>NC_081416.1:104070171-104385171 GCF_949786415.1 Peromyscus eremicus
GAGGCTGGCAAGACTGAGCCAGGGTGGAATGTCAGCATTCCCGAAACAGGATGTCACACTGCACAGTAGACTCCATCTGCAGCTGCCATACCATACACATTTGCTTCTGTTCCCACCACATAAAAGGCCTTGACAACTATCATTCCACCACTCACAGACACATGCCCTCACCATGACGTTCTTACCTGGTCACACCCACACAGACTTTCCTTCTCTGCCCTGGCATCCATTTAGAACGGCCGGTTCTGCATGTCAGCCTGGCAGATCCCTACACATCCTCCCAGAATGAGAGTGGATGAAACATTCCTGCTTAAGAAGTCCCACTTGACCATGATAGACCCTTACTGTGCCCGTGTCCTAATCCCCAGAACCTAAGACTGTGTGACTGCATTAAGAAGAACTTTGCAGATATGATGAAGTAACGGATCTTGATATGGGGACATTATCTAAATAAGCCCACTATCATCTCCAGGTCCTTATTAGGATTAAAGGAAACTCAGAGTTGCAGAATATGAGCATAAGAGGTTGAAGGAAAGCCTAGGAAGAAGCACAACCCAAGAACAGTAGGTGCTTGTAGGAACCACAGAGGTGGGGGTGTGCGTTCACTTTTGGAGTCTCAAGAAGGAACCTTTCCTGCCAATGCTTACACCCCAGTGACCCTGACTGTAGAGTTTGGAGTTCTGTGTCCATAAGAAAATATGTGTGCATTGTTTCAAGGCTTTGATTTTGGGCACATGTCATAGCAATGTAAGGTACCAATGCACAAACACACTGACATCCTTCTCCTTCCCCTGGGCTCCTGGAACTCCATGTCCACTGTGGGACTTTTCATAGCTGACGTTCTCAAGGTCCTTCTGGGTGCTAGACCTATCTAAAACCTGTACCATCCACACACACACATTAACACATTTAATCTTACTACAGTGTTGCTAGGCAGATCCATTCCTTCCAATTACAGATGGGAGAGCCTAGAACCATTGAGTCAGCCTGTGATCTTCAAAGGGACATGCAACTTTGATGCACCACAGTGAGAGGAGGGCTTTGAGGCGGTGTGCAGAGGCTGAACAATGACGTGAAGGACAGAGAACATCATGGGCAAGGAGAAACTGGAAGAATATGGAGCCAAGGCCTCCCTGGCAAAGGAACAGGACACTATAAGATCTGGGAGCTAGCCGGACGGTGGTGGCTCACGCCTTTAATCCCAGCACTCAGGAGGCAGAGCCAAGTGGATCTCTGTGAGTTCGAGGCCAGCCTGGACTACCAAGTGAGTCCCAGGAAAGGTGCAAAACTACACAGAGAAACCCTGTCTCGGAAAAAAAAAAAAAAAAAAAAAAAAGATCTGGGAGCTGGGTTGGGGGGGTGGGCAGGAAGGAATGCAGAGAGAAGGAATAGGGATGGTGGTGTTGGTGTCTGGAAACCAATGGAAGTGGAGTGGGCAGACGCCCGGCCTCTCTTTAAAAAGCATTACATGACTGGCAGTCACAAGCACAAGGGCCCCAAGCCAACCATCAAGGCCAGGGCCTCTCAGCCCTCACTCCATAACAAGAGTCACTTGAGGAGCGCTTAGATTCCTGTGTCCAGGCTGCACTCCAAGCCACTGAACCTAGTCTCTAGGAGTGAGGTCAGTCAGGGCTCTCTGGGAAATTGCAAATCCCTCAAAGACTGAGCAGCTGTGCACTGGGACCTGTCTCCAGGGCCAGAATGCCAACTTTGAATCATATGAATTCCACCTCAGCGGATTGTCTTTAGCCCTTCCATGCTACTGTTACACTTCCCCCTCCCCATCCCTGAAGCACTGCATGAACATGATCCTTCCTTCCTGTCCTTGGTCCGAACTCAGCCTTCGGAGGTGTTTGTGCAGTGTCTGAGGAGTAGCCCCCACCCGTCTCATTTCCCTCACCAGTCAGTGTCTCAGTAGTTTGGGGGCCTTATCCTGGGACTCATGAGGCCTTGGCCCTTACAGCTCACATGAGCGTAAGAAAAGCTTGCTTCCAGATGAGCCATCCTTAGTGTGAATGGCCTGGACACAAAGAAAAGGTCTTGGGGGGGGGGGTACTTCTTGCTATTGGCTCTGGAAGTAAGAGATCAACTGACTTAATCCTTATTCTGTGTCTGATTTTGGAGCATGTACAATCACGCTAGTCAATTTCTCAGGATTCCTCATGTGGCAGCTCACTGAATTGGGCATCCTGTTTTACAGCTGAGCTTACACGGGCACAGGGAAGTGGAAGCACATGGCTTAAGGTTTCATAAATAGGAGAAGTTAGAGCTGAGTCCCACACCCAGGTCTGCTGACTCCAGAGGGTGACCTTTGACATTGAGTGTCTAAGTTTCTCACCTGTAAAATGAATGGCGAGGCATCAAATAATTCCTCAGATGCATTAAAATGTACCATGTTTACCTGTCTATGTGAAGCAGGTGGTTTGGTACTGGGATGTAAACACTTGACAGGGAATAAGACTCAGAGCAAAAGCAAGGTCTCCTATCCCTGTTGTTGCTCTGAGCTGGGTGGGTCACTGCCGCTCAGCTGAGCTGGGTAGGTGTCTGGAACTCTTAATCAGAGGGTATGAACACCCACCCAAAAGATTGTGAGTACCCAGCTCGGGTGGTCTGGTGCAAGAGTCTTTAAAATAGAACCTGTCTCCAGGCTGTGGAGATGGGTCCATTGGTTAAGGGCTTACTATGCAAGCATGATGATCTAAGTTTGATCCTCAAAAACCACATATAAAGCTAGGTGTGGTGACACATGCTTGTAATCCCAGCTCTGGGAAGTCAGGGAGGGGTGGATCCCTGGGACTCACTGGCTAGCCAGCCAGCACAGACTGCTTGCTGAGCTCCAAGTCAATTCTATCTCAAAAACAAGGAGGATGAAATGGGAAGAACAAGTCTTGAGGTTGGCTCCTAGTTCCCACACTCATGTGTATGCATGTGCAAGTGCAGAACCACAACCAGTGAAAATGTCTACCTTCTCCCATGCCCCTTCAGCCCTTCTTTTTGACTTTTCCAGAACTGCAATGTTTTGTGTTACTAAGAAACCCAGCAGCCCAAGCAACAGGAAGAGAAGACAGGATACTGTCCCAATTCTACCTACATTTTCTACCTAAATTACCAAGACAAATATTTCAGGAAACGGCACATGGCTGGAATGGGTAGGTAATTTATTTTATTTACCATCTAAACACACTTGAGAGCGGGAGATAGATTCATTCACATTGCAGCCTCATAGTCAGATGCGATTCACCGTAGAAATCACCGCCATCCGAAGCTTCCACAACTTCCAAAGGGTAATGGATTTTTTTCAGCTCATCTTTCTTCCCTGCTCATATTTGCTAGAGGATTCCAAATGGGTTCTATTTACTGTAATTACTGTTCTAACTGCAGCTCACTTGCAATGCATCAGGTTAACACTAACAAGATACCCAGCCGATGCTGGTAATGCGTATTCATTGTTCCAACTCTTTACCCACCCCCTTCGGTGTTGTCTCAATTCTATTTCCTGAACCCAAAGGGGAGGGAGCACAGCCAAGAAACAGGGATGCTTTTTCCTTTGTTTCATTCTTCTCTAATGCCATGGGTTTTTTCCTCAATGAATATCCATTGTTCCCAGACTTTGCTTCTCTATGTTTACATGCATTACAACAAGTGTTATGATTTTCTCCCATACTCATTTACATTCTTACCTCCTCTCAACACTTTTCATAGTATTAGTGTCATTAAATTCCGTACTATAACTATTTGGTTATTAATAAGAATTCGCATCCCCAAAGCCCTGACAATTTGTAAAATATATTTTTTCCTGTGTTATTTCTGTAATCAGAAGAAAATAATTATCTGATATGTTACAAATCTCTGTCTTTTAGAGCTGGGGAGGTGGCTTTGTGGGGGAAGCACTTGTTGTTCCAGCATGAGGACCGAGTTCGAATCTCTAGGATAGACATAAAGCTGAACGCTGTAGCCCGTCTGCCTGTAATCCCAGTATTGCTAGAGGGAGACAGAAGGACCCATAGAAGCTTGAGAGTTAGGTACCCTGGCATACACTGTTGACAAAAACAAGACACCCTATCTCAAGATAGGTTCAGGACCAACATCTGAAATTTTCTTTTGACCTTCACATGTGTGCTGTGGTGCATACACGCACAGAGACACATATACATATACACACATACAGAAAGAGATACACAGAGAGACACACACATACATACCACCACCACCACCACCACCCAAAGTTTCGTCTTTCAATCACTAGGTAGTTTTATATTCATAACATGGATATGTAGATAAAGAAACATGTGACACTAACAAAAGACAAGGGTTTAAGTTAGTGTTTCAGCACTGACTAGCTATGAGGTCAGGTTATCCCTCCCTCTAAACCATGCTTTCCTCCATGTAAAAGGACAAAACTAACACCCATGTCGTGTGTTGTTGAGAAGTTCCTTGCAAATAGTAGGAACTTAAAAAGGCATCTTCGTTACAATCATATCTCACCAACTATTCCAATTAAGTGCAGACTGTATTGTAACTTCCAAATGGGCAGATCTGGAAGAGGCTTATAGAAGAAACCCATGCTATTTGGTGTGGGGGAAACCCCTTATCATTCAGAAACTTAATGAAATGTAGTTTCTCAGCTCCTTTCTGGTGAGGTGGACGTGGGTGCGGGTTGTAACCTGACTTCATGAGCTCGAGAGAGGAGCAGATTTTTCTCTGACAGCACCTTGATGACTTGGTCTTGGTCTTAAGGATATGAGAGACATTCCCAAAGTCTCTTCCAGATTACTCCATTACTCAAGTGGTTGCAGACCTCAAGAGAACACTCTGCTCTCCTCCTGCCAACAGCCATCACTACACACAGTGAGCTCAAGCACCATGCGTTGATTCTGTGGTGAGAGTCTCATACATGAGGCTTTTGATCTGTGTCAGACAGTAGCCTTCAAACTGCAAGTAATATCTAAGTTACCTTATCCACAGGAAGGCAGTCATTCCTACCTCCAGGGTGTGAAGAATAAATCCAGACAGCTAGTGATACCCATAGGCACTCAACTATGGTTGTAGCAGAGGTTATCTTTGTCATGGTAAGAACGTGTGTGTGTGTGTGTGTGTGTGTGTGTGTGTGTGTGTGTGTGTGTACCGGGGGGGGGGGGAGAGGAGACTTTTGATACATTTTGCACCAAATCCTCAAGGCTTTCTCTATGGATCCTGAGCAAGCATTCAAGGAAGCCCTGATCTGCCTAAGCTTCCAAACAGGCTACAAGACCCATGAGTCATCAAAGAGTGTGAAAGAGGCCACTTGACAGCCTGACTTGAGGGCCAGGGTCTTGTCTCCACTGTGGTGAAATGTCATCACAGTTCCCCATGAGAACCTCATTCTTAGGGCCCATCAGTGCCTCATTGCTTATGAGTAGGATCTGCAGAGAGTCATATTTCCTCGAGCAAGAGCTCACCCCCTGGGCTTCTCTCAGTTTCCATCACTACCTAAGTAAAGAGAAATATATTCTTGTGAGGTTTGAATGGGGTAGCCTATGTGCAAAGGTTTATGGGACAGAGTCTTACTATGTAGCTCAGGCTGGCTTTCAGCTCCCAGCCCCCTTTGCTTCAGCCTCACAAGTGCTGCGATTATGGGCAGGCACCACCATGTCAAAGTATCATGTGTTAAGTACTATCCTTGCCCTCACCTGCCTTGACAGACATCAGGGGCCCCATCTTCCCAGGATACTTGAACAAAGCCACCATCTCTAACTTTTTGTACCCAAATATAGTTATTGGTCTTTATCAGCGACATCAATTCATTTGTGAAATTTGTATTTATTAAACATCTCTGGTCCAGTGATTATGATGTGGATACAAGGGTACAGTGGTGAGCAGTACTGTCATGGTGCCTGAGCTCATGGCAGCTTTACTCTGACTGCAAATGCTGTACCTAGACAACTCTTCCAACCCATTAGAATCCCCTTCATTGGTGTAGGGGATCAAATAAAGGGCTTGCACAAGATGCCAAGCATCCAGAACAGGGGACCCGCTAATGGTAGAAATTAAGCCCTGGTTCTGTCACTTGCTAAGTATGGGACTGTTAGAGACTAGATGTCTGTGCCCCCCAAACCCCCATATTCCCAAGTTGAATCAACACCCAATGGGATGGTTGATTGAGGAAGGATGAACTTTGGAGGCAGAGTTAATGAGGTCTTGTGGGTGGAGCTCTTACGGTAGGAGGAGCAGATTTATAACAAAAAGAGAAAGGAAAGGCCACTTCAGGAAACACTGAGAAGATGGCCACCCAGAGTCCAAGAAGGGGTCACCAGAAACAGAATGAGCCATACACTGATCTCAGACTTCTCAGCTTCCAATACTGTGAGAACCATATTTCCTTGGTCTAAGCCAACTGGAGTACATGTACATGGTACTGCATTATACCAGCCCACAGCTGACTAATATTTTTTATGTGCCTCAGCTTTCTCATCTGGAAAATGGAAATGACTCTAACCCTACCTCAGAGCCTAAATGAGGAGTAGAAGAAATGTTATGTGACAAATGCTTAACACAGGACTTGGAAAGAGAAATGCCCTTCAGTGGCCAATGGGCTGGAAGAGGCTCTCGAGGCTCCTGTATGGTAGAAATATGGCTCACAGGGGCGATCCTTGCTAGGAAATATCTAATCCGGGGTGTTTGACTCTTCCACCATCCAAGGAAAGCCCTATGCTTCCTCCTCTTCATTATCTGACATTTTGTCTGCCCCCTGGCACTGTCACCTTTCTCCTGTGGTATCAGGCTCCCAATGAGGTTGCTAGGAGACAGACAGCCACAGTTGGAGTCTACAGCTGGAATACCACACCTGGAGTTATCTTAAATTAGGTTGTTAAGATTTGTCCCTTTGAAGAAGACCCCAATTAAAACGAAACAAAAAACCGTAATAACCAAAGTTTGCTTTGAAAAATGCTAGGAGAGGAATTAGCACTGAGCCACCCAAATAGCACATTTATCCTAGCCCAATATTTTTCATTTGCTTTGTTCTTTATGGTGTGTGAATAGTCAAGTTCCAGTTCTCACTGCCTCATGAACACACACTCAGCATTCCCCAAGTGCTAGTCAGAACAAGGTCCTGGGCTTAATGATGACTAAGACACTCACATGCCTCTGCCTGCATGGGGCTTCAGCTGCAGTGAAGTGATATATCCTAATCTGAAAGTAAAGTATTTTCAGATATTGGCAAGTGTTATGATGAACTAAGGTGGGAAAAATGGAGAGAGAGGAGAGAGAGGGGGGACTGGGGTAGGGAAATTGTTTGGAGTGGCCAGGAAGCTTTCTCTTGAGTGGTTTCTGAGCAAGGATTACCAAATTATTGCATGAATGACTGAATGTTGATCTTATAGGTGTGGAAATAAGAGTCCAGATGTGCATGGCAGGCAGGCACACAGAGGGGCCAGGAATCCAGCTCTTATTCTCCTCATCCTGGTCTGGAGGAGGCCAAGTCTAGAAAGTCCCAGGACAAGGTGAGCACAGCGTGCATGAAGATGGAGTTCCTGGCGTCCATGCTCTCACGACCCACCTGCCATCGCCTACAGTGTGCGGGGACCTGGAGTGCACACACACTGGCTGCGGAAGATGCAGCAGACGAGGGTCCTGCCCTCAGGGACAAATGCATGCACAGCTGTGCCTCATGACAGGAAGCACACAACTGGTGCCCTTCCAAATGAGGCTTGTCCCAAGCCAACTGGGAACAGTTCTTCTGACTTTTGGTGTGTTTTGCTGTCTAAGGAGCATTCTTGAATTAGCTACTGGGACCACATCCATCTTTGCCCCCCAAGTAACTCAGGCCCGACTTCTAGGCACTTCTCCCATTCATACCTTGTGGGTGCTGTCTCATCTCTCACCTGGAGTCCTCAGCACCCAAGCTACCACACCCTTTCCAGAGTGTCCTCAACCCAGCAGCCAAGTGTCCTGCTAAACACTGATCAGTCACCTCACCCTACTGTTTGGAGTCCCCAGTGGTCTCTAACACATTCAGTGTAAGAGCTAACCCACTTCCATTGGTCACATGACCCTCTCGATCTGTCCTCTTCCATTCTAGACCTCTTCTCTAACATCATTCCCTTCACTCACTATGTTCTGCCCTCTCATGTCCTTGTCCCTCTCTCCAGGCACCAGGACTTGGCCTACCTCAGGACAGTCACATGCATTACCTGGGAATGGCCTTCCTGCTGGTATTTTCAAAATTTGCCCCCTACTAACCTCATCATATTTTAAATTGAAATCTCTACTCTACTCCTACCAACCTGCCTTATTCCCTACTCAAGTGTCTTCTTATATGTAACATACTGACTTACTTTGTTTTTGGTCTGGTTTCCCTTAACAGGATGTAAGGTCCTTAATGAAGGAGATTGTTACATGGTTTGCAGTGCCTGGCTTGGAACAAGCCCGTCTTTCAATTGACTTTCCTCTTTCTGGTTCAAGGTAAGATTATATTTATTTCTAAACACCCATGGCTTTGGAGCCATTACTGGACAAGCTTCCCTTGGAGCCAAAAAGGTGATGAGCCACTTTGAGGTACCATGGAAACAAAGGGAAACCAGGAGTACCTGGTCTAGGTCTTGGTTCTTTTTTTTCCCACTCCCTAAGTAAGAAGTGTCAGTGTTCTGCTCTGTAAAATCAAGATGATAATACCTATTTTGTAAAATGAGATGAGATTACATGTATAAAGAATCCAGAAATGTGTGCGGTATGATGGACATATAAGAAAAACAAAACAAAACAAAAGCATTCAGCTGGCCCTGGACCCTGGAGAGTCTTGATCATGAATATCTCCCACACACATCAACTTCTCACTCTCTCTATCAATCTACTAGAAGGACTTTCGGACCCCAAATGTGCGGTGATAGAGGATCTTGAGGGGTAAGAGGAGGGTTACATGGTCATAGGAGACTTTGAGTAATACTGGTCTTTGCTTCTGCTGACTGCGTGATCTAATCACCAGCCATGGGCGTGAGGGGAAGTCCAAACCTTCTGGGGCTGTTGAGACCCTGAGTTCCCAAAGAATGCAGCAGCTTCCTTCTCTGCCCTGATCAGACCCAATCGGTCTGCTCTCTCCAGGCCGGCATCTCACACCACCAGTGGGATGACATCTGTGGGAACAGAGAGGAGCCACAAAGCATGACTGCCTGCAGCTAATTGATTTGTGGGCATTGTGGACAGAGGGACGTGCAGGACTCGGGAAGAAAATCAGGAGCAGGATGTTCTGGGGAGATGGTTGCGAGCAAAAGGGGCAGCTCTGTCTGCTGCTGGCCAGCTGGTCAGCCTGCAGCAACTTCCACAGTGGCCTCTGGAGCTTAATTGATAGGAAGAAAAGAAAATACAGAAGAGAGCAAGAGAGTGGCGTAAGATGGGGGCATGAATGCAAAACCAACAGTCTTTTGAGCATTTCCTGTGTTCAAGCGTTTTTCTAAGGAAGTAGGAAAATAAGACGCAGTGTGATGGAAAGAAAGGTGGGTGACAGAGGCAGAGACAGAAGGACAGAAACACAGGGATATGGGTATCCACCTTGACCACGCCAACAACGGAAGAACAAGACTCTGCAGTGTGGGGAATGAATCTGTCTTCCAGCTAGGAGACAGACAGTTCAGAGCACTTTTGCCTGACAGAACATTAAATGGGCTTAGCTTATGGGAAAATACAACGTGTGGTGCCTGCTGAGGGTTAGGGATGGAAGTGAGTGTGATGGGCTCACATTTACCTCTGGGACAGGATCGTCTCCAGCGTCCATGACAGAATGTCCCACAATAGCTGGGTGTAAACTGGTTTTTCTTTAGGGGTTATTTTTTCCTTCAGAGTTCTCCTAGGGGAGGCCCAGCTTCTGTTGAAGGACTCTAAATTCTGATGGGCAAGTTCAGAAAGACTTTCTGATCTCAGAAATCTCCACTGTCAGACCCACCTTAAACATGGTTTCTGCTTTAACTTATCTGTGTGCGTTCCTATGATCTATATGTGTGCATGCGTATCCATGCGTATAAATGTGGGCATGCACAAGACACAGCATGTATGTAGAAATAAGAGGATGATCCCAAACGTCAGTCCCTTCCATCATTTATTTGAGCCATGGTCTCTTTCCTGTTTCTTTTTGCTGTGTATGCCTGCTCTCTAGCCTGCAAGCTTCTGGGGAATCTCTTCCCCCTTGCTTCTCATCCACTCACGGGAGCTGTCTGTGTTGTGCTACATGTCCAGGTACTGTGTGGGTTCTGAAAATTCAAACAAGTCCTCACACTAGCACCACAAGCACTTTGATCTACTGAGCCATCTCCCCAGCTCTGGTCCTGTTTTCCATTGATGAGGAAATGGATTTCACTTTGAACCCATCGAACTAGACTCTGAACTGCTACAGCTTCCCAAGCCTCTATCTGTTGCCTAACAAAGGTGGCATCCTGGGGCTGTGACAATCTATAATGCATCACAGCTCATACATAACTCTGACGTGCTGCCTGGTTCATGAGAAACACTTATAACCAATCGAGCAAATCAGAAGAGCTGTAGAAATAGTTTTCGTTTATGTATCGACTGCCAAGCGAAGCTACAAAGGGTGTGCTTGTGATCAACCAGCCAGCCAGAGATGGGTAATTCAAATAAAAGAATGAGAAAAAAGATGGTTTATAGCAAAGGGCCGGCATGCTCAGGGCTGTAGGCCAAGTCCACCCAGCCAGTCAATTTTTGTAAATAAAGTTTTACTGGCACACAGCCCCGCCCATCTGCTTGCGTGCCATAGATGGCTGCTTTCCATGACAATGCACAGTTGAGTGCTTGTGACAGAAGCTGTGCAACTTGCACTATTGAGAAGATTTACTAGCAGTATTTTTAAAGAAGTTTGACAACCCTGACTTGCGAGCCAGACTCAACAGTTTCTTTTGTTGCCAGAGGCTAAACCTTGCTCTCTGGGTAGGTTACCTTGCTACACTTAAAATGTAGCTCTATAATTGCTGTCTACCAAACTAAGAATTAAGTTTGGGAAACAAAATAAAGGGGCTGGAGAGATAGCTCAATCAGTAAAGTGCTTGACTTGTAAACATAAGGGCCTGAGTTCCATCCTCAGCACTCACTTCAAAGGCCAGCTGTGGTTGTATGCCCTTATAACCCGAGTTCTGGGATGATGGAGACAGTGGATCCCTGAGACTTGGTGACCACAGGCTAGCCTACCAGCAAGCCTTAGGTCTCAGTGAGAGACCTTACCTCAAAAAACAAGGTGGATGACTCCTGAGGAACAACACCCAAGGCTGGCTTCTGCCCCTCACCACACAAATGATTTAATGGAAAACATGAAAGCTTAAAAAAATAAAAACAAAAGTATTTTATACACCACCTGACACATAGTCGGTGCTCACCGAATGACCTCCTGTGTTGTCCAACATTGTGTTCACAGAGCCTTTTCCAGATGCAGAGATGGGTTGATGTGTGAACTGGGTTTAACTTCCCATAAAACCTTGAAGTTGAGGGAAATGGGCATTTAGTGGGTGGCTTTTTCTAAGTTCCTATCATTTCATTTCTTTGGTTCCCATAAGGACTTGGTATTTTTTTTACAAGTGAGGCCATCAAGATTCAGATGTAACACCAAGTCCCAAATAACAAAGAGGATATGCATACCTGTATCTCTTTCCTTCATACATTAAATCCACATTGATTATTTTGCTGCCTTAAAATTTTGTGGTTGAAAGTGCTAGTGATATTTTATTTGGAAAGACTTACAAATCCTGAGAGGTTCTTAAGGACCAAAGGGATGTGACTGATGGAAGTGTACGAGGACAAAGTTGGGACCATCACTCCATCTCTGTTTTTGCTGATTATATGCACTGGGAAAAATTAAAGTTTCAAGGATTCATGATATGTCTCCTTATGACACATGCGAAGAAATCCATACACAAAACAGAATTTGAATTCCAAAAGGTTCGAGTCAGCCCTAAAGAAAAGCTGGCGTGGATAGAATAAATTATGTGCAATATTCTATACTGAGTATTGTTAGCTTATGAAGAATTTCCCATATCTAACTTTATTTGATGGTCAGAGAAATCATGTGAAGAAGAGGCACATGTCATAACCTTCCTCTTTTATAGAAAAGAAAAACAGACCTAGAAAATGAAGTGCCTCAGCTAAAGTCACTCAGCTGAGCTGCAGCTCACACTGACATATGAGACCAGAGTGATGAATCATGGGACCTCAGTGGAACAAATTCATACAATTGAGTGTTTGTCAAGATGAGAAATGAAAATTACTCTGATGCTTTTAGCAGCCAGAATCTAAAACTTAAAGGCAGGAAGCACATTTTCTGAGAGGCTCGGGAGACCCTAGAGACCCGAGGCAAACCCCCTCTTGCGGTCTTTAGACCTTCATCTTCAGAAACCATGGTCACCCTAGGCAATGGTGACGTAAGCCACCCGTGGGGTTCTCACCAGTGGTTCGTGGACATCTGGACAACATAAACAGAAAGTATTGGGGCCCATCAGTGAGTCCCTGCCATCTGTTTAGGAACAGCTGCAAGGAAGAAGACCAATAACTGTGTTCTATCCTTCACCGTTTAGTCTCTTCTATATGAGTGAGGGGGTAGAGGTTATTAGGGATTCTAGGGTCCTGGATTCAAGTCTACTCAACCAGTCACATAGCCTCAGGCAAGTGATATCCTTCTCCACCCTTAAGTTTCTTGTCTAAGGAGGTGGCAGGACTGACTTGTAAGCATCAAATAAGGACATTCATGTGAAACGCCTGCCCCTGTGCCTAGGACTGAGTCCCTTCTGCACTAGTACAACACTGATCTGCAGGACAGCTAGTCTCAGAGAAAGACATTGGGGATGCTCAGGCTCCTACTCTGTCTGCCACCATACTGCCCAAGTTAACCCCCAAGGCCCCCAAGCTCTAGCCCCCTCCCCTAGCAAATGGAAACAATAGGCCCCATCTATCTGTCTAGTGAGGCCATTAGGAGGATCAAGTGAGGTAATAGACAGGCTAGGGCTTTGTAAACAGCAGAGTGCTGTGCACAAATGAGTCAAGGTCATTATTACCATCATTACCACTGTCAGTCCTAAGTGACGGAAGTGTTATTATAGTAAGGGAGTTATCTGCAGAGCCATTGCGATTCATTTTTATGTCTGACAGGACAATGCATTCTCAGATTTTTTTTTTTTTTAAACTTTGGTTTCATGACCTGGTGCTTGCTCTCAGAAATTGTTCCTACACTCCATATCCATAATGGATATCATACTCTAATGAGAACTCCTCCCTCCTCCCCCTGTCTACTACAGTCAAGGAGGTCTCCTTTGGGATATGAACATGCAATCAAAAGAGTAGAATCGGGAGGTGTTAGATCTACTTTACAGAAGTCAAAAGCTGCCTGGGAATAAGGCAGAGACCTTCCCTGCCCCGCCCCCAGCTCCCCGACTCCAACAAGCCAAGGATCAGAAGAGCAGAGCGGAAAGCATTCCTTCCTCATTCTGCACGGTAGGTGATTTTTCAAGTGGTCACTGTGGATTCTTTTTTTTTTTTTTTTTTTTTTTTTAAATAAATTGTGTCATCAAATAAAGCAAAAACTTAACCTGAACTTTGATTGATATTTTATTTGGAAATTTCAAAATAAAGTGGCATACTCTCAAATCCCACACACTCTGTTTCACCAAAGAGGCTCAGGATTTAGATATTTCCGGGGGTTGGGAGAGCAATCTCAGAAAGTAAAGTAAAGCAAGGTCCTGAGTTCAATTTTTAGCACCACATTAGAAGCTGGATGTGGGAACATGCACTTACAACGATGTCACCAGAGAGGTAGTTACAGGAGGCAAGCTCCAGGTCCCCAAAGAGACCCTATCTCAAAAATTAAAGCAGATGATGCCTGAGGAAGAATAACACCCAAGGTTACTCTGGCTTCCACACGCGCTCACACACATCTGCACGTGCACTTGAGCATATGTGAACACAAACACACTCTCGTGCGCATATATGCATATACACAAAGTTGATCAACCAAATGTGGCGGGAAATATGTCTGATGATATGAGGCCACTTTCAGAGTTAGCTCAGACATCGGCTCAAAAGGCGTACAAGCGGGGTCTAGTTACCTCATCTGGTCCCAGCGTGAGGCTATTCTCAATCGTGTAGGTGTGTTCCACTTCTCCCTAGAATTCCTACTTCATAAATTACAAGGATTTAGGGTTACAAAAAGATTTGTCAAGCCGGGCGGTGGTGGTGCACGCCTTTAATCCCAGCACTCGGGAGGCAGAGCCAGGCGGATCTCTGTGAGTTCGAGGCCAGCCTGGTCTCCAAAGTGAGTTCTAGGAAAGGCACAAAGCTAAACAGAGAAACCCTGTCTCGAAAAAAAACCAAACAACAACAACAAAAAGACGTGTCAAAATTCTTGCCCCATGTGTTTGGTACCCACGGTGTCTATAACCTCTCAACTTAGAGATTCCTGAAACATGTTGAAAAGGAAAATCTTATAACCTTGTTGCTACTGATACAGTACAAAGGGCTGGTAATTGTGCAGAAGACTAAAACATCACTCTCAATTCACCTTGCACCAAGATCTTCTGTCCCTCCAAAGGAAAGAGGGGAGAAAACAAGTGTGGCTGGTGCTTTTGGTTGTTGTTACATGTACATCTTAGGTTGATAACCTCTTAATTAAATTGTCCCCTCAATTTCTAGCAACAAGCAACAAGTGCAATTACCTGCCCTGGTGTGGCAGGTGTGTTCATAGATGAACCTGCTCCAAAATATATACCATAATAATAGTTAATTCCCAGAATATCAAAATAGTTCAAGTGCAACACTGTGTATTAACTGGGAGATAGAAACAGAATAAATGATATAGAAATGTTAACATAGTAATTACCATGTCCAGGATTGTACTGTCCTCTGGTTTACACACACACACACTCGCACACACATGTACATACATGGACACAAACATGCTCTTGTGTATACATACACACACAAAAAATTGATCAATTAAAATAAGCATGTGTGGTGGAAAAGTACATCTCCCGATCTGAGGCCACTTTCAGGTGGCCTCAGACATCAGCTTAAAAGATGTACAACCCTAGCTTGATCCCAGGGAATAGTATAACCTGAGCTACCCCCAGATAGACAGCTCCTTTATGGCACTCCTTGCCCAGTGCCTCTGGGTCTGAGAGACATGAGATCTGTAATCGAGCATCCTACTGGATAAAAAAAGCTCCCGAATGCTTTAGAATGACTATTTCTTTATCCACTTTGCAAATTCCTTTCTCCCCTCAATATATGGCAGACAATTTCAGGAAATTAAATGATAAATATTTTTAAATGACTTCCAGCTCAGTGCCAGCTGAATGAATGCCAGCATTATATCACGTTGCTCTAAGGTCTAAGAAGCCATGACTGGGTGGCTAGTGAGTGCAGGTCTCTTTGCAGGAAGCTATGGGCTAAAAAGAGGAGAAGCTGTGCTCAAGGCTGGGCACTCTGGGGACCAGGAGGAGAAGCAGGAAGCCTCAGCAATCACCAGTCAGCCTAATGACAAATGCTTATCACCATATGGGGAACCAGGATGCAGATTGTACGTACACTGTGATCATGGGAGGATCAAATCACACATTTATGAAAAGTTCCATTCGGAAAATCCACACTGGCTGTGAAGCTAGATGCAATCAAGAAGATATTATGCTGGGCCCTCCTAATAGTTTAGCAAAGAAATCTACCTTTATCTTTCATTATATTTGCTATGTATCTTGCAAGCTGTCTTTTTAAAAATAAAAGGAATACTTCTTTTTTGACATAAAACAATTATAGTATTCTAAATAACAAATTACAAAATTCTATAAGCCAGTCAGAGAAATATGAACTCTTGCTTGATATCTGACACTAAGTACTTAATGTTAATGCACACATGATCTCATGTTTGGTTTTTTTTCCCCCTCAAAGTCAGGGGAAATCTTAAATTTTTTAAACACTCACCAAAGTGTTTACAAATGAAATAATTTGATGAATAGGATACTGACAATTACTGACTCTAGATGGTGAATATATGGCGGTTATTATACTAGTTTATATTTTGCATAAGTTTATTTTTATACTCCCATCTAAAAAATTTAAAAGCCACATTAAAATATATAGGATGAGTGGGCTAGGAAGTGTCGAGGTCTTGAGCATGAAGGGTAGGGATGGAAGTGGGAGGTGGAGAAAAGTGTAGCAGGTGCCTATATAGAACCAGATTTTTCCTTTTGATGTCGAGGTGGGGGGGTCTGTCCACTTAGGCTTCCCTTGAAACCTGTCAAAGCCTCCTGAGTCCTGGGATTATAGACATATGTCACCATACTCAGCATGGATCTACTTTTGAAATATTTTGGGGGAGAACCTGGAGAGATGACTAGATGGATAAGAGTACTTATGGAAGCAAGAGAATTGAGTTGAAATCCCCATCACACTTATAAAAGCTGAGCATGACTCTGTGTGACGGTAGCCCTAGCACAATGATGGACATAGGCAGCAGATCTCATACGCAAAGCATTCTGGGATATTCTATGGATTCCGTGTCCCACACCTCCTGTTCATCCCTAAGGCACAGGATGGCCATGACGCCTCACTATTGTTAGCTTCTGAGTTCCTCACAACTGCTTGTCATGTCCTCATTGTTGCTCACGTCTCTCCACACATAGGCAGCTGACAAAACTCTCTTCAGTCACCCTATTCTAATGGGCCATTTATTTCCGGCTGAGGCCTTGATAAGCACAAATAAACTACTGTGAAGAAAGAAGAAACAGTTGCTCTTCCAGATATCAAGCCATGTTCTTCACTGTGTGGGGACACTAGGGAGATAAATATTTCAGCAGAAGAGAAAGGGAGGGATGTTGGGATTTGATGCACATTGCAAGTGGCAGTTCAAATCAATGACAGAAAGGAACAGACTATTCAGAAGCAGTATATGGACAAAAATAAGACTAGCACAATAAGACATCTCACACATGCTTACTTAGAAGTCCACAGAACATATTCAGTGATAGAGAGAGACAGGCTGGAGGAAAGTATGGGACCATCAGAGGATCTAGAGTAGACGCTGAACCCAGTTAGGAAACACATCATTCCTACTTAACAGATGGGAAGGGAGGCCCAGACATTACATAAACTGTCCCAATTCATCTAGTAAGTGACAAAAAGGAATCTTCCATAGAATTTGGCCTCACCTATCTCTGGGCTTGAAGGAAAGCTATTTGGCCCCATTTGTTCCAGCATCCCAGGCTAGGGTGAACTTGAACACAATGAGTGCCGACAGCTGCTTCATGTCAGCCGAGAGGGAAATAATACCTGTTCATCAGGGAGCTAATTCTGCAAAGCTCACCGTCTAATAGGTACTGTATACACGTAAATAGGATGCTCTAATCAGCAGGAAAGCAGGAGCTGCAATCTATTCCTCATGGACCTAAAATATAATGGAGCTAAATTGAAGGTTTTACGATACACAGAGCACTTTACTTAGAAGACCGATGCCTTTCCAGGCAAGGTGTTTATTTCTAGAACAGGTTCCCACACTCTCTGACATCTAGCCCTGGTGAGCAATGGGCTGTGAATAAAGCAATGTCCAGAGCAGGTCTTCAGTGCTTATAGAGCCCAGAGGAGACGGGGCAGGGCAGAGATTAGGAGAACAGACTTAGAAGCCAGGCAGACCCGGCTAGTTCAAAGTCTTACGACGTGGCTTGGGCTTTCAACCTCTCCAAACGTGTTCTCTCACCAGCAGATGACAAGAGCCACAACATCCATCAGTGGGCTAGAAGATGAAGTGGTATTAACATAGGTAGCCAATGGGCTTTAATTAAGACCAAGTTCATTTCCTGGTGTGCCCCCCCCCTTTTTTTTTTTTGCCCCAGAGAATATTCCCAGGGGAGAGTTCTCAAATGTGAGCTGTACCGTTGGAGTGTGCACACTGCCTCTCTGCTGACTACTCTGATGAGGATGATGAGCAGATCGTAGAAGGCTGGCCACTGGCGCCACACCAGGGTAGGCCACTCCTGTGTATCCTATTGCCTTGTATGGATTTTCTGTTTCCCTCCCTTTCCCCTCTTCTCCCTTATCTCTCCTTCCCCTCTCTTTTAAAATATTTTACTCTGAGGCCGAGGAGATGGGCTGAGGGTGTGAGAAGACTTGCTCTATAAGCAGGAGGACATGAGTTTGGAGACCAAGCATGATGTAGAAAGTTGTACATGGTTATCCATGTGCCCACAACCCCAGTGCAGGGGTGAGGGTCAGAGACAGGATGATCACTGGGGCTTGCTGGCTGCTAGCCTAGCTCCAAGTTCAATGACAGACCCAATTTCAAGTGAATGAAGTGAGAATGGTAACCTAGGGTATCTGCTATCCTCCTTTGAACACATACACGTATGCACTGCATACCCAGACAGCATTCCTCAAAAGAGCCACTTCTAATTTTGTTCTAGGTTTTCCCCCTGCTTGTTTGTTTGATACAGTCTTTACATGTAGCTCAGGTTTATCTAGGACTCACAGCCTCCTGCCTCGGTCTCCTGAGAGCTGAGACTACAAACACGTACCACCACAGCTGGCTTCATTACTGTTTTTTAATTGGCATGTAACAATGGTACATGTTTATGGAGCACGGTGTGAAATTTCAATACACACATACATCTTATACTAACCACATCTGGGTATTTAGCACAGACATCACTTCACACACATGTCATTTCCTTTGGCAAGAACATTAAAACCCCTTGTTAACTGCTCTGAAGTGTTTCAATATTGATATTGCTGGCCATTGTCACCCTATTGTGCAATAGAACAAAAGGCTTTATTCCTCCTAACTATAACTTTGTATCAGTTTTTATTTTAGTCAAATGAATTGATAACATGTTAAGAACATAAATTTTCACATGAAAATTTGGATTTCCAGCTTTCCTTGGATCAATGAAAAGTGTAATATCAAAACAGTTCCATGCTTTTTTCATTATAATGAGCAGAAGCTGTCTGCTTGACAATGGTCACTGTGGACCACCATTGCTACTGTCCCTACTTAGCCCACTGGTTCCACCTTCCTGATTCCTGAAATGGTTTTTGGACTCATCCTGACATGAGCTTTCTTCCCTCAATTTGAAGGTAAAATGATATAAGTTTGAAAATGTAAAGTCAGAAAACTTGTGATCTGTGTGGTGACGATGGGTTTTGGAATTTGGCTGACCTCAGTTTGACTTGTGGTCCTGCCACTGATGGCTCTGTGGTACAGTTTGTTTCTGGAATTCAGCTGTCTTTGAATCTCTCTCTGAAATGTATGAAAATTATTGAGAAAGCATACATCCGCTCCAGCTCAAGTAAGGTTTAAATGAGACAGTGGGTATAAAGTATTTCAGTGTGTGGTCACAGCAGCAGACCTAAACAGGATAGACATTTCATAATTATTGGAGAAAGGAAAACGGAGCCAGGAGACCAAGATTATGAAGAAACCTATGAAATCTCCTCCTGTTGCTTTACTAAATGGGACTAATAATAATAGATCGTCTACATTTATGTTAAACAGAGAGAAGGTTTCATCCATGATGGTCTTAAACAGTAGTGGCCTCCATTATTTTGTCTTGAGATGCTAATCTTTGAAACACTTGGGGATCTTTGTCCCCCATTGTCTCAATGACATATCTGTGACTTTGTATGCTTTGTGGCAAGTAATACGTAGCCTAAAGCAATGCGTCTCTCCATTCATCTTAATGTCCGTGGACATGGCTATTTTCAATTAGATTTGCCACCTTCTACCTTCCAATTTCATTGTGTTCCCAGAGATGAAAGGTTCTTTTGCTGATTAAGACTGAAAATTCTAGGAGTGACCCTTATTTTATCTAAGTGACATCACTGAAGAGATATTGTTCAAATGCCATCCATGGAACAGGAGAATGAGTAATCAGCTCTGGCCACAGAAGCTACTTCCTAAAGACATGCATGCTCCATTAAGTCCATGTGTCAGAGCCTGTGATTGCTGGGCACAGGGATACAATAGGAGATGGGACATAACTGGTCCCTACGGTCCCGAACGACATGTGCTTTCTCAAGCCTGTCAGATCACTGTCATCCTTCCTTACATCTCAGTGGATTCCACAGGCCTCCTCAGGGTCCTACCTGGATGCCAAGACCTGGGACAAGGGATTGGGCCTCCTCTCAGCATCTCTTCCACTCCCTTATGATCTTACCACTTTTTTCCTGTTTAAGTTTGATGTCCCCCCACCCCCACTCCAATGATCTCTGTAAGGAGCAATTTCAAAATTCACATGCATTTAACTAAAACCCTCACAGGTGTGGAAAAGCCGTAGTAAAATCAAAGCAAGGCCAATTTGCTAGTAGGCAATGAATTGTCATATGCTATTAATAGCAATGGTTCTTATTAAATACCTGTTACGCCACCCCCATTTCATCCAACAGCAATTCCTTGAAGTATTAGGACCACACTGTTGCAGATGAGAAAGCTGAGGCTGGGATTACACTGGCGCCCCAAATCACACATGGGTACACGCCAGAGTGGGAGCTTAACCCTATCTCAGTCTCCCATCAACCGGAGCATCCATCTACTGTGCCATCACGGGCAGCATATGCTTTCTTTTAAAATCCATCTGTAACTTGTCATTTTGTAATTCCCTTTTCTCAGGAGGATTGGATAGAGACACTCAAAGTTACTCACTAGAATCATTTTCAATTACAGTAGACACACTTTTCCTTGAAACTTTAGCTGTTTTTAAGAGGAACACAAAAACCGTGTTCAAAATCCTCCCACTAAGGGTATTTGCCTGATGATCCCAATCCCCTGACTGCAGGATGAATATGGGATCGCCATTCCGACTTTGGAGAAAATAGGTGGAGTGGCAGGGAATCAGCAACATAGGAACAGCTGATGGTTTTTCAGCTTCGGACACTAAAAATGGCAGCTCCAAGGGGCTTTGAACTGGGATGCTAAGCATTAATATTTGCTTCTTCAACTAGGGAAGGACTACTCTGATGTGATGCCTTTCTTCCCAAAGAATTGAGATAGGGTGTTTCCATCGTCTTGAAAACATAGCTCACGGACATTTCCTCTACCCAAGGCTTGTCACAGCCCCCAGGAGAAGCTAGTCAGCCTCAGTACTCCAAGAAGCCACCATACCATGAGCTCTTCTAAATTCTAAAAACATGAGATTTTAATGTAAAAAAGAGCCAAATGTTTAAATGTTACGCCAGAGACAGAAATCAAATACCCAAGAGGGGCTGAGCCCTGCAGCCTTCTGAGGATTCTCTCTGCCAGGGATTCAGGACACAAATGATGGACATGTGAGTCATGGATGCTGTACTTTGGAGTGTATACTCTGATGGGAAACAGGCAGTAGCAATGGATAACTGAGCAGATTAAGTGATCTACCACAATAGTGACAAGTACGAACAAATAGAAAGCCTCTAGAGCACGGGAACAAGGAAGCTGCCCCACACTGCAGGGTGTTTTGGAAGACCTGTGAAAGCAGAGGCGGTGGGGGAGCATGGCACATGGAGCTCAGAAGAAAGCCTAGTCCAGATAGAGAGAAACCTGGGGAGGGGACAAGACTTGGGGGAGGCAGCAGAGCTGATTGGTGCAGCCGGGAAGTATGTTAAGGACTTGGAGCTTTATTCTGGGATCAAGAGGAAGCCGCAAAAGCAGAAGACACCATTGTGAAATGTCACTGTGGCTGTAGAACAGAAGGTTGTGGAATGCCGAGAAGATGAAATCATATACAGATCGAGAGACCAATTTCCATGCCCCACTTTGCAGCCCCACATGCAGAGGCCTTATGTCAGAAGGCCCAGATCGGCTGCTGTGAGAACATCAGAGAAATTGGCAAACACTGCACAGACTGGGGAACACTCTTCTTTTCCTTTCTCAAAGCTGATTGTTAAATTTCTGCCATTTGTGCCAGCAGCTAGAAAGGTCAATAAAATGGGAAGGACAGTGAGGGACTCGAATCCACGCAGGACAAGGTAACAGGAACCAGGATGCTATCAGGAAGGTAAACAAAAAGAGGTAAGTGTGTGCTTATATGCCATTTGTGAAGGCTACAAAGGGAGCTTATGACTTAAATGTGCTGAGACTATTTCCTGGACCCTTTCCCAGGACCAGGCTAAGGATGCAGGAAGATATTCTTACACATCCTCAGGGAGAGAAAAGACATGGAAAAGGACTCTAGCTCATGGCAGGATAGGCCAAGTTTTGGGACACATTAAATTCTGTAGCATACATTTATGCAGTGTAAGCGGCAGCAGCAGCTATGACCATACTTATTGAGTGAAAGGGGCATTGTTACTACCCAAGGGATAGGTGCTATCAGTCCTATTTTGTAGATGATAAAAATTTAACTACTTGTCCCAAATTCTCACCGGTATCAGAGAATACATGGGAGAAACTTTCCACTTCTCAGGGTTTGTGGCCTTGAGCTCAGCCTTGAGAGCTGGGATGTAGGAGATGGGGGTGGAGGTGGGGGGATGGACACTGGAGGCAGAGAGGCCAGCATGACCACAAGAAAGGAGGTGGGAGGCCCAGGACTCTCAGAGCATGCCAGTGAGTTCCAAGCCGCAGCTTATGGTCTTTGTCACGACTTGACTTTACCACGGCAGCCCTCAAATAGCCATAGACAACATGGAAATAAACATGTATGGCTGTTTTCCAAAAGACATTTATTTCTGAACACTGAAATTCAAATTTCATACAGCTTTCACAGGCTCTAAAATATTCTTTTGATTTTTATTTCCCCTAACATTTAAGACATAGGAGCTATCCTTAGCACATGGGTCATATAAAAACAGATGTTGAGCTTTGATCTGGTCACTGGGTTGAGTCTGCATGAGTTCAGCCTCCACCAAGAAGGGGTTGTCAGGAGAAGTTTTATGAGAGCCATACCGGTTCTTTAAAATTTCTGATAGCCTCATTTGGAAATCACATGGTAAGATTGGGAAGACAAGGTGGAGCTGTGTGAGCACCTATAAGAGCATCACTATGCAGGAATGGGTGTGCCCTCTTCCCTTCACACCTCAGCACGAGTATACAAGAAACTCTAGTCAAGGGCTCCCTGAATCACTCCCTATGAGCCAGCCAGGAAGAGGGCATTCACATAGCATGGTGCACGGCTGTGGTGCCTGGTGATTTTCATTACCACCCACCTTTACCCTGCCTCTCCATTCTCCCTCTTCAGAAAAGACGAATAGTTCCTTAGAACTCCTATTTTTCACACCAGGAGCTAACACATGGCAAGCTTTGCCTAGTACACATTTGTTATTGGTTAGGTATAACATTGAACTGCCATCATTTGCTACCGGTACTTGTCTACAAACATGTGTGTATCCATCTATGTTCTCTCTCTCTCTCTCTCTCTCTCTCTCTCTCTCTCTCTCTCTCGCTCTCGCTCTCGCTCTCGCTCTCGCTCTCGCTTTCTCGCTCTCTCTCTGACACACACACACACACAAATATATATATATAATTATTTATTTGCTTTTAGTTTTTCTTGGCTATATGGTTGGGAACTTTGGGAAAACCTCATTGGTGTTAACCCAATGTATCACTGGCCTGCTTAAAACATCTACAATGGAGCAATGTATCATCATTTTGATTCAAATGTTTGGAAGAATATAAAAAAGAGAGAAAGGAAACAAATGTGACATTCCAGTGGCCTGTTATGATGGGGGTGGGGTTTCCTCCTTAAAGACTGCAAAAAGTAACCATTTGAATAGGTCCCGATCTTCCCTTTGGAGGGCATATTATGTTTTTCAGCATCAAGAGTCTAGCCTCCATTGTGTTGGATTAACAGCAATAATAATTGATTTCCATCTGGCTATAACTAGATCTGAGTCAGGCAAGTGGAGGCGGCTACAGTTTACTCAAGGTGTAGAAGCCAAGTCTTGCCATTTCTGGATCACTGTGGCCCCTTGGGTAGGGAGCAAGAAGCCAGAAGTCCTGAGCTCACCCCAAGACTCAGGGTCCTCTGGGGCAGGCCAGGCCAGCCTCACCTCTGGCCCTCAGGCAGACTGTCAAGGGCAGCTGTGCAGTTTTGTTGAGCCACTGTTTGTTCAACAGATCAGGCCTCCAGGAATAGTTTTCTAAATTTAATGAGATGAGCCAGCAAAGGAAATCATCTAGCTTCAAAGTAGCCCAGAGCCCCAATTAGCAGTCTGATTTGGGGTAAGTCACTTGACCTCTCTGAGCTCCAGTTTCCACAAGCCTGGATGGGAGACAGCGAGAAGGAAATCCACAAAAAGATGAAGCAACAAGGGTCCATTCTTGGCCAGCACTCCAAAGTCCCAGGGACTACCTTGTACAGGGGCCGGCACAGGGTGCAGTCCAGAGATAAGCATGTTTACAGCCCTTCAGATCTGCTCTCCCACATTCACCCAAGGAGACAGGCTTTGTGGTCAGGCTGCATATCTTTGAATCCCAAATTCTTCCATTCACTAACTAAGCACAGGAACACAGGCACTCTTTGGACTTATTCCTCATACTAAAAAACACTTAACGCTAACTGCCCTTGTATGGCAGGGTACTGCGAGGGGCCAGCCAGGGAGCACAGTCCCTACAAAGAACAGAGAGCAGCAGCTGCCACAGAACTATTAGCTTCTGCTCTCACTGTCAGCATCGTCACCATCGTGTTGTCCTTGTGTTGGGCAATTAGCCTCATTTCCAACCTGAAGAACAGGGATAGCAACACCTGTCTTGTGGGAATGTGTGGAGCTCAGGAATTCAAAAGTGACAGGAACCTGCAACCCAGCAAACAGCAAATAAATATTAGCTTTCTCTCTCTTTGCCTTCCCAATTCCAGTAAGAAGACAGCTCTGTGGAGGGGCTACCCTTTTCTGATGCATGGGAGTCCGTTCTCACTTGCTTTTCTTTCCTTGTAAAATCTCTTCCCCACCCTCTTTGCTCTTAACCGTCTCCAGTCTCTAGACAACAAAAGAACAGGCTACATTCTAGCTGGGAATGAAATCTTTTTTCTTTTTCTTTTCTTTTCTTTTTCTTTTTCTTTTTTTTAAGGCAGAGCCAAGACTTAGTAGCAAGGCCACCACTAAATTGCCAACCAGAATCAGAGGGTTCTGAAAGCCGCTTAAGAACCTGGGCAAGGGTTTGCAGCACTTAACTGGCTGAAGCCTCTTCAACTGCAGCCTGTCACCCCCTGAGTTAAGTAGCGGGTGAAATCAGCATGTATAATTCTCATCTAGCAAGTTTCACAGAGGCGCATTACGTTTTGGCATGATTAACACCTCTTTCACTCAGGTTTTTTTCCCCTTTCTCATTTTCCTTTTCCAAGGACCAGTGATAGGGTTCAAAGAAGCAGAGAGGACAGAGGTGAGAGCTTCAATAGAGCATGTGCTCAGCTTTAAGTGAAACTCTCAGACAATTGATAGGCACAGGAAAAGACATTTTCCTCATGCCCTCCTGCCAGACTTAGCAATTTACTATCAGGCTCCTCAGGCTAAGAGGGACTGGTGTGCAGAAACGCAGAGAGAGAGAGAGAGAGCTTCTGAAATATAAATTCATGATCCACTCATCCTTCCACCCATCCACCCACCCATCCTTCCATCCATCCATCCATCCATCCATCCATCATCCATCCATCCATCCATCCATCCAGCTAGCCAGCCATCTACTCATACATCCACCCATCCATCCTTCTATCCAATCATTCATCCATCCATTTGTCCATCCATCTATTCACATTTCCTTCCTTCCTTTCTTCCATCTGTCCATCCACCCATCATCCATCCACCTACCCATCCATTCACCCATTCATCCATCCATCCATTCATCCATCCATCCATTCTTCCATCCATTCTTCCATCCATCCACCTATCCTTCTATGCATCTAATAATCTCTCCCTTTTTTACCAGGTTAACTTGGATTTGTCTATGGACCTCTGCCAATTTCCTTCTAGAACCTTTGAAGATTGGATCAAAAATCCCCTAAGATCTCACAGTTGTGAGTAAACCTCACTTAAAGCACTAACCACAGCGGAAAATACTATACTTATTTGTGTGACTACTAATTAATGGCTGCAAGAGCTCAGTTTAAACCCTGGACTGCCTACCTCCAAGACCAGGATCTTTCGCCAGGAAAATGTTCAAGCTGATCTTGGGTCTCCAATTCACAGGCTGTTCTAGACTTCATCACCTGCTTTCTCTCTGTGTCTATTTCCCCTGTAATAAGGGAATCATGTGTCATGGGTTGTGGCATCTTAAATTCCTACCCTACTTTGCTTTTCTAGGATTTGTTGTCAGATGGGACTCATGTGCATAAATATAGGTCTCTAAAGAGCGGAGATTCTCTCTGGCCCTGGAACTGTCTCCTCCTTGCTGTCCTGGCTTTCACTGTGGCCTCTGCATGGAGAAGGGTCCAGAGAGTTGGGGGCCTTGCTCAAACACACTGCTGTTACTCACCCCTCAGTCTTGTCTCTTTCCCTCTGTACACTGACTTTGAACTTGACAGGTGCCCCTGGGCCTGACACCACAGACTGATGGACAGACAGCAGTAGTGATGGACAGACTGCAGTGATGATGGAGGCTGATAGAATGCAGTGCAGAGCACCCAGGGGACCCTCTACTCATTAACTATTGCTTCTGTGATGTGAGGTATGAGCACCCCTGAAGTTCAGAGAAATTAAAACGTGGAGAATTTAATTAAAGCCCTCCCAGTTTTATCGCTTTCCTGTTGGCTTACGGGGTCCTGTGAAGGAGAGAAAACAAAAATATCAGCCAGGTCAGTTTGGGATTCACAGGTTTGGGCCTTCTGCTGAAAGACATGATGTCTCACATTCCTTTGCCTCCAGGAGTTACCAGAAGAAAGCAAAGAAGAAAAGTTTGTGCTTTGGTGGGCATAATACTTAAACCTCCAAAAACATAAATTCTAAGATTAAAAAGGGATGGATGTGATAACCCCAGAATTAAAGAATTTGCAATTTCTGTACATATATAAATTTTAGAGAAAATACTTGTTTACCACCAACAAGAATTAATATTTAGAATTCACTAGATGCTTCTTGCAGAAGATAAGAAAATTTAAGAACCTCCATTGACAAATAGACAAAGAACATGGAGGAGTCAATGACAATGTACAGTAAAGGCTAGCAGGCAAACTGACTCTGTGCTAAAAAAGACAACAAACAAAGAAAACCCAGCAAGAGATGAGTACAGCCTTCAGGCTGATAAACATTAAAAGTACTGCTCCTTGCTTTCCAGGCTGTGACAGGGTATAGAATATGGGAAGCACCTGAGACCTTAGGAAATGTGATAGATTGAGAGGTCACCTAACATGGTGTCATGTCATCCTGTTCCTCGATTTCCATGTATGATTTACTAAGCTATTGAACTTCTCCAAGTTTCAGTTCTAGTGTGTGTGTACATATGTATGAATGTATGAGTGTGTGCCTGTATGTGTATGAGTAGATGAATGTGTGCATGTGTATGTACATTTGTGTGAATGCATGAGTGTGTATACATGTGTATAAGTGCATGAGTGTGTGTACACATGTGTAAGTGCATGAGTGTGTGTATGTGATATGTGTGCATGTGTGTGTATATTTGCGTGAGTACATGAGTGTGTGTACATGTGTATAAGTACATGCATGTATGTGTATATGTGTGAGTGCATGAGTGTGTGTGTATGAGTACATGAGTATGTGTGCATGTGTGTGTGCATTTGTGTGAGTGCATGAGTGTGTGTATGAATACATGAATATGTGTGCATTTGTGTGAGTGCATAAGTGTGTATGTATGAGTACATGAATACATGTGCATGTGTGTGTGCATTTGTGTGAGTGCATGAGTGTGTATATGAGTATGTGAATATATGTGCATGTGTGTGTGCATTTGTGTGAATGCATGAGTGTGTGTATATGTGCATAAGTGCATGAGTGTTTGTACATATATGTGAGTGTATGAGTGTGTGTGTGAGTGCATGAGTGTGTGTGCGTGTGTGTGGGTGCATGAGCACTCACTGAATTGAGATGAAGCACACACAGACATGTAAATAGAATATACATGAAGACCCTAATCCACCAACCAAGCTCTGTCCACATTAGGTACTCCATCAGAGGTAGTTTCTCAAAACCAACTCTAATGTGTCCGTTATCTTCAGCATGTGTAGTTTACTCCCAACCTGAGCAAAGCATCCTCTCAGGAAGGATCTAAGGCTAGACATGGTTGTGGACACATATAGTCCCTACTCAGGAAGCTTGGGAGGGAAGATCACTGGAATCAGGATTTCCAGACCAGCCAGCGCAACAAAGTGAGGCAAAGGCAAAGAAAGCTCTAGATTTCCAAACCTAAGAGTACCTGTATTTCATAGGAAGAATGGAGACAGTGAAATGCCTGTAGCAATCCGTTTCAGGAAGACAGAAGTCTCTTGAAGCTGCAAATCACTTTTACTCACATCTTCTAATCTGATCTCACCAAAGCCACAGAGTCAGACACAGCCTCCATTTATGGATGCAGAAGCAGGTTCAAGACAAGGGTGTTTTGCTCAAGGTCAATGAACAAGTGAACCTCAGAAGCAGGACATATAGCCTGTCTCCAGACCTATGCCACCAAACCACACTGCCCTACTTGCAGAGCAATGAGACCAAGAGTGGTTTGGAGGTCCCTTGGCAGAAAGAATAAGAATGTTAATAACAGTTATGTTGCCTAGAAGCCTGATAATTTCAAGGTACTTTTATGGTATGACTTCAGTGAATATTTAAAAAAAAATGATAATAACAACTTGGGCTGGAGGCTGGAAGGGAGCCAGGATTTCTCCTAGCCACTAGCTGGGAGTGTCATGAGCTAGGTCCGTGGGCTCAGGCACACAGAAAACACCATCTTATCATTGTAGGACACAGAGTCTCTGCCAAGATCATCACTAGCCCTCTGAATCTGTGGCTCATTTACAGTCCTGCAAGCTCTGTTACTTCTCGTGTTCCAAAGGAGAAAATGCACACACAGTGTGCCCTTCCCACAACAGCCCTGAGCTCTTGGTCGCCCTTCCTTAGCACCTTCCCTGGGGTGTGCTTTGCCACAAGCCTGGACACTATGGCCCCCAAATCCCATAAGTCCTTGAGGAAAGGCACAAAAGAAATAAAGAGTTGCTGTGAATGACAATAGCTATTACTGACAAGGCAAGAGACCTCGTGGGGACGGCAACAGCAAATGTGATCACCCCTGTCACCAGCCCCTGTAATTTTCAGAAAAAAAAAAGAGGCTTTATCTGTTCCTTAGCTCAAAGCTCCACTATCACCCCGATGCTGGGGCAAACAGTCCCTAAATGGCATTCAGAATGTGAGCAAGTCAGTGGCTGAACAGCTGCTGCTAGCTGAGGAAGAGCCTTAGACACCAGGCCGAGGCTGGACTAGGAAATGGCGAGAAATCCTGAGAGCCTGCTCAGGGCTCCTGCCCTGCCTCTCCCCTTGCTGGGCAGCTGAACATCACGTACTTCCATCAGGGTCACTGAAAGTTTGTCACAGACAGATGGACGTTTGTAACATTTTTTCAGATAGTAAAATATATCTTGAGTGGCGATTTTATTTTTATTTTTTCCAATCTCAGTCTCTAAAGGTCAATCCAATACATACTAGATGGACATCCCAGTGTTTGCAATACAGCCTGGACCCATGTGATGGGATTTGGAGAGCTGAACCATTTTCTTTTGCAGTAAAATGTAATAAGAAAATCTGCAAGAAGGGGAGGTTAAAATTATATGTTGAGGATAGTGAATGGCCTCGCTGTGGCAAATCTTCACAGTCCTGGTTTCCTTGGTAGAAGGAGAGCTCTACCAGGCCAGAGCTCCTATGTCCAACCAGCAGTGGAGGGGCGAGGGGGAGGGGGAGCCAGGCATGAGTTAACAGTCCCATAGCTGTTAACTACCCTTATCTAAAACTCAGAACGCATCCTTTTCTCACAGCCAATAATATAAGCTGAAAGGACTGTGATAGAATCAGCAGAGCAGGTGTGAATCCTGACTTGCAAACAGCAGCCTTAAAAAATTGAAGAAGGAGGTGCTGGAAAGATGGCTCTGTGGTTTCCAGTACTTACTTCTCTAACAGAAGTTCTAGGTTTGATTCCCAGAACCCACATGGTGGCTCACAACGGTTTGCCACTCCAGTTCCAGGGGATACAATGCCCTCTTTGGGCCTCTCAAGGCACCAGCATGTACATGCTACACATTGTTTTTTTTTTTTTTTTAATGAAGAGGGTCTGGAGAGATGGCGTGGAGGTTAGGAGGACATACTACTTTTGCAGAGGACTTGAATTCTGCTCCCAGTACCCATATCAAGAGGCTCGTAAGCACCTTTAACACCAGCTCCAGGTGATTATATACCCTCTTCTGGCCTCCATGAGCATGTGTACCCATCTGTGAATAACCACATATGGACACACACACACACACACACACACACACAATTTAAAAACAAAAATAATTCTTTAAGAAAAATGAAGAAGCCATTGACTTTTACAGTTTCACCTGTAAAAAAGCGACCAACTGCTGGCTGGTGTGGAAAGACATGGGAGCACTCGAAGTTAGAGGGCTTGGCAGGGTGTCCACTTGTTGCTCATCCATCTGGGTTCCGCATTACTCCTTCTTGACAAACTCACAGGACTGTATAAGGGAGATGGATGGCAAACCTCAGTAGCCTAACTATAGGCTCTCCACAGCGTGGTGGGGACTCATCCATGACGACGGTGAAGCGTATCAATGCAGGCACATCAGAAGGACAAGGAGGGACTGGAGGTTTAGGGCTAGAAGCTTGGCGGGGTTTGTTCTTTAGAGCAGAGGTTTTTTTTTGTTTTGTTTTGTTTTTCAATCATTAAAAACACATACAGAATGGGCATTAAATACACAGTGATTGTCTAGTTCACTGCTGTATATTCGAGGAGAGAACAGTTTCTGAGAAGCAGTAGGTATCTAATAAATGTCTGGTATGTCCATCTGGAGTGAAAGATGGATGGGACATAGATGAAAATGTGGGTTCCGTGGGGATAAGGGGAGTCACTGGAGAGCGGAGACACTGAGAAGGAGAACAGGAAGCAGGCAGGTCATATACCATTGCTAAATTTTGCTCTTCTCTAGGAGTACAAATTTTCATTTCAAAATATGTGTTTTTGTTTATCTTAAAGGTAAAATAAGGTGGAGGAGCTGATTCTTAAAATAGTTGTTTTATTAAAAAAAGCCTGGCACGACAGACACACCGTGCAGCTAAAAGTCATCTTAAAGCCATTAAGGTAAAGGCGAAGACACTTGGCCCTGAGCTCTTAGGCTTGTTCCTAGTGGTCCCCTTTAATTCCACCCTTTCCCCAGCAAAGGAAAACAAGAATTCCTTGATTCGGAAGGAGAATGTAGGACTACCCAAGGCTGGAGGAGGAAAGAAGGGGAGGGGGAGGGGGCACTCAGGAAAGTGAGGGGAGGGGCTGCTGGAGTTTGAATGGGCAGGCCAAGTGGACCTGTTGAAACATCATCCCAACACAACAGTGTCGGGGTTGGGGCCTGCTGGGAGGTGCAGAGTGCATGAGATGGAGAAATGTCAAGTGGGGTCACTACTGCACAAGCTGTTGTGAAACTGGAGGGTTTTGTCCCCCTCTCGCCCTTCTGCCTTCTGCCGTAGAAGGACACATAGGATGGCCTTTGTCATATGCCTGTGCCATCTTCTTGGAGCTCCCAGCCTCTAGAGCAGTGGTTCTCAGCCCTCCTAACACTGTGACCCCTTAATACAGTTCTCATGTTGTGGTGACCCCCAACCATAAGATTACTTTTGTTGCCATTTCATAACTGTAATTGTGCTACTGAGCAGTGTCTCAGTTCCTAAGACCACTGGAAACACGCATCCTGATGGTGATGACCCACAGGTGGAGAACTGATGTTTGAGAGCAATGAACCAATAATTCTTTTTTCGTAAGCTATCCAGAGCCAAGTACAGTCACGTACAACAGACGAAGACAGTGGAACAGAAGCGACCAGCACTCCCTCTCAAACTCTACAAAAGAGAAACAAGATGGCAGTTTCTGTGAATCTGCTGTCAGAGCCAAAGGTCACGTGGCAATTTTCCAAGCTGAAATCCAGGGAAGCAATGGGCCTTGAGGACTGAGATTCTTCCAAGAGGAATCTCTAATAAGTGACCACACTTGCCCTGCCAAACCAAAGTGCTTATTAATACGTAATTAATTGTGAGCCCAGCACTATTGCAAGGATTCAGGTGGATCTGGGGATGACAATTGAGTCATAGTGTGGCAAAGCCACTTGTACATGCCTCTCTACATAAATTTGTACCTTCTGGCACACCAGTCTAGAGACCGAATCTAAGACAATCAATATTTTACATACTGTCCTCTGTTACTTAAAGCTGTCCTTTCAAATGGCTTCATCTAGCCCACTGAGAACATGGTTGCCAGAAAGCCCACTCCCTGACAGGCAGAAATTTATTTCTACCTTGCTTCCAAGTTCTCTCTGCTGTGGATGACAGCAGAATAGACCTTTACAGATAATCCGTCCCTTTTGTTCTCTTGAATCCTATCTTTAAGGTAAGTATTCAAAAATGACATCAATGGATCACAGCTTTGCAGTAAATGAGAAATAGGATGCTAATTTTGCCACAGACTCACTAATTTTATTTTCTTGGTAACTGAATGGGAAGAATGATGTCTGGTTAATTTCTAAAACAGCTCAAGATTAGAGAATGGTATTGTACATACTACAACCATGTTTTAACAGAGTTCAAGAATATACCATGTGGATGGTAAGTGCAGCAGAAAGCCTGGAATAATTAGTAAATACACACACACACACACACACACACACACACACACACACACACACTTCATAGGAATTCTGCTCTGGCAGCGACAATGGGCACGTCTTGAGCTCATTTTCCTTTCAAAGACTCTAATACTACTTGGTCTTTTATCCCTCTGGGCATTCGTCCTTGTGGGAATTCCATGAGTAAAGCTGGAAAGGAATGAGGGAGGGGGATTTCAAATATTCCCTTTGTCTAGCCCATAATAAGGATTATTCTAGATCTTTTGTCTAGCACTTATAAGATACCATGGCAGTTAATGAATAAGTTAATTGGTTAAATCATTCTACTGGGGACTGCCAATTCATCCCTGCGTGCCTGTGATGTGTGTGGAGAAGATTAAGGCTGAGCTTGAGAAAAGACCAAGACACCAGATGGCTTGAAGTACCCCCAGTAATAGTTTGATTTTTTAATTAGTGGTGTCGCATATTTTCATCAGAGAAAACTTGGGAAAAATAGAAGAGGTAAAGAAGTAAAATAAAAAACAGTTATTCCACAGCATTGCTATCTATAATTAATATTATGATAGATTTTAAAGTGAATTTGCATGAACCTTATAGGTAGGCTGCATGTAACATTTTCTCCTGCTTTTCCTTTTCAGCATTTTAGGTTTCTAATAAAAAATATTCTTTTAACACATTTTACTAGTTAAAGAATATTGCCTAGAATGGTAATCATGGGCATTAACTCATTTACCTGTTAAACAGTTGACATCTGAAATTTCCTTTGGTATTTGTTATTACCTGCTCATATGTTATGCACCTGGGTCAATGAAATTATCTTCTCTATCTCAGGATGGAACATTTGAAGCAGATGATATGTACACATAGTTAGTTGGAGCTGTGTATATACAATAAGAGAAGGGACTCTTCAGCTGAGTCCTGAGGCCGGAGGAGTTAGTGAGGTCAGAACAGGAGTCGCAGAGTCAGACGCTGGAGGGAAATGCGTATGCAAACACACCTGGGCAGGAGTTGGATGCTCCTTGCAGATTGCACAGGGCTTCTTTCACAGTTGGACTATGCAGTGAGCAGGGAGGCGGGCCAGCCCCAGGTCACTTTAGCCTAAACACATTGAAAAGCCATTCGCACTGTGATAAATGCAAGGTGCGTTGTAACATTTGAAAGGCAAGGTGTGTTAACACTGAGAACACTGTGGGCCTGGATTCTTCAAACCTGACAAGCCTCTAATTAGCAGCCAGTTTGCATTCAGATTTCACGGCTGGCCAGTCTGCCTGTCTACGCACTGAGGACCACATGTACAGGACAGCAGGCATCCATCCAACAGAAAATGAGCCCTGTTACTTCTCAGATACATGCAGAATCTGTCCTTTCTTCTTTGGTAGATTTCACCCATATGGAAAGCTATAGGGGGAAAGATACCAGGAAGACTTCAAACAACAAAATTCAATATTTGGGGCAAGATGTCCTCACCTAAGATTTGTCTCAGTCCTCAGATGACCACTGGGTGACATGGTCAGGTAGACAGTCTTTTTGGTTTTAGCTAAGGCAAAGTCTTTCTCTGTAGTCCAGGTTGACCCCAAACTCATGGTCCTCTTGCCTCATTCTCTCAAGGGCTAGGCTTGCAGAAATGTGCCACCATGCCTGGCCAGGCTTGGTTGTGATTGCAATTTTGTTGACAGCACTCTGCTAAAATGCTCTTCCCCATCTCAGGTAGACCCAGCTGACTCTTCCTTATCCTGCAGCTTTAGCCTCAACCTAAGGCTTGCCATTTTCTGAAAGTTTTCCCAGGAAGGGCTGAAAATAGCCTTCCTGTTGATACATTCCTCATCCTACACTTGCCATAGTACATGTATTAATCGCTTGACCTATCTGGCTCATAGTCTGGGTTGTGAGATTCAGAGGGCTGGCAGAGAATATCTGCCCAACAACTTCCTAATTGATGAATGGATATGGGCTGTGATCCCAAGATCTCAACTTTAAAGCATGTTAGAAGCTAGCCGATGTGTATGCCCTCCCCGAAGATAGGAATGACACCCTACCACCTACCTGTCCCACTATTATGAGGGCAAGCTTGTCCCCTCTGGGTGCATGGTACTCTGCCTCACCTCCTGTCTTCTGCATCCAGTGTCAGAGTGAGATCTGTGGGTATTTTCTGCAGTCTGAGTGTTGGTGTGGCTGTGGAGGGTGAGAAACAGTGGGAGAATCCTGGGAGTGAGAGGAGAGCTCTGTCTGGGATGCACTGAGGTCCAGTCATGTTCCTGGACCCCCTTTGTCCTTTGCAGCTACTAGATAGCAGTCAATGGAGGGAAGCTGAGTAGGGACAGGGCTTATGGGTCAGGGGAGATGACCCTGTCTGTGTGAGATGGCAGGCATGTTCGGAAATACAATAAACACTGAATGAGCAGGGGAAAGTAAAACTGCTCCAGCATGGGTGGCTGTTTGTTTCTATTTCCCATTCAAATTAAGACAGATAGAAAAGTACAAGAGAAGGAACGAATGCCCATGTGGTGCTGTACAGATCCTAGAGACGGAATCCAATGCTATTTCAGAGACCCTTGGTTAATCATGGGAGAATGCCCATCCTAGGAGACACAGTTGCTGGGTCAGGTCTTGGGAACATTCACTGAGGAGTCTCAGCCCTGTAGGATGCTAATAAACGTAAACAGAACAAAGATGCAGGCATGGGCAGCTTCTGGGAGCTTCCTAACAGCAGGACTCGGTAGAACTCAGGAATACAGCCAACAGCCCTCCAGGGAGGAGAAGGAACTTCCCCAAGGCTAGCCATTGCCACAGCAAACCTCCCAGTTCAAGAGTCCCAGGGGACAGATAGAGGACACAGACTGGTCTTTTATCTTGTTTCTCAAAGAAAGTTAACAGACTCACTACTCAGAAGTGAAGGCTGAAGTCTCCACAGTGTGTGGATCAGAAAGCAAAGCCAGAGCCTTGGAGGGCGGGCTAATAGAGGCTGTGTGGTGAGACTTGGGGCTGAATGCCTGTGCGATCACAGCCATAAGAGGAACCATTCTGAACTGCGTTTTCTCAACTACAAGTTGACCATGAGGATAAATAGAGATAACCTCTAGGAAGGCAAAGATGCAGGATCAGCACACAGTAGGTCTTCCTGGATGTTGGGTATATGGTCTGTGTAGATCACACCCCCCTGCTCTACCAGCTGCACCTGTCCTTGGTCACAGCCCTCCCAGGCACCCCAATTCCCGGCTTTTATCAGCTCTCAAGTACTTAGACAAGGGGCAGCCAAGAACAATGTGGAACTTCAAAATAAGCACCCTACCCCCACCCTGGCACGTGGTGATTTTAGCCAAAGATACAATCACACCCCTGAAGTTAAATGGCCTGAAACACTCGAGGAAGAAAGAGTCAGTGCGAACAGCCTTCTAAATGCATCAGTTTTCTGGACCTTTCCAGCTCCCTGTCTCCTTAACTATGGCTTCTGCAGTGGCTCAAACACAGGACGTGGCCTGGAATTTCAACAGCCCCCAGTATTTGCTCAGCACTCCATCATTCATTCAACACATCTTGGCTGATCCCCTCTCTAGACAGACTTTGCAGCCAGGCATTAAGGTGCAAAAGAGCTGCCAGAGTCTGCCTGAGAGGGGAGGGCGAGAGAGTCAGTCAGCATCAGGACAGAGTTACAAACTCTGTGACCCTGTGACCAAGGGAAGGATGAAGCATTGGCTCATTCTAAAATGGGCTTCAAAATCAGCTTGCATTTAGGAGACAACTGGTGTGAGCCAGATTCTGGGAGGAAGATACTTACATAAATTATCTCTACTCAGACACAATTGTGATGATCTTTTCCGAAGATTCAATGGAGAACCAGGCAGATAGAGGAGTTCTCAAGGCTAAGGAGCTCATGAGGGGAGGCCAAGGTTCAAACTTTAGTCTGCACCACTGGGCCACTTGCACCAAGGGGACTGTGCCTATGTCAGAGAGCCTCTGAAAGCTAGATAGATACAGCCTGTGCAATATCATTCTTCTCCTGGGGCTCTAGATACGCATGCTTTTGTGTCTGTGTCGTGTGTCTATGTGTGTGTATGCACGTGGAGGCCAGAGGCTGACATCAGGTGTCTTTCTCTGTTGCTCCCCTCCCTCTCTCCTCCTTCCCTCCTTTTTTTCCTCCCTCCCCCCTCCCTCCTTCCCAGTCTGTCTTCCTCCCTCCCTCCTTCTTTCTTTCTTCTTGACACAGGGTGTTTCACAGAACTTGAAACTCGCTGGTCCAGGACACTGCCGTGACTGGCTTTTACATGGTTTCTGGCGGGGTTAGCCCAGGTCTGCACGGCCGTGCAACACGCATTTTAACCACTGCGTCATCTTCACAGTCCCCCTAACTGTATGCCTTCTGCCTTCTAGTTTCTTCCTCTGATGAGGGAATAAAACCTCTTGCTGTGTGCATGCTGTGATCAGAGCAAAATTTAGTCACAAACTGAGTTCCCAAGGAAGGTTTTCCCAGCACGACCCCCCAGGTCTGACAGAAGGCCTCCATGCCTCTCCTGGCAGTGGTCCTGGGAGACAGGTTACACGAGATTCCAAGGTAGAGCGGCTCCTGTAATGAGGAACCCGCAGGCTAAGCTCTCAGTGGAGCCTGAGGCTGGGCAACAAGGAAGGAGGAGAACTACCACAGACTTTCTCCAGGACAGGCTACTCTGGCTCCCTGCCTGAGAAGCAAAACCACTCTTCTCTGGGCCAAGGATCCTTGGAGGAATATTTATGAGACATTAAAACCACTGCCATCACATCTTTAAAAATTCTTGTATGTGTAATTATGGGTCCAGGGATTCAATTCCTGGATGTGGTATTAATTACTTCCTTGCAGCTTGCAGTATTCGGGGATGGGAAGTGGGGGCAGGCACCCTGTAGGCCTCTTGGATTTCTTTCTGCTACTGCAGAAACTTAAGGCTTGTTGCTACTACAGCGGCCACCTTGACCCTGCCCTTCTCCATCCTCATGTTGAGTTACTACCAGAAAGGTTGGTTGGCCCAGTCCATGTATCATTCTGGTTCCCTAGCTGGCAACACTTAGTTGTCCTTGGCCAGTCAAAGGCATTAGAGAGAGACAGGGACTCAAGAGTAGGACCATTCCTGCAGTCTCTCTCCTAGCATGGTGTGTTTGTGGGAGGGCGGGGTGTTCATCTTCTACCCTAGTCTAAAACAAAAGGCCATGCTGACTACATCCTTGGTAAATAAAATGCTAGAAAGAGTAATAGAGGTTGTTTTCCTATAGTTCAGTCCCTTACTCAAAAGCCCCTTAGAATATTCTATGTGCTAAACCTTGATCAAGAAGTCAGCCTTCAGAAAGGAGCATCCTTGGGAGGTGTATGCGCCTTGGAAGTCTGCAGGATATTGAGCCTCTGGTGTCTACTGTGTACCAAGAAAACCTTCTATACCAGAATAAAGATAAAGTTTCCTCATCCTACTGACTCATCTGGTACGACACTGCCAGCCACACACTTTATCTGGGGTATCAGGAATTTCCACACCCATGCCATGGGAGCCCTGACTACACTGTGTAAGATCTGGATGAGTGGAATCCAAATAGAATCTGCACAGAGCATGAGAGTGAGCTCACAGAGGCCTGAGTTCAAATCTTCTTACTCAGAGTTCCTTCTATGAGCCATAAGACTCCTTGATGCCTCTAGAATTCACTCAACAGCCATGGAACTTCTCATTTAGGACCAGCCTTGCACAGAGTTGAGCTTCAGATGCTTGTTCAGTCTCCTTTCTCCAGGGACACTCAGATCCCTGTCTTCTTGTCACCCTCACCCTGCTACTGGCCCTGAGCTTGGTGTTTCAGTATCAGTCTGTGACTAACACACTACTTACCACGCTACTGTATCAGCACACACCAGAGACCCTCTTCCTAAGCTCCCCACCTGCATGAGGCCTTGGAGGATGGAGGGACAAAGTCCTATGTAAGAATTCATTGCTCTGTCCACAGCCACTTGTCACTGAGCAGTGCTGTGGACTGCAGGGAAAAGAGCCACAGTCCACTTTTGATCCTTGCAGGAATGGAAAGGAAGTTCCACCATTGGATGAACTTGACCTTGTCCGAAGTTTTTCATCTTGGCCAGTCATTAGGGTTGGGTGAAGAGCTTTCTTCAGTCTTAAGGCCCAGGTTAATCTCCAGACTGATCAAACAGGAGTCTAGTGCTGCTTCTCATGCTCATGATGTAAATGTGTAGCCCAGACTAAGGTCACCCTCTGCATTTTGGGTTAACTTATACCAGATGGTTAATCATGTCTACCCAGAACATGGATTTTAGATGGAGCAAATAGGGGATTTCCATCACAGAAAACCGAAAGAAGCTGGGCTGCTAACTGCTCTATTTATGTTAGAACTTCATTTACAAAAATGTAATCCCCTATTAAGAAAAGAGCATATATGGATTAACTCCTGTAATCAAAAAATGTAATTAATAACCCAGTTACAACAAGATTTTGAAGAGCTAATAATCCCTAAGCACAAATTATGCACGCTCATTAAAATCAAACTGTTATAAACTCCATTTATTCAACAAATAATTCCTTGTCTGACAGCTTGCTTTATTTTACAGCTATAGAAAATGAAAATGTGTTTCCCTCATCATCTGGGATTAAACTCTTAGAACTTTTCAAAGGTTTCAGCCCATGGGCAGCACTTTTTCCACACCTCCCTCCTGGGGACAAGGGCTTCCTGTCCTTTCTCCCTCCAGACCATCCTAAATTCCACGCACCAAGCCTCCTTTGCCACCTGTTGCTTTGACAGTGCCCCATCAGACAGCACAGAAGAATCCTACTCAAGTCACAGTATATGGGGTCCTTCCATCCGTAAAGTGTTCTCAAGTCATTTACTCAAATTCTCTCTATTTCAGAATAATGAAAAGAGGTGACACTCTGGAATTAGATTGCTCTACCAAAAGTTCAACTGTAGGAGCTAGCATCAGACCCACACAGTTGTGGTTACCTTATGTGTGACCAAGAGGACACTGCTTAGTAGTGGAGGAAAAGGAATTTTGTCAGTGGGTATTTCTAGCTCAGCTGATTATCCCTATGCGAGAGAGAGAGAGAGAGAGAGAGAGAGAGAGAGAGAGAGAGAGAGAGAATGCACTTTGACCTCCAACTCACACTGTAAAGGAAAATCAATTTCAGATAGACTGTAGATCCCAATACAAATGGTAGAAAAAAATCAATTTTACAAGAAAACATAATATAACATCTTCATGACCTCAAAATAGGCAAAGTTTTCTAAGCATGATGTTAGGATATGTTAATCATAAAGGAAAACTTACCAATTCAAAAAGGTTCCAAAATGGAAACTTGTACTTATCAAATGATACCATCAAGAGAGTGAAAAGCTAATTGTGGTGGCTAATCTTAATTGTCAACTAGATGAGAACTAGACTCACTAGGCTTTGGGCCTCTGCCTGGGGGAGATTATCTTGGTTATGTTATTTGGGGTAAGAAGACCCATACACTGTGGGTGGCACCATCCCTGGATTGAGATCCTGGACTGTAGAAAAAGGAAATGAGTTGCCCAAGCATTCGCTGCTCCCTGTTTCATAACTGTGGATACAAAATGTCCAGCTGCTTCAAGTTCCTGCTGCCTCGATGTCCCCAGCATGTACTGTAAGCTAAGATAAACTGTCTCCCCTATGTTGCCTCTGGCAGGGTATTTTACCACAGCAACAGGAAAAGGAACTCAAACAAGTCACCAACTTGAAGAAGACGACACTGTCTGATAGGGGATTTAGACTGTAATGTACTGGGAAGTCCCATAGACAAACAAGAAATAAAAAGTAGACTGTGTGATTCATTGTTTAAAAAGCAAGTCGTAAATAAGCACTTGACAAAAGAGGATATCCAAAGGGCCAATAAGCTTGTGAAAGGTGCTCCATGTCACTAAATACTAGGGAAACCTAATCCACAATGAGACACAAGGATGTGACCCCTAGAGTGGCGACAGTGAAAGTGGCAGTTGTTAGGGAATGTGTGCTTGGAGTAGGCAAGGCAATCAGACCACACTAACGGACAGCTGGGTTTGGGTTTGTACCTGGCAAAACCTAGTAAACGTGTGTGTGTGTGTGTGTGTGTGTGTGTGTGTGTGTGTGTGTGTAGATAGATGGATATAGCCCAGAAATTCTAATCCTAAAATCAAAGCAGTACCAAAAGTCTTTCACAATCACCCTTCTTTTTTATTTATTTTTTTTTATTAAGAGATTTTCTATTCGTTTTACATATCAACCACAGATTCTCCTGTCCTCCCTCCTCCCGCCCCCTACTTGAAGCACCATTTGTAAACACCTCTAAATGGAAAGCAACTACAATGGAAAGTCATGGAAAGTCAGAGCCAATACTACACAGGGATGATAATGAATGAACAACGACAGGGCAGGACATGGATAAATCCAAACAACGAAACACTGAGTAAAAGGAGCAGACAAACTGAGCCTATGCTCCATGACTCTACTACCTCATCAGAAAACTGGCCAAACTACAATATTCTAAGTCTGGGTAGAAAGTAACCTAGCAGGAAGTGAAGAGAAAGATAGAACCTGGAACGGGAAAGAGGAACTCTCAAAAGGTGGTAATGTTTGCTTCGTGATTAATGTTCTGTTCACTTTACAATGTGCTGACCATCCTTCATGTATAGTACACATGCATTAAAAGTTTACACACATACACACACACCTCCACCACCAACACAAACAAACCAACCAACCTTGACCAGTTTACCTTTTAACTATGTGACCTTAGGCAAAACATATAATCTCTTGCTTCTCATGATTTGTTGAGATGTTCAGGTTAAAATGGAAAAGAAACCAAACAAAGCCCCCAAGACATATATCCACAGACTCCTAGCCCTAAACGTTGCGTATATTCCATTCCTTCCTTTCTTCTTCCTTTCCCTTCTTCCTCTTCCCTTCCGTCTTGGAACACCAGAGTATCTTTCTGTGATCTTGGATCTTAGAGACTTAGCCTTTTTTCTCTTACATACTCTTTAAAAGATACAAACCCAAACCAAAGTAAGTACAGCAGCAGCACCTGAGCAGATGTCTTGAAGGTGGAAGAGGGCACGAGGGCTTTCACAGTAGTCTTGGGAGGTTGAGAAGTTTCGTGTTGCAGCCACAGCATTGGGGGTATGAGTTACACCTGTGGGTGAACCTTGGGTTGCGGTCAATTCAGAAGCCTTGGTGTTGGGGATTGCCCAGGGACTGCAGCAAGAATGCAGTGGGATGCTGCATGCATCACACTTTCTTTTAACCACACATGGGCTGTTTTCTATGGTGAAATTCTTCACAGACCAAAAAGAAACCAAAGAAAAACCTACTTTGCCTTCTCAAAACAAGTGCCAAAGTCCTGATGCAGGAAAGTCTGAGTTACAGAAAACACGAGATTCCCGGAAAATAAATGTGTGATTACCGAGAACTTGAAACCCAGTACTGCCAATGACTCCTCAACTCGTAATACTAACGGGCTCCTGGATGGTAGTGGGTTCCTGGCAGTCACATGAGCAGTCCCTTCCCCAACTGCTTAGCTTGTGCTTTGATCCTTTATCTGCCAAGCAAACATTCTCCGTCACCGGAGAGCTAGATGTGGGCATTCCCACATAAAGGATGGGCAAGACCCAGAAGTAAGAAAGGACCACCTGATGTCACCAGAACAAAGCCAAGAAAGAGCAGAGACATTTGATTCTCTGTGTGATTGGGGTAGGTATCCCATAGACATTGTCCTGTGACCTATAGTTCTCAGTCCTGGCTACAGCTCAGAATCACAGAAAAGTTTTCAAACAATACTTGATACCATGTCTGATACCCAGACTGCATGTTAAATGAGCTTTGGTGCAGGCACCAGCATGAGGGTGCTTGAGAATCACCCAGGTCATTCTAGAAAATTATAGCCTTGGGCCCAAGTCTGTTTCCGTGTGACCTGTGGACTATGAATGGCTTTCACCAGAGAAACAGTTGCAATGAGTTCCATGGTAGGGAACATGAGCTCCAATTAGGCAAGCTCTGATTTTAGACCCAAGAAGCTCCATTCTTCCCATCAGCAGATGTAAAGCATGAAAGAGAACTCACAAATGGTAGTCACTGGACTGTGGAGAGATGGGGGAGAAGGGTGGGGAGAGGTTGGTCCAGGGGTATGGTTTCCCAGCTGGCTACCTAGTTTGCATCTCAAAAAGCTAGGAAAGTAATTCTGAATGTTTTCAACATGAAGAGATGATAGGTATATGAGGAGGTATATGTCTAATCTGAATTAAACACCTCTAATATACATATATATTCACATATACTTATAAGCCTCACATGGTACATCATTAATTCGCATAACTTTTATTTTTATGTTTTAGCTTCAAATTAAAAATTTGAAAACAAAAAGTATTCAGTGCTCCCTACACACTGAATTTCATCTCTATAAGGCTTGTGGAAATGTCCTTTCCCTCTTACTGTATTAGCAAATGACTACAGATGGATCACATATCTCTAAAGTGAAACTCTTGAGCACAAAAGTATTTCAGAGGCTGAGGAGATGGCTCAGCAGGTAAAGCGCTTGCCGTGCAAGGAAAAAGCATGAGGACCAGAGTGCTGATCCCCAGAACCCATGCAAATGACAGGTGGGTCTGACATCCCAGCTGTAATTTTTGTGCTCTGAAGATGGAGACAGGGGACCTCTCGAGCAAGCAAGCTTGCTAGGCTTAGCTTATAGCCTGTATCAGTGAGCTCTGGGTTCAAATAAAGAGACCCTGTTTCAACGATTAAGATGGAGAATAATTAAGATACCTCATTTTAACCTTGTGGCTCCCATATACATGTGTACTCACATGCGCCCAAACATACACATGTGAACATGAATACACACATCATACACACATACAAAAAGAAGTATTTCATATTTTGAACTTTCTTCTTATTTGAGAGTGCTTGCTTATATAAAAATTATCTTCAGGATAGCACCTCTAAAGGCAACATTCATTTATATTTCATATACCCCATCTACACATGGTACGAAGGCAATTTTATATGGTATTTTAGATAACTGTTGTATAAGACAAAGTTTGTGTCCAGTGAATTATATGACTTGATGTATCCTGTTATCACTCAAATACTTTCAAGTTCTGGAGCATTTCAGATCTGGGGGGCTAGTGAGGTTCAATGTGTACTCACTTAACACTCCACTTCCCCTCTTGGGCTGGAAACCTAAAATATTTATATCTGGCCCTTCGCAGCAAGTATTTGCTGACCCCTGCTATAGTTGATAGGAAATGGCTAAATCGTTTTTGGCAGAAGAGAAACATGGTAAGGATTTGCTCAAAACGGCTCTCTGTAGCAGACTTCAGGTGAATCGCAAGACGAAGGAATAGGGAAAAAATGCCATCATCATTTTGTCTTGGCTTAAGGGTGAACTAACTGGGAGTGCTGGGAATGATGTGGGCGAAGGACACAGACCTCAGAGGACTGAGAAGCAGCAGGAGCATTCAGGGCAATGGCTCATGGACCCGGGAGAAGAGGGCAAGAGGAGCTCCCCAAGAGACCTTGTTAGAGCCACAACGAACGAAATGAGCCACCGGCACCATCATGGTAGTTTACAAGTATTCGAAGTCATGAAGCATGCGATGGGAAGAGGGGTTATTCTACTTGTCATCCCAAAGGCTTGCACAAACCTGGTACAGAAGAATCCAGAGAAGCCCTGCCTGAATAAATTTATCAGCAGGTTTACACTGGTGAAATTGATCCAAGCGTGTTCAGTAGGAAATGAGAGTCCCTTCTCCTTCCCCTCATTCTCCTTATAGTTAACTTCCAAAAGACCCTGTATGTTCTTCCAAATAGCCCTTGGAGTTGGTTTACTTCCTGGTACTTCTGTGCATAGACACTATGGCACAATGAGGCAATTGTACTTTAATACCATTTGGCTCCCCAAATCATCCTCAGTACCAACCCCTATGACAATCAAGTAGGCTATACTGTCCTCATTTTACAGACAGGAACAGGGACGTAGAAAAGCTGGAAGTTGACTCACAATACATAGTCAGGAAAAGACAGGCCAACTCTTCATATTTCCCCCTCAGTGTGCTGTATGGTTCTACTTGTTGTCAGAATGCCTCCTGTGTGACATGGGCCCCAAACCTTCCCTTATATACCCGGGACCAAACTCTTGAGGTTCTGGGTTTGAATTCCAGCCCTGCAAATCTTTCTACTCTAAACCTCAGTTTCTCCATTTGGAAAAACAGGGGTGGATTCCACTTTCTAGAGTTGCTGAGAGGATTATGTAAGGCAACACAGAGTGCTCAGTGCAGGCTCAATGATGCACTTGACCCTCTTTGGTTGCTTCTTTCTCATGAGTCCACATTCTCAGTGGAGCCTGGCTTTGGTGTGCATACACAAGGCTGCAATGGAGTTGCAAATATAGACTCAGGAGCTAAAATGTTGGAGTCCCAGCCTGGCTGTACAACTAACTAGCTGTGTTACGTTCGGGGAGGCACTTACCAAAACAGATGCATAGTGGTTACATAGTCTTAAGAACTCAGTGAGTGGCATGTATGGAGGCTGTCAGCCCCAGAACCAAGCTGTAGTATGAGTTATTGCTATTGTTTTATAGTTCAGTTTATTTCCCCTACATGGTTTCCCACTAGTCCAGTTACACAGAACTAACTGGATCAACCCATACTGGGGTCAAGGAGCAGTGCTGGGAGCCTGCCGAAGGATGTATCCATCCAGGTCTTATCAGCACCCTTTCCATGCCAGATCTGTTCAGTCCGTGGGGATGCCACATGGAGTAAGTCCCCCTCCTCATCCCATGGCTGAGGTCTTCACAACTTGATGAACTCCTGAAAATTGATTGATACAGTGGCACACAGGCAATCATCTTCCCTGTATGGGTTTATATAGTAAAGTAGCCAGTATTAATCATTGAGAGCCACAGGCCCTTATCAATCCTGACACTCAAAAAAATTCTGAAACCCAAAGGTTGCTTGGGTTCTTTTTTTTTTTTTTAATAACTCGGTTGATGGCAAAACCTGACCTGCAGTGATGTGAGGCTATTTATTGTCTTTATTTTTCCCACTTAGTGTGACAGTCAGACATTTTCCTGCAGAAAAATTAATAGGCTTGATTATAGAACACTGCCCCAGACTCCACCGGGGGTATTATAGAATATACAGTATATGCAACCCATTTCCCTTCAAACATCCAAAGACACAGATTCCTAAATATATCTGACCCCAAGGCTCTGGATGATGGATTGTGGACATGCATTTATTATTTCCATGGGACAGCTGTAATCACTCCTACTGTTCCCTTCAACCAAAAGACACAGAAAACTGGTGTTTGCCCATAACTGAATGACTTTTTATTTCTCTTTGAAAAAAATTCAATATATTGTTAAGATCCAAGCAATAAAATCAGCTTTCCTTTTTTTTTTATACAGTTGATATTTCATACATTTACTTATAGCCAGTCCAGATTCCTACAGACTGTTCTCAAACAGAAGAATCCTGCATTGAAGTTAGGGCCAGTCAACATCTACCATGACTTAGCCCCAGGAATACTGCAGGCTAGATGCAGAGCTGAAGCAGGAACTCTAAGGGTGAGGTCTGCATCAACTACCCCCAAGGCCATAGTCATTCATTCTTTCTTTGTGATGGTGGCTCACAGTGGTGTCCTGCAGGGTCACAGAGAGTGGGTGCTGACATTAGGCAGGACAGAGCATATTGCGAACTCGGTTCAAGGAAAATTAAACAATGACTTCATTGGCTAATTAGCAACTGTGGTCATTTCTGACAACTGATGGGTAACAAAGTGACAGGTGACATCCAGCAGCCTGGATGGCTAGTTGCCTGCTAGTGTTAGCTCCTTCAGTGAAGGAGAGTCTTAGAAGAGAGTGCACCCATAGGGTGTTTCTATATGTCCTCTGGATCAGAATGTTTGGTGTCCTTGACTCCTAAAAGCATCTGTCTGAGCCCTGTGCCCCATCCTTTTTCCTTTCTCTATGGCAGAACTAAGGCAGATGTGCTGGTAAACAGGTATTCTGATCACTGCTGTCTACTAACTTTGCAAATGGGGACAAACCACCGAGTCCCTCCAAGTGTCCTCAGTTCACTCAGTTTGTGGGACCTTATAATGGAAGTCCTCACTAACAAATCTACCAACCAAACCTCCGTACATGGAGTAGCATAATGGAAAACGGGAGGCCACAGAGGACAAGATGAGGGGCACCTCCCCCACGACCCTGAATGCATGCATCTCTTGCTATGCTTCTCTTTGGCCTTGGCTTCCAATCCCCAAATGAAGCAATTCTGACTTCTTGGTAACAAGATACTTCTGAAATGCAGCCTTGCAAGTACTGACCACATTTTGTAAAACGGATGGATCAAAGCAAGCCTGAACAGTCATCCTGTTACCAGGCCAGCATGGAAGACACAGGGGCGAAACACCCAGAAGGACGGCACTTTGAACAAGGTCTTGCACCTGGGAAATGCATGACTAGGCAGGACCAGGCATACATGTGCTCTGAGGGGGTACAGTAGGAAGATGAAAGATGACCCATTAAATCTGTCACCAGCTCCACTTTGACAGACTCACACAAGTTAGAAAAGGCCATGGGCAATACATCACTCACATCTCAGGACCTTACTATGACTTCAAGTGGCCACAGCATCAGGTGCAAGAGCAACTTCTAGGCTTTTCCAGAATTTCTCTCATCTCTCTCTGGGCTTTTATCCACTACTCCTTCTATTCCACCAAATGGACAAATAACACTGGAGTTGGGGACTGAGTTAAAATCAGGTTCATTTTTTCATCATTCAGGATCACTAAACACCAGAGGCCTGTTCTGGGGCTTGATACTCAGGACACAAAGATTCGTCACACACGTTTCTCCATGGCCTCAAGCAGAAGAGCCAGTGAGAGAGTCTGGGCCTCCATTTGGTCTTTTTAAAAATGCGGGCCGACAATAGTGGCTGCACTTCACCGCTAGCCTAAGGAACACTGACGGGCCACAGGTCTAGCACAAGGCAGGGTGCGACACATACCAGATCTCCCTGCGCTTATTTTTCTTCTTGAATCTTTGCTCAGAACTGCCCTCCCCATGCCCTCCCCCCACCCCCGCCCCCGCCTCACTAAGTTTTTGCCTTTCATCTCGACTTTTCCATGGCTGACATATCTGTAAGATTCAGGGACTGTTGATCTTTCTGACGTGTTCCCTGACTAGTTTTCCAACACTCTCCAGCTGCATGAATCTTGAGGCCTCCCCTCCCCCACTGTGTGGTCGGACTTCTTTCGTCTGTGTCTTACCTTGCCCTAGTTCCTTGCCTCTCATAGTCTTTGCATTATTACACTTTATATGTCTAGTTCTTGTTCTAGAAGTATCTGACTGATTTATTATGCAAACTTCCTTGAAAAGGGAGAAAACAGATGTCATACAAAGTCCCTCTAAAGACTGGGGCTACTCAGGAGCCAGTCTCTCTAACAGTTGAGGCAGAGGAACTCTCCTCATCAGAAGCCCTATGGTCCCCAGATCTGAATGGCTTCACCACTTGCTCCTTCCTGGCTTCCAAAGCAGCCAGTTCCTTATACTGTTGCCAAGGACCTTCCATTTCAGGTAGAAGAAATAGTTGGCAAATGACAGCCCTAACTGGAAGGTGATCAGGGTGATGATGTGATAGCCCGTGGTCAATGAGCTCAAATGTCTGCCTCTTTTCCCTGTGTGTCTCTCAGAACAGGATCTCACGGTGCCTTCCTATGACCTACAGGGAGCCTTGCTGGGGCTCCACAGCCCTTTCGGCTTTCCATCCCTTAGCACCAGTGTGTAACTTAGGCAAAAGACCACAAGACCAAGACGAGAGTGGCTTCAGTAACTAAACCACCAAGGCCAGAGCAGACAGACAGACAGACACAGAGAAAGCTGCTCTTTTTGTGGCAACACTTAGGGGAACCTCAGCCATCTTTATTGATGAAGAGAACTTGACTTTCCTCCCCTTTCTCTCCCTTCTTCCCTCCTTTCTTTTGCTTTCCTTCCTTCAGCCTTGGCTTCTTTTGCGTTTGCTTTTTTTAGTGTTTGGGGATGGAGCTCAGGACCCTGTACATGCTGGGCAAGTACTTCATCACTCAGCTCTGTCTCCAGGTCTTTCTCTCAATGGATTTTTCCTGAATACTGCTTCTTGGGGCTTAAGAGCCTAGACAGGGACGTGGGAGCCTTAGAAGGGGCTTTCCAGTTCAAATGACAGATTCTGGTCCACAGTAAGTTACAGTCTTGAAGCACTGGGAAGGGACATTCCAAGGACTGGGCTGGGGGAAAGCTGGAACTAAGAAGACAATAGCCATGTCCATGAATGAGGACATCAAACTTAAGCCAGCCTGCTACATACCAGGTAGTAAATGTGTATGATCACCGATTTTTATGTGAGTTTATCTTGTGTTCAAAATGTATCCTATCGAACACAATTTTTTTTATTACATTTGTATTTTACAAATGACAAAACAAAAGCCTAGGGGACTTGGTGACATAAACATGGTCAGAGAACTAGTGAGCAGAGCATCAGGATCCTCATTGATCCAGGTGACCGCATGTCACATGGCTCCCGGGGAACCCCACAGACCTGCCCATCATAGGCTGCCTGATACAGTTTCCTGAGCTAACCTGTTATCTTCAATTTTTGGATATCCAAAATTAATTCCTTCCTGGACCAACAGTAGCCGCCACTCATGGACTGTGAATAAGGACATCCTGGTGACTCCAAGAATGTTAAGTGTCATCAGAGAATACAAGTTGTTGGCTGCTATAGAGGCCATGGAGTTGGCTCTGTTGAAGCCATTTGTGTCTGGGGAAGCAAGGAGCTGCTCCCAAGGACCACATTCTTGTCTGACTGAGGGAGAGCTGGCTGCTAAATGGCTGCTAGATTGGGGGCAGCGTTTATAACTTTTTTCTTCTCCTTCTGGGCCCTTGCATATAAGCATCAAATCAATTTTCGATGCTGTCAAATGGAGCTAGCATGGTAGAGAGTTAGAAAAAAAATAGTCAAGCCATTAAAAGTCCTGACTCCATGCCACCAAGCAAGCCTCATTCATAAGAGACCCTTCATTAAATATGCAAGGCAACCTTGTACAAAAGGAATTATTATTATTATTAATTATTATATACTTAAATTGAAAAATGAAAACTCAAAGAGACTATATTTTAAATTAACAAATATACATCTGTGTGTTGCTTATTTGCATTTACCACAACTTGTGCAAAAAAATGAGTAGTCCAGTAAAGGCAGAAGGTAGACTATCAGGAATACAGCCCAAGATCCTCTGTGTGTTGTTCTCTCTCACACAGTCTCTGAAGCACCCTACCACTTATATCCTTTAACAGAACTCCCACCACCACCACCGATGTACACAGTACAGGATTCTGGTGTGATTTTCCTATGAATTCTCAGCAGCAACAATGACTGGTGTATCTCAGGACCCTGAAGGACAGTAAGTCCCCAGGTCACCATGGCTACTTAAAAGCAGGCAACGGTGTGAAGGTCAAGTTCCTCTCTGTGCTTCTGCTTTCTTATCCATCCATATTCATGGAAGGATTAAAAATGGCTGCTGAAAAGGCATGATGGGTGAGAGCGAAGTGAACTTTCTTGTAAGCCACATCAGAGGGAAGGTTTGTTCTCATCCCAATCTGGGCTGTGTATTAACAACAAGGGCCCCCAGTAAGAAGAACAGAATTGGGGCTGTGTATTAACAACATGGGCCCCCAGTAAGAAGAACAGAATCAGGGGTGTTACAGAACTGATCCAACTGCATTTAACAAAGGTATGTTGAAAGCCTGGCTCTGTAATAGAAGATAGTCAGACATGAATCAAAGAGAATTCAGGGCACAATACATGAGATTCTAGACTATGAGTGGGGATCGGTAAGGAATTCTTGGGTCCATGCAGAGGCTGGTAGAGTAGCCTCTAAGATAACTAAGAAAGGACATTCCTGTCCATGAGGGGACTCTAGGACTCAATCCAAAAAAATAAGAACATTCAAGATAGTCAAGATCCAGAACTAGTCCATCATCAAAAGGATGAAGAAAATGTTTTATAAATAGATAATGGAGTTTTATTCAGCCATAAATTAAAAATGAAATAATGTCACTGCAAGAAAATGGATGGATCTGGATGTTGTGATGCTAAGCAAAGTTAGATAAACTATCATAAAAAAGATAAATATCACATTTTCTTCCATATGCAGAATCTCTCTCTGTCTCTGTCTCTGTCTCTGTCTCTGTGTGTATGTGTGTGTGTGTGTGTGTGTGTGTGTGTGTGTGTGTTTAAGCGTGAGAACTACTTAGGGTAGGGAAGGGTCTAGCCAGTGGAAGTGAGAATAGAACAAGAGAAGGTAATCAGAGGGTAAAGGTGAAGGAAGTACAAAGATATTCGTGTCTACAAATATCATAATGAAATCCATTATTTTTTTGTTTTTCAAGACAGGGTTTCTCTGTGTAGCTTTGTGCCTTTCCTGGATCTCACTCTGTAGACCAGGCTGGCCTCGAACTCACAGAGATCCTCCTGCCTCTGCCTCCCGAGTGCTGGGATTAAAGGCGTGTGCCACCACCACCTGACTTTTTTTTTTAAATCCATTATTTTGTACCATCATTTTTTTAAATGACTAAAAAGTCTTTTCTAAAGGGGAAGCAAGACTTAGCCAAGTGGAAGGCATTCCTCTCAGAGTGGACAGCACAATCACATCACAGAAGCCTGAGTACGGTGATGTACAGAGGGACACAGGCAAGTTCTATATGGAGGACTTCACAGGGAAGCTCACCAGCCTCTGAGAAGAGACAGGATATGTGTGGATGACAACATTTACTGTAGCTACCCTGCATGGCTTTCTAGAGGCAGAATCACAGAGACCGCCCCACGTGTTCCCAACCTAAATGATTCCCAGCTTTGCCATTCTTACTGGGATTTGCTGGCAATTTTCTGAAGGCAAACCAGTCCCAAGCAACATAGCAAGAGTTGTGACTGTTTCAGCAAACAGAGTCTAGGGGTTCCATATTCTTCACTGAGGAATAAACATCGACTGAAATGAGTAGTTGTTCCCCATATTTACATGTTATTTTTGTCTCCATTGAAACATTTCCAGACAGGAACTGATCTACTAGGAAGGCAAAGAAAAAAATTGCAATCCCTGCTACCATAGCCAAGGAGGGGAGACTGCTGGGGTGGGTGCTGCTGTTTTCTGTTCATCAGGATAATAAAGCCTTTGATATTTTAGAGTATGAGAGGAGAGCGTAAAGTTAGGAGACAACCTGGAAAGATCGTGTTCAGCATGCTACCTAGAATAAGCTTCTCTAATAAAAACAGCCTGAACTATCAGCAGCTTGATTAACAGATGTTTGCTAATTTGATAAACCTAAGCCACATGTGTCGCACAGCAAAAGGAAAGGACATGGAAATGTGGGTTTGAGGAGACAGAGTCAAACATGGCTCTTTCTACTCGCCTGGATTGAATTACGATGACCTTAGGCAAGCCATTTAGACTCTGTAAGTTCCTTCCTCTGTCAAGAGTGGGTTATAAAGCCTTCCTTGTTTTGGTTGCGAAGATTAATTGGAATTGTGTATGTAAAGTGCCCAGCAAAGTTCTCGACATGCAACCTGCACTCAATAAGTGGTAATTATTATTATCTCATTAGCCCAAACTCCACCCAAGGCAATAACCCTTCTTTAAGCAGACAACAAACTAGAGAGCTATCAGGTCACTTCTTGAATAAATATTTGTTGGCTGGTTTTGTAATTAGTTGGCTACATACCCAGGAGACATACACACATACACACACTCTCCAGGAAGATTTCTCAAGTCTTCTCTAGGAAGTGCAGAGACCACACCTCTCTGCACTGGCTGACAGTTAATAGTTAAACCCCAGCACGCAGCCAGACCTTCCCTGGTTCCCCTCCAGTTCCTGCTATGTTTTCTTAGCTATTTTTTTTTCAAACCACACAGATCCTTTGAGAACTTCCCAGAACACTGCATAATCATGGAACCAACCATTTCTAACTTCCGAGCACTGCAAACCTGGTGGAGACCTTTGTGCAGTTGGCCAGATCACATCAAAACTGGCACCTCACCAAAGGGGGTGTATACTGCAGGTGCTGCCGTCTCCAAGCGCCCCTGGAGCCCTCTCCTCCTGTAACTTCAGAAGAGACCCAGGGGCTGGCCTTGCTTCTTGTTCCCTGAGCTCCGGTTTCACCAGTGTCAACGGGAGAAGATCAACTGCATCGTAGCACACTTTGACTCTTAACTAAAGTCTGTAGTCCACAGTTCACATTGTGGTTTCCCCATCTAGCGTATCTTTCGGCCTCAGTTTCCTCAGAACAAAATGGAGATGTAACCATACCCATCTTGTAGGACAAAAGTGGACAGGGACCATGCATGCTTAGCACAGGGCCTGGTACAGAGTAAAGCCAGAATGAAAGTTGTTTACTGCCATTTTTCTCTTATTGTATCTATCCCCCTGCCATATTTCTTCCCACAAGTCACTGTCGTTTGCCACTTTGCCACTTAAAGAATGCTTCAGAATTCACACTCAGGTCCAGACACTGCACTCCTGAATGTTATGCCTGAGGTATCCGGCAGGGGGCACTTTGATAGGCATTTACGAAGTCTTTAATTGTGAAAACTCAGAACAATTTAAAATATTGATTTAAAAATTGGTGACTAGTAGATTGAGAATCATAATAAAGGGATGCCCAGAAGAAGTAAAAGCAAGTGATTCATAGATGTTCTCAGAGACAGAGTTTTAATGTCCTGGCTCCTTTATTAAGGGTCTTCCCTAGCCCTTCTTCCTTTAAAAACAAAACATTCATTGAGGTGTTACTTGTGTGGGCCTTGTGCTAAGCACTGGGAAAAGAAACCAAATAAGCTAAGGGTTCTTCTGCCCTCTAGGAGCTCACATTCTAGGGGAACAGATTTATACAAAGAACACAAGTCCCCCAACAGAGAAAGGACAAGCCAGAGCTTCAGACTCCATGTAGGATATCAAGAAGCAAAAGATCTTTTCTAGAGAAGGTAATGCTTATATGGAGCACTTTTCAGCCATTTTTCTTAGACAGTTTTGCTGGTTATAAAATTAACACATAGTCACTACAGAATACTTGGAAAGCACATTATCAGAAAACTAAAACATTAACCATTTTCTTACCACTAGAGGCAATGACTGATACATTCCAGAGCATTTCTCTTTTAATCTTTCAACCCACAAATTTAACCAATCTATATACAATGAAAAAGACTTTCTTATTCAATTAACATTAAACACAAGCATGTTACATTGAGTTCAGTCCTAAAACGAAAAATAACCCTGGATCTTTGCTTTGGTAACTAAGCCCAGGAGCTGAGGAACGAGGGCTGGCCTGAAGCAGCAATTGATGTTGAGTTGGATGTTGCTGAGCAAGTTGCATCCGAGGTCCCCATGGAACATCCCAATTAGGGATGGAGCCCAAAGACACTGCAGAACTGGATCCAGCACTCAGGAGACAGTTCGGGCCTACAGAGTTCTCAGCAAACAGGCAGTGGTTGATGCCATGGGGATGGAGGATGTCCCACAGGGAGGGTGTGCAGAGTGAGCAGAGAGATGACTAGGGTAAGGCCCCTGCCCTCTAGAAGCTCACAGTCTAGTTGTGTTCAAGTGCAAGTCATTTACCCCCAGCTAGATTGTAAGCTCCTTGAGGGCAGTCACCACTTCAAACACAGCTGTCCCTCGTCAACCAAGGGGGATAGGTTTCTGTAAACCCTTGGGTCAGGAGAAGTCAGGCTTGAGGAATTTAGGACCTTATTGGGGAAAAAACAGGGTTAGGGGAATGAGGTCACAATGAACTTCTGAAATCATATTTTTACATTGATAGAAAATTGACAATGACAGCATACTAAAAACATTGAAAATCTGTGAAAATTAAAATGATCAATATCAACATATGTTAACAGCATATACTTTACAAGTTATTTTCATTGACTATTCATTTAATAGGCTTCTCTTTGTAGCTGTAACGGTATGTATATAAAATCATTTTTGTATTGTTGAGAGAAATACAACTGCTAAGAATCATTTCTGTCTGTGTGTTTCCCATGTAACTGGTCAGTGCATTCTGTTTTACTCTTCTCATCTTTAACTTTGCTTCTGGAGGTACTGGGGATTGAACCTAGGGCCTCATTAAGAATTAGATAAATGTTCCACCACTGCGCTGCACTCCTAGCCCTAGATATCTTTTTGACTTTTATAACTCTAGTGTATTGACTTCTAGCTCTTGGTCCCACGTGCAAATGCAAATGCCTGCCCACATCCTACCAGACCAGATCACTGCTGAGGTCTGACAGTCCCCCTGCCACTAACATCCTTCCCTCTCTTCATGGACCCCATGGGAACAGGCAGACTCCTTCCTAACTTGGATCCTCTCTAGCTTCTCAGAGAGTGCATGAAGGTGGAGTTATCAATATTATAGCTGAATGCTATTCTTTTTGAAGGCTTAACACATCCTTCACTTGCTAGCTTGGGGTGGATGCTCAAAGAACTCCTGTTGAACTTAGCAATTTCCTAGCCCAAAGTAAAGGATGTGGATTATTTTCCCTCTCTCTCCACTCACTGCTCCAAATGAATATTAAACCTTCACACAGCCCAGATACGGAAATATTTGTAGGCACATTTAATTTTCCCGTCTGGCAGGTCATGACGACAAGAAGCAACTAATAGATGCAATCTATCTGCATTCAGGAAGGCAATTTTGAGTTCCACATGGCATGCTGTCAATAGAGTCAAGTGATATGGCCCTTTAGTGAGGAAGTTCTCCATTTTTTCCAGCTCATGGACCACCTGGATAAATCCAAAGACCTGCTAACCATTGGTTTCCATAGCATATTTATGATACAAAATTGTCACCTGGACTAAGTGGGAGGATGAACATTGCTGGATAAGACATCAGGATGACAATGTCTTTTCAATGAAATAATCAGGTACACTTATGCAGCTCTTTACAGTCTACAAAATATTTCCACATACATTTTCATCTCACTTTTTCTTAATAGCACCCCTGTGAAGGTATTCAGGGGGAGGTATTGATTGATATCTCCATTTTGCAAATGCAGAAACTGAGGCTTACCCCAAGGAAGCAGTCTGATGAGGACAATTCCTCTACCCATGCTCTGTTTCCTGTTGGCTCACAACTGGAAAAGGAAAACTGAATGGGGGTGTCATTCTATCACCATGGAATTGCCAGTGTCCAGGAGGCTGTCTCTGTCCTGTCCTTCTCCCTCATCCACAGCTGTCTTCCCTGGTCCACAGAACACCCTCTAGTGGCCATCCAGACTATCCATAGTCATACATTAGTATTGTGGGTAGCAGAAGTGACACTCAGTACCACTGAAACATGCAACACACACACACACACACACACACACACACACACACACACATCTCATTGTCTCCCAACCCAGCTCTAGGAAGGAGGTTTTGCTGCTCCTGTCTAACAAATGAGGTAGATTGTATTTAAAAAAAAAAAAAAGAAAAGAAAAGAAAGAAAGAAAAAAGAAAAGAAAAAAAAGAAAAGAAAAAAAGAAAAGAAATTTTCTCAGCTCCAGGGCTTGAAGTGGAAGAAGTCTACCAAACTTTTGGTAAGTAGCACAATTAAAATTTGAATGCAGATTGGTTGGTGCCAGCTTTTTGAGTATGCTTTCCTACCTGCCTCTCTGCTTCTAAGGAGTAGACCAGGGTGACAATGTCTGTAAGGCCCCTGGTGGCCTCCCATTTAGTACTCTACAACACTCATCACAGGTACCCTTTTGGAGAAGTACAAACAGGTCCAGCAAGACACTGATCTTGACCAGGGTCAGATGCCTACATTGACAGAACAAGGATTTGAATTCGGGGTGCTTGATCAGCAAGAGAACGAGGACTTGAACTTGGTTTTATTTTCCGGACAGAAACAACCCGAAGAGTAATGAAGCCTCTTACTAGCTTGACAGCCAGGTGTGCTCTGTTTTAGTGTCCCAGCTCTGCACAACCATGGTTCAGAGAAAGGGGCCACCCTAGCAGGGATCCTCACAGGCCCCAAAGCAGACCACTTTGTAGGTAAGAATCTCCCATCAAGAAAACCTCCTTCATGAGAGAAATCTTGTCTTAAATTAATTCACTGAGACTCCTTAGTTTCAGCTTCAGAAAACCAAAGGCTTTTCACACCAAGGGAATGGGGATGAGTCTGCTCCTATTTCACAAGATCTTTGACCTGGACACTGAGCTCCAAGCAGAGGATTAAGTTAACTTTAATCTCAATTTTTAACAGAGGTTCCAGGAATGACACTCAGTACCTCAGACACATATTTTCTCACCACCTTTCCCAATGAGCTCAAGACAAGAAAGAAAGAAAGAAAGAAAGAAAGAAAGAAAGAAAGAAAGAAAGAAAGAAAGAAAGAAAGAAGAGGAGGGAGGGAGGGAGGGAGGGAGGGAGGGAGGGAAGGAAGGAAGGAAGGAAGGAAGAAAGAAAGAAAGAAAGAAAGAAAGAAAGCTGCATGTGCTGAGTCAAGCCTGGAGTCTAGAGATGATGAAGCCTCTGGAGGCATTTGGTAGATGAAACTGGTCTTCCTGCTGCCCGACCTGAGCAATCAGAACTCAGCAGATTGCATACTTAGCACCAGCATGAGTCAGGCATGTGTAAGCACCCATTTCCACCAGCGAGCACATGCACCTGCGTGTATACAATGGCCAGGGGTAGGGAGTGGCTTCAAAATGACATCTTTACAGCTTCAGTCTTTCTCTTTGGGGTGCTGGGCATTGAATCTGGGGCACCATGCATGCTAGGCAAGCACTCTACAGCTGCTTTGTGTGTTCAGCTCTCCACGTCCACCCACCTCTTTTGGAGACAGGATCTAATTATGTTGACCAAGTAGGCCTTGAATTTTTATGATCCTCCTGCTTCAGACTTCTGAGTAGCTGGGATTTCAAGCCTGTGCCACTAGACCTGGACTCGCTTTGACATAGTAACTCACTAGGCCTTCCAAATTAATAACAAGAAAAACAATAAAAATCAAAATGATGATGTCCACCCATTACTAAATAATGGAGCTACTTATTGAGCTATGGCTGACCGGCAAGCACCCTCCCCCATCACTTGATTTAATGTTAACAACAACCCAGAGGAAAGGAATTCTTTGGGTTTTTTTAGGGAGGAAACTGAGGATCAAGGTTAAACACTTGCCCAAGGTCACATATTAGTAATGACAGAACCATTTGGTCCACCTAGTGGATGCCTGTGCTTTGGTGGGGAAAGGGGAGCCTAATAGATGTTTTTAATCGTCAAAGAAAAATCTTAGAAAATATAACAAATATTTTTAACAGACATGATTGCTTCAGCAGAAATGACCACTATTAACATCTACAGATTTACTAGTGTGATTCTCTCATTTGACTGAAATAAAGCTACAGGTGCTTGAGTCTGAGGACTGCCTGATAGGGCTACATGGTATGACGCTGTATCAATAAAAAAGAGAGGGGGACAAAAGAGATAGAGACAGATTTGATTCCTAGTATCCACATATTGCCTAACAACCATCGGTAACTGCACTCCCAGGAGGTCCAGTCCGTTCTTATGGCTTCCAAAGGTATGCATGCACAGACATAAATATATGCCAAATAATCATACACATGAAAATTAATCTTTTAAATTACAGATGCAATTGGTAGATTGCTTTCTCCCTTTGTGTTACACCTTGAACATTTCCCCACATCTTACAATTTCCCCTATAGACATTAGTGAACAGCTGTATAGTATTGTGCATCTGAGAAGTCATAGCTAACTCTTCACATTGGGCAGGTGAATGATTTCCAGCCTCTGTGTATATACATAATGCAGAGGTAATCTCTTCTGTCCACCCACTTCCTCTCAATCTACATTATTTCCTGAGAAGCTCTGGATCCCAGACATGCTCCTAATTTTATGTCCTTATCTAGAACCCCAACTGGGCAAGAACATCTCCTAGGTGAGTTTCTAGATCACACTACACAGCCCACTGCCAAGCAAGGACCAGAATCTCCACTGCGGATGGAGATTGGGGTAGAATATACGCTTTGGTGACTCTGGTTCTAACCATACTTACCAGTACTGATGCTCAGCACTGCCTCTTCTCCTGGCTTGACTATATATATGACTATCTCCACGGAAGAGGCCTAGAGTAAGAATAGCCAGCAGAGCCTGGGGACTGCAGGCAGTCTTCTGGCTCTCACTAGAAGCTCCTTCCACTGTCTTGACCCCAGACACACCCACAGGCTTCCTGCAGTGTTATTAACTTAGTATTGTTTGGATTCAATTGACTCTTTCTTGAATCAATTTATTTAAGAAGGAAAATGTATCCCATTATGATCATTTAAGAGACATCATCTTGTGGACAGAGAGAAGAAGTTTAAGAATGAAGGCCAGGAAAACCAAATGGATACTGTTGCTCCCTAATCCAGACTCAGGCCTTTGTTAAACAGGGAGCTGAGCAAGCGTCACTGAGGTATTAAGTATCTACCAGCCCCAATATCAGGCTCTGTCCTCAACTAAATCACAAAGAGTAAAGAGGAACTGAAACCGACTTTATCACCATGTGATTCAATGCCATTTAACACCATGCTTAGGTACCACACATAGCCATTTAGTACCTGTCCCTGGTGGAAAACACTCATGGGCCTGACCTTCTCCATTTACATTGGGAATAAAAGAGCCCTAGAGGTTACAGGATAAAACTTGGCTGTATCTAAGCTTAGCAGGAAAGCTGAGCCAAGAATGCAAGCCTCCTGTATGCCTATCTTATTTGATGGCTCTTGGATTTGTTTATCAACTTTGGGCAGTGGCATATGCGGGGAGAGAAACAGTTTATTTTGATATTTGTTTACAAGATCTCAGAGTATATCACCACATCAGAACCTGGCCTGTGAGCCTGTCTGTGGGTCATTTTCTTGATTGTTAGTTGATGTGGGGGAGCCACTGTGGGGGTGCTATCACCAGGCAGGTAGACCTGGCATGTATCAGAATGGTAACTTCACCTGAGCTTGGGAAGCAAGCCAATAAGCAGCCTTCCTTCATGGTCTCTGCTTAAGCTGCTGCCTTGAGTTCCTGCCTTGACTTCTGACAACAACTGACTATAACCTGGAAGCCAACTAAACCCTTTCCTTCTCCAGTTGCTTCTGGTCATGGCAACAGACAGCAAGCTAGGGCAGAAGGGTACGGTTTTCCAAGTGCGGATTGGGCTGAGGGTATAGCTCAGTGGGAGAACACTCGCTTAGCATACATGAAGCTCTGGATCCCTCCTCCAGCACTTCCAAAAAAGGTAAATCAAACCCTTTTCTAGTTTAGCTATCCTTAGCAAGAACCAGCATAGCCACATTAATCATTTAATGGTTAGCAACTAGCTGATATTTATTGGGTACTTACAGTATACTTGGCACTGTGCTAAACCCCTTTGTAGACACTGACTCACTTAATCCTCACATGAATTCTATAAAGGATCATTACCATCTGCAGTACACAGAACTGGGAACCAAGGCTGACATTGAAGTTAAACAGTTTTTTTCCCTCAGATCACACAGGTAAAAAGGCTTGAGGTTTTATTTTATTTGAATTATATCCCTATGAAGGAGGGGCAACTTAAAAGCTGTATCAGCTTAACTAATAGTTTATCCACTTATCAGTATAACGGGTGTGCCTGTGTTCCCCAAACACCACTGTGTGTTGGAATCACCTAGATGGCTTGTTAGAACAGAGACTGGGGAGACCAGCCCCTGGTTCTCACTCAGCAGGTCTAGGGTGGGGCAGAGGACTAGCATTTCCAGCCAGTTCCCAGGTGGGGATGCTGTTTGCTTGAGACCACACATTGAGAAACAGCAGGGTAGAGACTCATGTGTTGTAGTGGCAGATAGACACCATCACAATCTTGTTTGGTCCACCTGCTTTCTGTGGGATTTTCATCGAGTCACAGAGTCTGATCTCATTTTTAAAAGAGAAAAATGCTATCAGCTAAAGCCAAGTGAAGATTACTTTGCATGAGGCTATGCATATAACCTGTCAAATACCTACTATATAGTAGGTATTCAAAACATGGCTTCTAATAATGCTGATTATTGATCCACAGAAAAATTCATATTCTTTGCCACTGATTACCTCACTGGAAAGAGAAAGGAGTGCATTGGTCTATTTGGGATAGTGGCATTTCATCCCAAATAATCAATCTCTCTCTCTTTCTCTCTCTCTCTCTCTCTCTCTCTCTCTCTCTCTCTCTCTCTCTCTCTCTCTCTCTCTCAGAGGTATCATGTATCACAGGCTATCCTCAAACTGAATAAACAATCTGGGATAATCTTGAACTTCTGATCTTCCTGTCTCTATTTCCAAAGTTCTGAATTTTCAGGCATGTACCTCCATGCCTATCTGAAGCAGTGTAGGGGCTTTGTGCTGCTAAGCAGGCACTCTACTAACTGAATTACACCCCCAGCCCGTGTCTACTTTTTCTATGCAAAAAAAAAAAAAAGTTAAAAAGTGGTGGCGGGTGAAAAAGAAAGGCAATAGTGATGGGAAGCCCATTGGAGCAAACAAGACAGTGGATTAGAAAGGGCTCTGCTCTTCCCAGCACTCAGCCTCGCTGTGGGAGCATTGCCTACTGGGAAAGGACTTACAGGCCAAACCGTGGTGCTTGGTGGAATCTGGTTTGTTTGAAGCTCACTACAGAACAATCATTATAAAACAGCAGTTTAATTGCATGGGGTTTTAAAAGTACTTTGTTGCTGAATGGAATAAATGGGAAGTATTAAGCAATACTTTGGTCTTTCTTTGCCTAATTTGCAAACTGTTATCTGTGGGGAAGAGGGGTGTGTGTGTGTGTGTGTGTGTGTGTGTGTGTGTGTGTTGGTACATGCCTCACAAGCACGTGTGTGCATGTATATTGTGGTGGTGGCATTTTAAAAGCAAGCCACAGAGACAAATCTTTTGTGAGCTTCTCTTCCTGAAAAAGCAGAATGGCACCGGGACTAAATATAGCTGAGTGGTACTGTATTGGGGGTACCCAGGCATACCATAGAGTTTTCTAAGAGTGTTTAGAACATAGAATATTCAGGTGTAACTGGGATTCAGGTGTAGATTCAGGTGTAACTGGGTGGTGCTTAAATCAAGTGAGGGATGCATTTCTAAGGCTATCTGAGGTGCTACAGCTAACGGAAAGTGGTCACATTTGAAGAGAAGTCTTTGCCTACTCTGAGCCTCCTTGAACTAAGTGGCAACAGTGTAGCCTGCATGTAACCCCAAATACTGTGGGCTGAGAGATACAGAGTTTCTGAGACACGGTATGCATTTAACAAGAGTGAGCGCTTTTCACTCCCCATTTCTTTCTCTTGCCACCCTCAAAGGCCTTAAACTTCCATAGCTAAGATCGGGGCTCTACTGAGAGGAGAGTCTCTGAGTACTCCATGTCACCCAAACCCCAAGGCCATAGTGAGTCACCCCTGTGCTCCTCTTCACACAAACATGCACACACACACACACACACACACACACACACACACACACACACACGTTGTTGCCCTATAAGCCCAGGACACCTATTCCATACAGAGTACTTCTAGACTCATTGTGGCCCTTACAGCCAGGCCATTTAGCCATTTCACACATACTGGAAGTGAAACCCAGTAGGGGAGGCTGACTGCCTCTGCGCTAAGAAGTCACAGGTCTAAAGAGTATTAGATTGTTTGCAGACCCTCTGCCTCCACTGGGCTCCCAGTGAAGTCCAGAGCCTACAGTGGTGCTAATGTTCTAACACCCCCAATAGCCTGCTGAAGGCCACAGCAGTACCCCACTGTGTTGAATGGCTTCACTCTTGCTTGGTTTGATGATCATTAATGCACCGCCCAGTCACTTCCAGGTGGGCACTGCTAGCCTATTTTACAGCTGAGGTTCTCCAGAGCATAAGCTGTGCTTTGGCTCCTTGGTGCCTCCTGGCTCTGCCTCCTGTTCCCCCTCCCTTCTGATCTGGCATTGTTCCATCCTCCTTCTGTCTCCCACAGCATCCTCTCTCTCTCCTAGTCTCCCCTTTCACCAAAGGGTGGGAGGTAAGAGTGTCTCCTAGGTTGCATTTTGCTTTCCATCATCTCATCTGCAAGTCGTGTTAGAGTTCAGAAGAGGGATGCTCAACTGAGTTAGCTCTCAACTCTGGACGGCTTCTCCATGGATGGCCCCGTTTCAACTCTGTTAACATGTAAAGACGAGCGCTGGGCAGCAGTTCAAACCACCAAACAACACTGTTAAACACCACCAAATGTTCCCTGTCAAGAGAGAAGTCCACAACGGGAGGAGTTGATGTCTCAGTCCCCACTTGGCAGAGGAGCCCACCCGGGCCTGATGTGGCTCAGCCACCACACCACAGAGCTCAGCCTTCTGTTGGGTTGAGACCCTCAGGTCTCAGGGGTCAAGTCATGAAAATGGATGGTAGCCTGGGGGCAGCCACCATGACAGCTCAGGAGCCTCCAAGACCCTGTGACAGGACCTTCTCAGTTCTCGGAGTGCCTTTTGGCTTAGCTGAGTCCCAGAACATTCTAACAGTCTGTCAGAGGGTAAAGCTAACCAACAGGGTGAGAAATGTCAACCTGAAGAATGGCAAAGATGTTTGGCTCCCTCAGTGCAGTCAAGCTAAGGGACAAGGCTTCTGTTGTCCATGAATCCGGGACAGCCTTAGACACGACGCCAGGAAGAGGCTCTGAGTCCAGCAGTTATCAGTGACTTCCCTGACACAGAGTAGCCATCCCTTCTTCAGCACAAAGTGAGGTGACTGGCAGAGGACTTGAGCCAAATCACCTGATGCATTCATCCTGTATGACTTTGAACAAGTCACTTCATCTGTCTAAGCCTCAGTTTCTTCAAATGTGATGGAAGAAAAGTAGGAGACCTTATCCACTTGGCTTTGAGGAAAGTAAAATGAACTATTTACAAAGTGATTTCAAAAGCACCACGGCATCATGAGCACTAGTAAGTATTTATTGAGTAGATACCACACCTTCCAACAGCTTCCTGGAGAGCGAACCTCTTAGCAAACATATTAATTATCATATCTTCATACATTCAGTTTTTTTTTTTCTTCTCCCCTGCATTCCTAGAGTATTCTGTCTGATCGCAGTGCTGAGAACTCTGGGTCACCAAAGCATATTCCAAGAGCATCTTCACTGTCATATGGCTGTCACTACAGCCCCACTGAGGCTGCTCACAGACAACACACGGCCCATGCGGGAAGAGAGAAGCAGAGAGGGTCATCACACAACAAAGGCCAGGGCAGAGAACAACACTAAGAATTGCTTACCCAGAATCTTAATGATGTTGTAACAACCACGGGTCACCTAATCAGATGGTGGGCGAGCATGAGTGCGTGCATGCATGCATGTGTATAAGTCTCTTTCTAAAGGGCAGCTTCATTCTCAAAGGGCTACTATTTAAAAAAAAAATGGAATGAGAAACAGCAAAAAGAGGTCAGAGTAAAAAAAAAAAAACCCACAGTTTGAGTACTTTGGAAAATAAGGATGTTGTCCTAGCTCTGGGCCTACTGCATGTAGGGCTCTCAAACCTCCTGGCAATATCTCCTGTTCTCAAGATGACCCTAGGCTCGCACACCAGGTTCTTCACAACTCCTCTGGCAGCTCTTAGCCTCCTGAGAAACTAGCCGCTGACGCCGGGGCTTTGGTTTGCAGCTCCTCAGGAGCCGCAGCCTTTTAGGCAAGAAGCTAGATGGTTCTACCTCTGCCTGCTCCATGAACCTCTCTATCCTGGCACAGGGACTCCAGTCCCTCCTGCTGATTGGTCTGTGTACATCCGAGGGAAGGCGCACATGTTCCCATGAGACCTTACTGGCTAGCCCCAGCAGCTGCCTCAGCTGGAGAGGGCCGGCTCACTCCAATTTGGAGATGATTTTAGCTCATGAAAACTGCTTATTAGGAATGTTGGTTCAACATACCAACCAAATGTAATGCATAAATCATGTTTGGATCCTAGTTTAGGGAGGAAAAAAAAACTGTGAAGACATGTTTGGACAATCAGGGCAGTGTGATGTGAACTGGAAATCAGATAACTATTTATGGTGTTATTAGTTTTTTGAGGTATAAGTACCACTAAAAAAAAAAAAAAAACCTTCGCTCTCTGTGTACAAAAGAGACCTGTGTCCACAGAACGAGGAGGATCCATACAGTCACATGTGTCACTCATGAACATGGATAAAGCACACTCAGAGGATATTTTAAGAAAAAGGAAGATTAATTCCTTGTGGCTCTGCACAGAGTTCATTCGTGCATTCCTTATATGGAGAACTGAACCACAGGACACATTTATCTCCACAATTCAAAATTCAACTTGCCTTTCTCTCAAAGTAGGAAAGGCTCTAGTTCCTGCCCTGCACCTCTTCTTGCACACACACATGTACACAGGCAAGCAAACACACACATGGGCACACACTTGCACTAGAAGGTACTTTCTTCAAGCTGAAAGCCCTAAGCCCTAAGAGAAAGTTCAGAAGAGCTGTTACAGAACAATGACAATCTGGGTCATTCTCCACTCCAGTCTGTGCTGGAGGACTGGGGTTCAAATCTGGCCAGGATCTGCCATTTATTTATTTATTTATTTATTTATTTATTTATTTATTTATTTATTTATTTATTCCTAATGCATGTGGGTATTTGCCTGAATGTATGTATATGTGCCATGTGCATGTCTTGTGCCTGAGGAGGTCAGAAGGCATAGGAGCCTCTGGAACTGGAGTTACAAAGGTTGTGAGCCATGATGTAGGGCCTGAGGTGTAGGCACTGAACCTATGTCTTCTGCAAGAGCAGCAAGTGCTCCTAACTGCTACTGAGCTATCACTCGGGCCTTTGTGTGGATATTTTTGAGAGGGTATTGAACTGATCTGAGTATCACTTCCTCCAGTACCACCAGGGAATATAAATGGCCTGATTGCAAGTTCCACAGGGTTACTGTGAGCACCAGGAAAAGAATGGCCGTGAAGATGCTACATCAACATTTGCTGTCACTACCTGTGAATACAGCATACAAGGCTGCCGCGGGCAGTGGCGGCGGTGCACGCCTTTAATCCCAGCACTTGGGAGGCAGAGGCAAGCAGGTCTCTCCAAAGCAAGCCTGGTCTCCACAGTGAGCTTCAGGCCAGCTAGAGCTATGTAGTGAGACAATGTCTCAAAAAGCAAAACAAAATAAAAACAAAAAAACAAAAAAAACAACACAAGACAGACAAACAAACAAAGACTCTCAAAACATAAAACTAACCAACAAAAACAAGCCTGAAAAACTAACCCTCAAATGTAGGAGTAGGGGTGAGTACCCATTCTTTGACTAAGGGTTCCTGTGATAATCATCTTCTGAAACTGGACTCCAAGAATGTGTCACCCAGGGCTGCCTACTGCTAGTCACAGAACTCTCCAGCCTCCACCTGCACTGCCGTGACAAAGAGATCAAGTGCTTTTCAGTTATTTTAAGCAAGAATTTGGAATCTATAAAGTCATCTTATACAAATGGATCTGAAGCTTGGTATAAGCAGGACTAAAAAGAGACATAGAACTCAACCACACAACCAGGCCTGGGCCATGGATAAAGAATGCCAAACTTGTGACTGGAAGTCTCCTGAGCACCTTGTGACTTTACACAGGGGCAGAAAACCTCATTCATGCAGAAACTGTGAATGGATTTAGCCAAGGCCTTGCCTGACCTTTCCCCTGTCCAATCTGTGAAGAACAGCCTACCTTAAGGCCAGGGCTGCATGCATAAGTGGGGGCAGGAAATCGGCTTCACTCCTGACTCCATCACTTTATAACCCTGGACAAGGCACCTTGCTTCCCCAGAAATATTCATACAATTATGATGTTTCTGGGTGTGATGGCGTTTACCTGTCATCCTATCAATAGGGGCTATGAGGCAGGAAGATGAGGAGTTCAAGGCCAGCCTGGGCTACATAGAAAGACTCTCCTAAAAAAAAAATAATAATAACAATGAAAGAAGATACGTTAGATTAAGGCTGTTCCAGTCCTGACCAGTTCTAAGATTCTATGATTAGTCTTCTCCTGGGGGAAGCCCTCCTAATCTGAAAAACAATATTTGCTGACTAGAACTGGCATCTGAAAATCAAGCACACTTAACCAAACAGAGAGCAAATAGCTTCAGAGCACTTTAGATGTTCTCATGACTATGCATGGAAGAACATACATTGCAGTTTCCAATCTAGATGATTCTCAGGAAGTTATCTATTGGTAATTAGGGATAAACAAGTCATCTACAGACCTTATTTAAAACCAATAAACAATACCAGCATTATAGACAGCCATTGGTGGGAGCATCCAATACAGGCTGAATTCCACACCAAGGTATTTGTGTGCGAGTCAAAGACCACAGCAATGGCGTGGCGTGGATTTGTCATCCCGGTTTTATAGAGAAAGACTGCAGCTCAGAGAGCTTAAAAACCATGTCCAGGGTGCCAGTGAGCAGTCAATCATTGCAGGGGGATCTGTGCTGCTCTGTCATCTTGTAAACAAACTTCAATTTGAGTACGTTATTTGTCCTTCATCTTTAACGTCAGATTCTGAAAGACATTGTGAAGCTGTATTTGAAAGACAACAAACCATTCTACATCTAAGTTGCATAGCTTGAGTTTGGATACAGACGCACCACTGTGAAATGTCACAACATCAGAGGAGGAGACACGCTTCACTCTCTGTTTCCCTGCCCCACTTCAGAATCCCTCCCTGCTCTCCCCAACCACTGATCTACTCTATTGGGATTGGATTATTCTGCGCATGCAGGGCTCTGGACAAGTGGAACTACATGGTATATGGTCTTTTTATCTGGCTTTTTGACTCATTGTAACTATTCTGAGACCAATTCATTCTATTGGGATTATTAAGAACTCATTCCCTATTGATTACTAATACATTCCACTCTCTGGATACACTATGATTTCTTTATCTGCTCCCCTGTTGATAGCCATTTCTGGTGCTTATCATTCTCACCTTATACAAGTAAAGCCACTCTAACATCCTTGTGAGGATCTTGGTGTCAAGATATTTTCATTGCTTAGCTAAGCATTTAAGAGCGAAGAGGCTTGTCATAAAGGAGGTATCACTTCGTTTTGTTTTGAGACAGGCTTTCATTTTGTAGCCCAAGTATACCTAGAACTGACTAGGCAACTCAGGCTGGCCTTGAACTCACGGTGATCCTCCTGTCTCAGCCTTCCAACTCCTGGGATTACAGGCATGCACCCTAAGCTTGGCTTATGTTTCTAAGAGGCTGCCCAACTGTTTTCAAAAGGAGATGCACTCTTCCTCTGACATTTAGGCTGTCCCACCGCCTCATCAATACTTGGTATAATAAGCCTTTTCAATTTCAGACATTCAAGTGAGTTTGGAGTGGCATCTCATTGTGTCTTTAATTTTCATTTCCCTAATGATTATTGATGAGTAGCCTTTTGATTGCTTATTTAAAACATTAAAAAAAAAACCCTTCAGGCTCCACCAATAAAGCATTTGCCATACAAACACAGGGACTCAAGTTCAAATCCCCAGCACCCATGTAAAAAGTTAGATGTGGAGGCTCCCATCTAATCTCAGTACTGAGGGGTACAGATAAGAGGATTTTTGAAGCTCATTGGCCAGGCAGTTAACCCAATCAGTGGGCCCCAAGTTGAGTGAGAAATTCTATCTCGAAAGAATGAAGGGGAGAGAGCAGTTTAAGAAGACACCAACATCAACCTTTGGCCTTTTCACACACACATGAACAGGTATATACAATTGTGCCATGCACACTCACACAAATTGCTTAGGCATGGCATCACACTCTAATCAAAATAACATTATTATCATTATCATTTATCAAACTCTTACCCAACTTTGGAATGCACACAACACCAAGAATTTTACATCCATCATGTCACCTGACCCTCACAACATCCTAAGCAGATGGTATGAAGACCCAGGTTTACAGAGTGAGAAGACACTCAATGAGACCAGAAGCCCCTTGGGCTCCTTTCGGGTCCTGCTCCAGCCATCCAGTCTGAGCTGACCTCTACCATTGCTCTCGTGCAGAGCTCGCGTCCTCCATCTCAGTGAAGCCAGAGCACGGCTTTCCAACCAGACAATGCAGATGGACACTGCAGATAAACGTGACATCGACCCTTTCTTGCCGCTCACCCAGTCATTCCCTGTTTGCTAGGAACACGGGACAGGTTAGCCAAGATACACTGTGGCTGAGGTCTTGATCAATACATCAATACTGGATAACATTAGAGGGAGAGTAGATATCTGGAAAGCAGTTAACTAAGAGCCTCCAATCTAAGGACTGGCGTAAGACATCAATATTTAGCACATTTGTGCAATGCTGAAGAAATCACTCCAAAAAACCTCTGGGTTTTTTTTCTCTTTGAAGGCGAGTATCTCAGCTTTTGATTCTTAGATAAGCACTGGAAACACATCTAGAATTGTCTTAGCCCAAAGACTGAGGTCTAGCCTCTAGTGCAAGGTTGTATATCCAGTGGGAAACCTGAGTAGCTTTGATTCTGCCCATTACCCTCTCTGAGGTTAGTTTCTTCTCTGGGCTGTAGGTGGCTCCCTCTTCTCCCTCTTCTAGGCAAGATAGGTTATTTAAACTTAAAGGTTTGCAGGAAACTGCAGTCACGTGACAGAGAGAGAGAGAGAGAGAGAGAGAGAGAGAGAGAGAGAGAGAGAGAGAGAGAGAGAGAGAGAGCGAGCAAACAGGACATGTAACATGGAGGCTATATCCAATAAAAGAGCTGCACTCAAGTTTCAACTTTGCATTTTGACTCTGCGACCCTGGCTTTGAACTGTGGGGTTGACGCTCCATGTCTACAGGTTATATCCTTTGAAGAAGATGCATGTCTCCTGTGATTTTAGGTGAGGCTCTTGGCATTGTTTCTATTTAGATTGTGACATCATCTAGACATAGTTCCTTTGCTCCATCAGAATAGAGTTCAAATTCCTTAATGGTCTTCCTCCATGCCACGGTCATCTCATCCTCCCTCATTTCCCCAGCTCCACAAGCCTCCTCAGAGCTTCTACATGGTTTGCTTTCTGTCTTGGGAATCCTCCCACATACCCTCACTTGAGGATCTCTTCAACTGTCAGGGCTTTTTAGAGGCATCTCTATTCTCTGAAGTCTTCCCTGGTAACCTCCAGGCAAATCGGTTACCCCCTTAACTCCTGGATGCTCACTTCCAGGTAAGCTCTTTTCCCTCCATCTACCTCAAATGGTGTGTGAATGAGCAATGGGCTTGTGTGTCTAGCCTCTACTAGATCAGGATCACCCAACAGAATGAAAATTTAAATACAATAAGTGAGTGTGCATAACGAATAACATTAAAATAATTAAAATTTAGCTGGGTGGTGGTGGCACACGCCTTTTTTCCCAGCACTTGGGAGGCAGAGGCAGGTGGATCTCTTGAGTTTGAGACCAGCCTGGTCTATGGAGTGTGTTCTAGGACAGCCAGGGCTACATAGAGAAACCCTGTCTCAAAAAACCAATAATACTAATAATGTAAAATAATAATAATTTAAATGTTATATAGTACACTAAATAAAATGCAGAATTCTATTGTATCCACATTTCAAGAGCCCAGTAGCAGACAGATATGGTAGCACACACCCATAATCCCAGCTACTGGGGAGGCAGAAGCAATCACAGGCTGAAGACCAACTCAACTACCTAGCAAGATCTTGTCCCAAACAAGACAAAGCAAAACAAAGCAGAATGAAGCAGAAAGGCCAAAGAGCCTAATCGCTGCTTATGACTTACAGCGACAGTACAGGTACAGAACATGGCCGTCTAGAATACTCCCGTGCAAGAGTCATCTCAGTGGTGCTAAATTTGCTTTAGAGTGTAACTAGTTTCCTAAGTAGGCAAATGTACTGGGACTGCAGTAGGAGAAATGTAAACACCGACGTACTGACATTACTGGCAGCAAGGTGGCATAGCTATAGAGTCGCAGTCAGCACAGCGACTTTTAATCAGACTCTGGGGGCTAATTCTGTGTTTTAGGAACTTTAACCCGTTCTCCCCTGTACAGCTCCATCTCTGATGTACCCCACCCTCGGCTTGAGTCCTACTGAAATAATTTGACTTCCCATTCTTCCACTTTTTTTTTTTGTTTGTTTGTTTTTTTGAGACAGGGTTTCTCCATGTAGTTTTGGTGCCTGTCCTGGATCTGGCTCTGTAGACCAGGCTGGCCTGGAACTCACAGAGATCCACCTGCCTCTGCCTCCTGAGTGCTGGGATCAAAGGCGTGTGCCACTGCTGCCCAATTTTTCCACTTTTTAAGACATACTGCTCCCTGTACCTAGAATGTCCTCCTTTGTCAGCATGACTGGCACCAATCACCCTTCTGTACAGTTCAGGCTTTATCTTTTTTTTATGTCTGTGTGTGTGTGTGTTGTGTGTGTATGTTTGCATATGTATGTGTGTACACGCACGTAGAGGCCCAAGGTTGACTATGGATGTCTTCTTTCATTACTCTCTGCTTTATTTACGAAGGAGGTATCTCTGGACTGAACCCAGCACTCACCAGTTTGGCTAGTCTATCTATCCAGCTTGCTCTGGGGGATCCCTTGTCTCCACTTGGGGACCCCCTGTCTCTGCCTGCTGCATGCTGGGACTACAAGTGAGCTGCTACACCCATCCAGAATTTATGTGAGTGCTAGGGATCCAAATTCCAGTCCTCATGCTTACAGAGCAAGAGCTTAGCACACTGAGCCATACCCCCACCAAGCTTCTTCTTTCCCATGAGACCATCCTGACTGCCTCTAGGCAGAGGTAGCTCATATGTGTGTGTAGGGACACTTACACCCTCTGCAGCCACTCCTTCACGTGGCTCTGTTCCAGCAAGCTACACTCTCTTTGGAGTCAGGTGTTGTCACTTCCCCTGACTCTGTCTACCCCTATGCCAGGAAAATCAGACGTCCTCCACAAATATTACTTGAAAGGCTGAGTAAAGGGATGATTGAACTGCCACATTCCCAAAGAGGAATTCCACCTTGTGTTGAGCCACAGCCCTACTGCCTGAATAAATAAATGGTCTCCCTAGGTACCCCACGCAGGAAGTAACTTCACTGGATTGTTTATGCCCTGGGTCAGATCTATCATAGGCTGAGCCCAGAAATGTTTGAAGCATAGGATGGAATGAAGCCCATCAGGACAGCAGCTGAGCCATATCCCTGCCTCCAGTACATACTCACAACTAAAGTCGTCAAAGAGATTTAAACACACACACACACACACACACACACACACACACACACACACACACACCTGGCTTTTTAAAAATACATAGGAAAGAATTCAAAACAACTCCTGCAAGCCATGGTAATATGGAATTAAAAACTGAGGTGCCTCCCTCTGCGCTGAGTCAGCGGCCTTTGTCTGCTCTATGACTCATTCCAAGCCTTACCAGCTACCTGAGCAGCCGAGAAGAGGAAGCCAAGGCTCACGCCCACAGGTAGGAGTTCTGCTCCTCCTCCTGTTCACATGGGCACCCACAGCAACCACTCCCCTGGGATGGGGTGTTCTCTCCTGGCTCTCCAGGAGACAGCTGGGACAGCCCATTGCTCTTTCCTTGGAGTCAGGCACAGGTAGTGAACGCTGGAAGAAAATGAGCACTGCAATCAAAAAAAAACTTGTGTTTCAGACCTGACTCTGTGACGTTGCCTTTGTAATGAGCTAAAGAGCCACCACATGTCACTAGCCATGGGTCATGCTGCTTAAAATTCCCCAGCCTCTTTTCCTTAGTGAAAAAGAACTCATCTCCTAGGTTGGTTGTAAGGAAGTAAAGAGGTTAGGGTTGGCCATGTGGTCATGGTTTAGACAAGTTAGACGTCAGTGTTCTATCCAAGTCTCGATCTGTGTCCCCTGAAAAGGCTTGATGGTTGATGACACTGTCTTTCTGCCCCCAGCAATGTGGATGCAACAAATCATCCCTGAGTTCCCTCTAGATTCAAGGTAGGGTTTGAGATTGAGACTTTCCATGTATGTTGTACATGTGCATGTACACATGTGTACTTATGAGAAGGAGGGGGGAGGGAGGGAGGGAGAGAAAGAGGAAGAAAGGAAAGGAGGCAGAGCGGGAGATTTTAAAGTTCCCTTAATAGAATACAATTTCAATATTTTTATTCTAATCCACTGTGTTCTCTTCGCTTCATATGTATTTTAAAAGCTTATCTTTGCCTTTTAGCTCTTTCACCAGCATAAATCCTCCCCAAAACATAGTAAAGGTTTTCTCCCTCCTGATAACATACAAAATAATAGTTAAGTGCTTATTCCTTATACTTAAATTTTTTGACGTTTCCTATAAGATAAGTTGGAAAGGGGCAGATAAAAACCTGACTCTATTTATCTGAGAAGCGAAGACGTCAGGAAGGGAGGCAGGCTTGTGGCCTTCCAAGGCAGGCAACCAGAGGGACTCTGCAGGCTATCCAAAGCTCTTGGTCCCAGCACATTACTAACTGAGAAACCACTGCTCCATCCCTGTGCATTCTAGAATCCATGGGCTTCATTGTGAAACAGTTCTTGGAGGTGCCCTACTCCTCTCTTGGAGAGGTTCTGCAATTCTTAATTTGAGAGTACTTTCCTCCCTTCACACTAGGAAGTGAACCCAGGCCATTAAGCATGCAAGACAAGCACTCTACCACTGAGATATAGCCCCATTCAGTTGGGGAATTCCTGCATGCTCTTTAGCCCACTGCAGATGCACCCATAGGAAAGGCTCCATGGCTCGGGGCAATGCAGATACATGTCTAGCCAGCCTTACTTGGCATTTCCCAAACTTATTTGGAAACAGTTTGCCAAAGGTTCTTCTCCCCCATGAAGGGAGAGAACTGTTACTCCCTTCCACACACCACACATTCATGCACAACACAGAAAAATGCGCTTTACAGCAAGGCCAGGGAGCCAAGATGGGGTTGGGGGCCGGGGGGCAGGATACAAGGCAATGCATGTGTTCCAGTTGGATAAACCCAGGCTCAATGATAGTTCCACCAGCAGTGTAGCCTTAGAGACTCCACTTAACTTGTAAGAGAAGATCCAGTGGGCTCCTGCAGTATTGTGTGTCCCATGAGATGATGAGCTATGACACACACACACACACATACTGAGGCATCTGTCACACAGGATTGACTCTGAAAATGTGACTCTCCCTCTTCCTTCCTCTTTGCAGAATCATAAGCGGAGATGTTGGAAAACATACCAGTCATTTTCTTTTTTTCTTGTAAAACTTAAAACTGAAAACATTTCATATAAGAAGCTGTCTTTGAAGGAAAGGATTCATTCCATGAGTCTGCACATTTTCATAAATAAAGTCATGGGCAGGGCACTGCTGTCTTAATGTGTGTGTGTGTGTGTGTGTGTGTGTGTGTATGAAGGAGAACTGAGTATTTTATATAGCTATCTAAAATTTAATAACATGGAATCTGCCTGTGTCAAATATTACTTTATTTAACAGAATGTGATATCACTTGATAGAGTCATAAAGTGCAGTCCTATCAAAATACAGCTGTTATTAACATTCCGAACAGCTATTTTATCATGGAGAATGTTATTGAAACCATAATGATGGACACTTTTCAAGTAAGTTGTCCCTAGCTAATTTCCAGAGGCCCCTCCCCCCAGAGACTTCATATCACAATTCTAAGTGAGGTTTCACACGCAGTAGAATGAGGACTTTAAAATGCTTAAAGGAGAGTCATCTTGGGGTCACTGATAATTAAATAGGAGCTGGAGGAAGAGAATAAGGGAAATGTCTAATCTCTGACTCTGAAATGAAGACACAGATAACATTGGGGCAGCAGCAGCGAGGCCATCCCAAGCTGCAGCACGATTCTTTTCAGTCCAGATGTCTATTTCAAATGCCCACTAAAAGTCTACGATGAACTTTAATTATGAGACACAGCAGATAAGAGTCCATCTCCTTGCTTCCCATTGTTAGGGGTGGTTTGAAGCTGCCAATCATTGCCCCTTCAAAGAGGCCCAAGATACAGAGGCTGGACGGTGAGGGAGGGGCTCTATCTGTTCTGCCCACGCCCACAGAGCTGACAGACTCAAGTTAAAATGCCCTAGGGAACTGCAAAGTGCTCTGAACCAGCTTCCCACCACAGCAAGCAGCAATCTCCCTGTGATGCAATACACAGGAACCACGAGGCCCCTCCTCTTCCCACTCTTCAGCCTTCTGAGGCTCACCTTCTCACCTCTGTTCACCTTCATACTCTCAGGGAGTGATATGAGCTGGCACCCTGTAAGCCAACAGGTGATGCGAGCCTATATGTACATATGATAGAGTGCAGCCGGGTGTACAGAGCCTTCCAATAGAAACAGCACCAGCTCTGGAGTCAGAAAGACCCAGGCACCTGAAGATCTCGACCCCCACCCTTCCTGTTGGCTCTACCATACTAGCTACACAACCTCTCTGTCTGGAAAATGGAGACAAGCTACCTGCCACCTCCCTTTAATAGGAGGCCACTGGTCCGTAACAGGACACCCGATACTGTCATTCTCCTGATAGAAAGGCAGAGGGCCTACAGTCAATGTTTGTCTGCCTCTTTGGTTTCCTATAAAACAACTCCCTCCACCCTGGAAGAGAAACGCGCTGCAGAGGCCAGCTGAGAAAGAAAAATGTTAAATAATTCAGAAGCACTAACATCAAGTCTGATGTCGGTATAAAAATAGTTACAAAACACCATACTCTTTGTGTTTTTATTACAACAACCTCAGCTCCCTGTAGAAACAGGAGGAGTGAGGGTCTGGCCTGGCTGGAGCTGGGCCTGGGGTGGGGGCTGGGGCTTGTGAGCTTCCTAGGCTTCATCTGACCTTTCTAATGACTAATTTTTGTGCCGTAGCAGGGCAGGCATTTGCTTGTCACAGCTATATTTTAAAACTGCTTTCTGATAGGCTGGCTTATTTTTAAATCCCAAGTATGCTCAGCTGGGCTGCTGGAAGCACGGGAAAAGCTTTCTCTGCATCTGGTCTTCTGGTACACCCTCCAAAGACTCCAGGCCCAATCCCAAAGTGCGAATTCCAAAGAGAAGACTAGGAAGGCTACTCTAAACCCAGTCCCTCAAGGAATCTAATGCCATGGGTCTATGTCATTCAGAAGGATAGTGCTGTCCCTCAAACCACAAATTCTAGGAATAGCAAAGGACAGTTCTAACAGATAGACACTAAGGCCACAAGACTCTGCCGGGTCCTCCACCCATATGACCCCCTAGAAACCGCCCCCCCCAACAACCTTCACAGCAGATGCAAGCCTCCATATTTCTATAGGTGAGGAAATGGAGGTTTGAGAAAGTGAAGAGACTTCCCCCCCAAAAGTTCCACCTAGTAGGCAGGGCTTGCTGGGGCAACCTGACTCCCAGCTTGTGGCCTCTCTCCCACACTTTCCAGGAGAACTGAGTGTATAGTTTGAAAGGGTCTCCATGAAATATTCAACCACATTCTTAGCTTCTGGCTGCCTCATCCAGACCTGATCTGAAAGCTTACTCAGGGCATTTTCTCTTGCAGAGGATCTGCACAGAAAGAAATTTCCAATCTATACTTAACAAGATGGGGGAAACAGCAACTATTCTTGGCTTGCTGCGGGACACAGGGCAAGTCCATGCATACCTGAAGCCCTGGGAGAATTAAATGGAGGCCAGAATCAAACCCACCTCTTTGGGAAGCTAAGAGACCACTGGGTCTATTTCACAGGAAAGAAGAAAGGATGATGAGCAAGTGAGAGTAGGCCTGTGGGGGTAGACAGAGGAGAGAGAGTAACCCTGACCGCAGCAGTTCACGTCCTTACGGAAAACATGCTCTCATCTTTCCAGTCTGACCACAAGCTCTTCTTGCTTTTGGAAGCTTCTCCTGCCTCTGCCAGGCACCGTGGGAATGAGAGCTCTTTCCCAAATGCATCTGCCCTGAGCCAGGCTCTATGCTAGTTCGCTCATTTAGTCCTTAAGTTGGTCTGGTTACCACGCAGTGAAGAGGAAAACCCGAAATCCAAGAGTTTAGGTAACTGGCCAAAGGTCATACACATCAGCACAGTGCTTCTCAATCCAAGACAATCTTGTATTGCCCCCCGCCCCCCAGGTGACATTTAACGATGTCTCAGAAAATCACAAATCCATCACAAGTGGTGGAGAAGGCACCAGAATCTAGTGATCCGGAGGCAACAATGACTATCCTACAATGTACAAGATAGTGCAACTGAGAATCACCCAGCCAATGGTGCCAAGTTTAAGGCAGAGATGGCTGAGCCAGAACTTAAGCAGAGGTCCTCTTGACTCCAAGTAGGTGTTTTAAAATACTTCCTTGGATCCCAAGAGCCCCGAATTCTGAGCAGACTCGCCCACTCCTTTCTTCTCACACCGTATGTAGTCTGAGTTGGAGCTCACTCAGCAACCTCGTGTTGCTTCACCAGTCTTATGCTATGATGGTGCCCAGGATCCTGCTGAGGAACCCCACTGCTGTGTGGTGTTTTGTTCGTGTTCTGACAAATAAAGCTAACCTGGAAGATGAGAGAAGCAAAGGAGCAGCCACTAGTGACTTCTTACCTCTCCAGATCCTCTGACTGAATGGGGCCAAGAATTGTCTCCATCCGTCTTACATTCCCCTCTCCACCTCCTGAGTGCTGGGATCAAAGGCATGACCCTCCCAAGTGCTGGGATTAAAGGCCTGTAACACTGCCTGGCTGCTATGGTTATCTAGTGGATAGCTTCATCCTCTGATCTCTAGGCAAGCTTTATTTGTAAGAACACAAACAAAATATCATACATCTCCTAGACAAACAAAACATCATAAAACACCCCACAAAAAGAAACCAGCCATTCTCACCCTGGATCTTGGAAGAGAACATTGAGTGTCATTTTTCTAGCCCCTGCAAGAAGCCCCTCAGGAGTCTCAACCTCCTTGCTCTCCTCCAGAGATCGGAGGCTCACTCCCACCACAGTAGTCCAGTACTTAGCAAATAAGCTCCTAGCAGCAGATCTGAAGACAGCTTTTCATCCATCTTAGTCTCCCTCAGCATCTAAAGCCCTGGGGGGGGGGGCAACTGCTGATGAGCCCCTTGATGAGCCTGTAAGAAACCGGCCCTGAAGTCCTGGCTACATACTGCTGAGATCTGGAGTATTGAAGTTAAAGCCAGGCAGGATTATATTCAAACTTGGCTCCATTGTTTACACAGAAGACAATGGAGCATAATAAGTACAGCTGGCAGAGTTGCTACGATGGGCACATGCAAAGCCTAGCTGTCTTCACTGGCAGAGTTTGATGCAGAGGACCTGGCTGTCACTCCCTGCCTCTGGTAGGAACTTTGTGACACCTGCTGGCTTCCCTCTGGAGTCCATTTCTGAACAAGTGAACTTAATTTTGTGATGATTAGGGGGGGTGGAAAACTGAGACGGGCGACAACAGATCAAGAAATGACAACCAGGAGAGTTACCATGGCGATGCTTTAACCATGAAAAGTTCTAAGAATGTTCTGGAAATTACAGGCAGGCCTGAGTGTGTGCGTGTGTGTGTGTGTGTGTGTGTGTGTGTGTGTGTGTGTGTGTACGCCTATTTTGATGCTATGAGGCTGTCACCCAAGCTCAAGTCTGGAATGAATTTTTCCATACTACGTATATATTTGGAATCTTAAGAGAGAGCTTTAAAGGGTCCTTCCAAGAGCTCAAAATAATTTCGAAAACAAGGTTTGATTTAGCAGTGATGGTAAGTGTCTGCTCAAAGGTTTGCCTGAAAATTCAGTGACCTCTGGAGATGGGACCAGTCTTGTTTCTGGCACTTGGCGAGTTCCCCACCCGCCTCCATTTCCCACGGGCTAGGTAGAAACCTCTATAGGAGGAATACTTGCTTTAGGACCAGGTGGATTTGTTTATGGACCCAGTTCTCTGACTCACTTTGGGCAAGGTGCCTGACCTCTCTGAACCACCTTTGGAAAGAAGGACTAAGAAGACTTCCCTGTGCGAGGCGGGGTTGTTGTTATAGACATTTCACTGTCCCCACCGCCCCATAGGACCTATATTAAACTGATGGCCGGTGAGGTGGTTCAGTAGGAAAAGGCACGGGCTGCTCAGTCTCATGACCTGAATTTGATCATTGGGATCCACATGGTATAAAGAGAGAACTGACTCACAAAGTGTCCACTGACCTCCATACAGAGGAGGAGCACATACACCTACCCACCCATATTCATGCACACACAATAAATAAATTAAAATGTAATTCTTTTTCTTTCCTTTTTTTTTTTTTGGTTTTTCAAGATAGGGTTTCTCTGTGGAGCTTTGCGCCTGTCCTGGAACTCACTCTGTAGCCCAGGCTGGCCTTGAACTCACAGAGATCTGCCTGCCTCTGCCTTCCAAGTGCTGGGATTAAAGGTGTGAGCCACCACGGCCCGGCTAAAATGTAATTTTAAAAAGACCTCCTGGGTTTGTTGTAACGATTAAATGGGACAATGCAGGCTAGATGCCTGGTACAATTTAGCAAAACACTAAATGGTTTGACCCGTCAGACTCAATTGTCAAGGCACTGGTGTTTCCTCTGTGAACAAAAGGCCAAGATCTCTACCTCCGTAGGGATTAACAGCATTCACAAGAGACAGAGATCAACAAACAGTGGCCAGACCAGACATGAGAGCAGATCTAGGACCCAGCACTTTGGTAGCAACTGGCCAAGTTGATGAACGACCCTGACCCTCCAGCTTTCCCAACTTTTACCTCCACTTGCAATCAGAGGAAGGCAGCTCCACTTTATAAACCAGAGTTGTAGGATGCTGGCTTCTAGTTGGCCCTCTTCCCTTGGCAACAGCCTCCAACCAGAGAAGCCCGAAGCCTCCCCTGCTCCCACTATGAAGCTGACTACTCTCCTGCCTGCCTCTGAGGCACTGACAAAGGCAAGTGATGGTGGCTGACTCCCTTGTTATAACAAGCTTTGAATAAACAGTCTCTGCCTGTGCCTATTTGGGTAGTCTTTATTCATTTTCAGTCAATAAGTGTAATAAATAAGTAAATTACATAGCACGCTCTGGCCTTGACCCACCTCCTCTTTTCAGATTATTCTCAACATAGCAGCTAGGGTGATCTTGTTAAAAACACTAGAGCATAACATTTAACATGATGGAAAGAAGAAAATATATAGTAGGGTTAGGGACGCGTGGAACAGTAGAGTAGGGGTGAGTGTAAGGTTCCGACTGCAAATAGATTGTCAATGGCAAAGCTTGATGAGCAGTGGCTATTGGAGCAGAGCAGGGGGTGGGCAATTACCCCTGGGAATATCAAGGGGAACAAGAACAAGAACAAGGGAACTCTTGAAGCAAGAGTGGACCGGATGCTCTACAAAGCAAGGAAGAGAGGGTTGGGGCAGGTGGCAGGTGGGGAAGCCTGGTGAGGGTGCTTTATGAACTTTGAAAGTACATTGGCCATTGCCCTGAGACAAGTAAGGATCCCTTATTGAGGTCTGAGCAGAGGAGGGACAAGACTAGAGCTATATTTTAATATAGGATTTAAATATAGATGTAAGGAAACAATAGGATCATTCTAGCTGCTAGGATGACAAGGAACTGCAAGGAGGCAAGGACAGACTGAGAACCCAGGGCAAGAAGATGCCACTCTCCAGATGACAGAAGATGAGCACAGAGCAATTTGATAACACTAAGGATGGTGAAAATATGTCAGCTTCTGGGTCTATTTTTGAAGGTAAACCATCCTAAGATCTTCAGATGGTTCTGTATTCAGACATGGAAACAAAAACAGGCACTAAAGGTGACTCCAATGTTTGGCATCTATGAAGCAAAGGATGTAGCTCCCACTGGTCAAGACAGGCCAAAGACTATAGGCAGAATGTTCCTTGAGGTAAGAATGAGTTTGGGATGCATCATGTTCAAGACAGCTATGAGATTATTCAAGAGAAATACCCAAGAGGAGGTTGGACTCTTGAGGCTAGAGTTTGGAGAGCACTCTAGAAGAATCTTCCTTCTCCTCTTCTGGGTGCTCAACATTCCCAGAAATTCTGGAAAGAATGTGTGGTCTAAGTTCAGCTGTGTCACCTGCTGCCCACCTCACCTGGCATGACACAGTTTTAAACACACAACCAGAAGCAGAGTGCAGTGAAGGTGTATGCTCTAAGGTCTCCAGAGACACCCTGGTATCCATGGCAAGTGACAGTTTCTACAGTTCCCAACCTAACGTAGGAACGATGAGAACATCTTTGACCAAACTCCTCCCAGACTAGAAGAACCCACATTCGCTTCCTGCTCCTGTGGGCCCATGAACAGCTCGGATCAAATGCTCTGAAGTGCTACACCATCTTTGACCTAGAAATTTCAAGCAAAGAAAATAGGTGAAAAAAACTAAACAGAAAATCCCACAGCTGTGTGAACCTCAGCATTATTTACAGGGGTAGAAAACTGGAAACAACAGTGGGAAATTAGAGAAATAATGGTGCATCCTTGTGATGGAAAATTACATATCTAAATGGCATGCTGGAAAGAAAAATGTAATCGCATGGGAAACAATCTTCACATTAAAGTCAGAAAATAATGTGTATAATTTGCTCTCTGTGGTAGGGGTGAGCAGGATTAGAGGAAGATTACAATTTCAGGTAAGGGACCAGAAAGATAGTAACTTACGAACATTAGTAACCCCAGTTCCAGGGGATCTGAAGTGCTCTTCTGACCCCTATCTTTGTGGTGCACACAGATACATGCAAGCAAAACATTCAAGCACATAAAATAAAAGTAAATAAATCTAAAAGAATTTTTTTCAGAGACTTGCACATAAAAACAATATTTGCGAGAAGACCAAATGTTGGAGAAAACTGTTGTTTGTATAGCTACAGGGATATGTGTTGTTTTCACTTACTATCTGGGTTACCTTAGGCTTTCTAAATGTTCTGGTGTTATTGTGCATTGTTCATATTATAAGGGAAAAAACACATAAATAAACATGTTATTTTTTTCATTTTGGTAGTGCAGAAAATTGAACCCATTGCCACATGCATGCTAGACAAATGCTCTATCATTCAACTATACTTCCTGCCCCCAAACATGAAAAAACTATAACATCTTCAATGTAATACTTTAATAATAAAATTGCTACCTCCTCCACAATATGTCACAAAGCTTAATAGATTTAAGGATGGCAAGGAAGCCTGGAGAGCAAAATGCTCCAACAGCAAGTGCAATTGGTCCCTAGCATGACGATGATGGCCACTGTTTACTACATTGACTGGCACCCTGCAGCTGCCACTACAGAGATAACAGCAACCCTAACAGACAGATGCACACCACTGATAGACCTCATTCGTTCTACGACGGTCTACAGCTGGTACTTATGGACTTGGGGAGATGAAGAGAAGACTGTAGAAACAGTGGAAGATCAGAGTTTCAGAGCCCTGCTCAGCCGAGAACAGGGTGTCCATCATCAGCACTTGTAGCTCCAGGGAGTCTCTCAGGTGCACTCTCCAATCTGTCGAATAAGAATCTGTGTTTGTGTGAAGAGGCTGTGTGTGGTGTGTGCACGTGTGCACAGGAGCATAAGTGCGTGCTTTTCTACATACGCCTTTAGAGGCCAGAGGTTGACATTGGGTGTCTTTATATCTCTTGATACCTTATTTTTGAGACAGAGTCTAGCAATGAACCGGAGGCTCATCATTTTGACCAGCCTGGCTGGTCAGGGAGCTCCTGGGATTGTTTTGCCTCTGCTCCTCCCAGTTCTGGTGTTATAGGAGCAGGCCAACATGCCCAGCTTTCCCATGGGTGCTAGGGATCCAAACTCTGGTTCTCCTGTTCATGTGGCAATCAATCATTTCTTCTACTGAGTCATCTTTGCAACCCTGAGAACCTACAGCTTAACAAGTCTCGAGCTCTGTTCCTACATGCCTTAAGGTATTTCTTGTTTGTTATTTTGTTTTGTCTGTTTCTTGGGACAGGCCTTCCTATGTTGTCCAGGTTGGCCTTGAATGTGTGATCCTCCTGCCTTAGAATCTCAAGTTGCTGGGACTAGAGAAATGCACTATTAGATCTGACATTAAAAGGCCTCTCTATAATACAACTCAGTTTCCAGGTTGGAGGTAGATTTGAGATGCTCTCAAGAAAAATGCATCCAAAGGAGTGAGGAATTCCTTCATTTTATTATTTGTATTGACAGTATTCATATTTATTTGTGTGTATTCACGCATGTGACTTGAAGGAGGACGTATGTGCCATGGCACATGTGTAAAGGTCAGGGGACAACTGTGTAGAATGTGTTATCTCTTCCACCTTTGCTTATACCCTAAGCATCATACTCAGGTAATCAGACTTTCATAGCAAGCACCTTCCCTGGTGAAGTCATATTGCCTGCCAAGGACTTCTGAACAAATTGTAGTCATCTACAAGATGTAAAATCTCCCAGACTCCCCAAACTGCAGAGCCTTCAGACCCTTCCACAATGTCAAGTCTCCAGCACAACTTTGGGAGGTTACTACCTACCGGGAGGTGTGTCTTTGACATGCTGAAAGAGATGAGAGGGCCGCGGGCCTCTCTTCTACCTGGGGAAGCAGAAGAATCCCCACAGGCTGGGGGAAGTTGTACAGGAGTGGTTAATGGGCGCAGCCCAGGAGAGCATAAAAAGAGCAGAAGCAGCCCAAAGGCCTGGCCTGACACCTCCAGGCAAGGCAAGGCTTTCCAGATGCAGAATGCAGCTGTTGGAAGGAACCAAACAGGCCAGGGGAGAAGGCCGACTTTCCCACGGAGATGCCCCAGTTTGCCAGAGGCAGGGTGGAGGGCAGAGCAAGGAGCCTTGATTACCATATTCTAGTCCCCTGGCTTTAGTGAATTAGGTCACTCACCTCATACATAAATTACTCAATATGGGATCCTTTCTGCTTCTTTGAAAGGGGGAAGAAACTGGCGTTTAACGAAGCTCCACTCTGTGAGTCATTTCTCAGCCCTGGCTGTACTTTGTGATCATGGCGGTAGCTTTGCTGGCTCCCTCCCCTCCCCCAACCCCCCACCCCCACCCCCCACACACACGGGTCGAACACTCATGGGGAAAGGGGCTGGTTTTCTGTAAGAACATCCCAGGTGAGTCTACTGCAGGGATGGGGTCAGAAATCCCTGTCGGGCACTGTAGTGAAACCGTAGCTGGCACTGAACAGTCGTTCGAAGAAGCAGGGAGAGAATCTTCATGGCTTTGTAGAGGATGAAGCTGGTGCAGGAAGCAGAGAGACAGTGGCTGCTGCACCGGGATCTGCTCAACAGGGATGTCTGGCTTGCCACTTCTACAGACATGTTCATTATCAACAGGCAAAGATGCCGAGGTCCTGGAGCCAGGCTTGTCCAACCTTGCAACCAGTATCTTCAAATCCTCCTATGTCTTAGATGACCCACCCCCCTCCAGTGCAGACCTCTGCCCACCACTGAATTGCACTCACAGGCTTCAGAAGCAGGTCAGAGGACCCAGAGCTGAGCAGATGGTGGAATAAGAAGAAATATGTCAATGCCAGAAGCCACCACTGGCACAAAGGACACTGACCAAAAGATACTACACAAGTACCACCCAAACCCTTTGGAGACAGACTTCGATTTCCCATTTTATTACTGAAAAGAGGGCAGGTGCTCAGAGGATTTCTATGCACCTTGTTTGAATGTATACAGCCACCAGGTGACAAGACAGAATTCAGCCTTCACTGTGCTGGCACCTCCCCAGTCTTGCAAGACACCCCCCCCAACCCCCCATCCCCCACCCCCACCCCCACCCCCTCCCCCACCCCCCCCACCCCCAGCAAAGCCCTCTACAAAACCACAGCACAACGGAGAGCCATCAGCAATTAAAGGAAAAGGAACTCAGAACTTCGCTGTACCTCAGTCAATTACTTTTCTTTCCTTCTTGTTTCTCTTTGCTTACTGTGGTGCTGAGGATTGAACCCAGGGCCTTGCAGTGCCAAGCAAACCCTCTGCTACTGGGCAAAAAGTCAATAAATCACTTTGAAGGTTCTGGGAATAATCATGTTGACTCAGCAGTAACAAGGACTCCCAAGCTTGTCATAAATGACCTTTCCCAATAACCACGCTAGCAACCCTGCCAACTTCTGAATATTATTCCCATTTGATGAACAGAGAAACTAAGGCATGCAGACGTTACGTAGCTTGTCAAGGTCCCACAGAAGAAGGCATTAAAACTGGGAGTGGTAACTCAGTGCCACTTTGAGATGCCAGGGGAGAAAGCTCGGGAGGAGATTGCTCAAGGTTGTCGTGAGTGTGCTGATCTGCAGTCCTAGGCACTTCCTGGAATGTGGCTCCACACTGAGCCTCACAGCCACTGTCACTTAGCAGCTCGGGACTACTTTTTGGTTACGGGACCTTTGAGTTTTAATCGGTCAGCCCTGCGAACAAGGCATTCCAGCTTTATTTATTCCTTGGGAGAGAGAAGCAGCAAGGGCGAGACTGGATAGGGGCTTACACGGCATTTCAGCCCTGTGTACTGCAAGGAAGCCCATAAACACAATGGACCAGGTGGAACACAGCTTCCTAGTCTGGACCAGAGACAGATGGGGACCACAGTCAGCCACATCTGTACCAGTTTTGGCTCTACCAATCAGATAAGCCTGTCAGATAAGGATCATAGAACCACAAGACAGCTTCTGCCTTCCTCTGGAGAGTGGGGATCCCACAGATCTTCAGGGAACATCATGAGTGTACATTCTAGACAGTGCACACCAGGCCCTAACATCATCTGCATCTTTACTTGCTTGGACTGGATCTTTACTAACGTGAACACTGAATCCTCACTGCTATGAGATGTGAGGTTGATTTACTGCACTCTCTATTATTAATACATGAGGACAGTGAGGCACAGGAAGGTTCACCCAAGGTTTCCATGCCAGGAAGGTGATGGTTCAGGGTCTGAGTACCAGTTCTTCCTCTGAACACAGTCTCCAAAGCTGTTGTTCTTCTCATTATCCTACCCTGCTCATCTGAGTGACCTCAGTGTCTTCTCTTCTTTCCTTCCTTCCTTCCTTCCTTCCTTCCTTCCTTCCTTCCTTCCTTCCTTTCCTTTCCTTTCCTTTCTTTTTTCTTCCTCCCTTCCTCCCTCCTCTCTTTCTTTCTTTCTTTCTTTCTTTCTTTCTTTCTTTCTTTCTTTCTTTCTTTCTTTCTTTCTTTCTCCTTCTCTGAACCCGGAGCTTGCCAAGTTGGCTGTCAGTGAACTTCAGGGATCTCTCCCCCGCCCAGCACTTGGGTAGCAGGCAAATGCTACACCCAGCTTCATACATGGCAGCTGGGGTCCCAGGCTGGAATACAGCATTACGGAGGTGAAGACAGGAGGATCCATGGAGCTTACTCCCCAGGCATTCTCGCTGAAAGTTAGATGTCTTCAACGTTCCCTGAAAGATCCTGTTCCAAAAAAATAAGGTAGCGAATAGCTGAAGAAGATACCCACCGTCATCTCTGGTCTCTGCAAGCATGCACACACGCATACAAACAAACAGACAAACAACATAGACAGGTATAAATAGGGATTCAATAAATAAAATGCTTTGACTACCAGTTAAATATGGTTGAAAACCTCACTGGGTATGGTGATGCACACCTGTAATCCTAGCACTTGGGATGCTGAGGCAAGAAGGCTGCAAGAATAACATTAGCCTGAACTACTTATTAAGTTCTAGGCCAACCTAAGCTATACAGCAACCCTGCTTCAAAACAAACAGACAAATAAATAAATATAAAGGAAAGGAGGGAAGGAAAATTTTAAAAAAAGAAATCAAAACAACTTTTTTCTTTCTTTCTTTCTTTTTTTTTTTTTGAGACAGGGTTTCTCTATGTAGCTTTGGTGCCTGTCCTGGCTCTTGCTCTGTAGACCAGGCTGGCCTTGAATTCACAGAGATCTGCCTGGTTCTGCCTCCCAAGTGCTGGGATTAAAGGCGTGCACCACCATGGCCCGGCTCAAAAACAACTTTTAAATTTCGTATAATATTTTAAACTTTGTCCAGTCCATTCCTTACTTTTTCCTCAACTAATAAGCAACACTACAGGGAATTTTGCTCTTCTGAAAACTCTGTCTGTCTCTGAGTATCTTCTTTGGCTGAGTCCCTAGAAGTGGAATACTGGACTAAAGGGAGGAAGGGTTTCTGAGACTTCTGACAGTTACTGCCCAATTGCTTTCCTTGGAAGAGTACATTCATTTGCATTTCCACCAGTGCAGAAGGAAAGTACCTGTCTCCCACCACTCTCTCCAGGAGCCAGCATTGTCTTAAAAATAATCTTGGCTAGTAAGAGAGGTGATAAATATTAACATGAGCCTTCAAAGAGGCGCAGGGTGCTCATCTTACAAGGGATGTGTGGCGCTGCCAGGATTTGAGTTCATCATTTGCTGTCTAGAGTTGGCTCCCTAATGGCTACCCCAAAGTGCTGTGCCACAGTTTGAGCTACTCAGTATTCTTTATGTGATAGCCAGTTTAGAGAAGTTTTATATTTTAGTTCCATGAATGGCAAGGACTTTTGTCTTATTCTTTGATTATCCCCATTATCTAAGCTAGTGCTACCTCTGAGAACTTTCCACAACTATGGAAGCATTCTCTTACTGCAGTATCTGTTATGGTAGCCACTATCCATAGACAGCTTTTGAACCCTTGAAATATGGCTTCTGCAGCTGGGGAAACAGGAGTCTTAATTCTGTTGTATCTCAGTTAAATTTAACTTCATTGTGACTCGTGATCACTGAACTAGATTATGCAGCTTTCTGCTGTCTCTTGCACTGTAACACACACTATTGAATGAAGAACTCAGGTTGTCTCCTAACTCCACCTGCCACTACCATATTTCCATCAGGGCGAGAGTTGGCCTCTTACCCCCTCAGCTTCGTGTGTCCATTTATTCTCTCAAATGGAGGGCTAATGCTACTTATCAGTCATGTGGGGTGATGTAGGGATCAGCTAATTAATGTTTGCAAAGAGCTGCATTACTAACTGGTTCTCAGAATAATTGCACCTTAATAAAACGTTTAAACAACCAGTTCTCATCCAGAGGCCAAAGAAGAGCTGAGTTTATTTAGTAAAATGCTGGTTTCTCTGACTCATCCTGAACTGGGTCCTTTCACTGTGGACCTTATCAAAACAAACCCCTCATTGGGAAGGTTCTATCAATAAGCAGATACTGATACGGGTCTTCATTGTGGAGTTGGTATTACAAGTTTGATGAGGAAATTAATAATACAAACAAGATTGGGGAGGGTGGATATTTAACCAACTTGAACAAATTGCTTTTAAGCTCTTAAGCACTTTAATTGCTTACATGATAATGATGTATATTTGTAAATGTCTTGATCTACTCCCAAAGTTGGACCAGAAAAAAACAAACAAACAAACAAACAAACATAAAAGGAGAAACTCTTCTAAAAGCAACCAGTTTGTTAAGTGCTGAATTTTGATGACGTGGCATTCTAGAAAGTTTTACAGCTGCCATTCTATGGAACAGAGGAGGTAAGAGCTAGAGAGACTCACTATCTAATGTCAGTTCCAGGCATGTGACCTTGGGCAAACTGCTCCTCCTTACCAAGCTTCCTCATCTGGAACAGACTCCAGTGGCACTTGATAGGTGTTCCCTTGATTCTTGTCTCTTATCTTTCACTCCTTCACAACTTAGGACAAGAGGGTTCACTATACCCTTCTAGCTGTGTCTGTGGACATGAGGATGCCAGGGATCAAGACCCAAAAGGTAAGACAGATGCTCTCTTTCTAATACAAGCCCTCAAATCTAGGATAGCTAGAACCTCTTGGTGTCTGGGGGTTACTATTGTCATGTTCTAAAAGAACATCGGAGAAGAAGGTGCTTGGAAACATTCTCCTCAGCATGTGCTTTGGACACAAGCCTGGAGTCCAGTAGCAAATCGGTTGAAAATACAATTCTTGAGTCCTCCAGCCCACTGAACCAGAATATGCCTCTTAAGGAGATTCTCATTTTGGTGCAGACACACGTTCAACTCTGAGCAACACTGGTTCCCAATGCCTCAAATCTACTCTCCTCTCCCAAGGAATTTCAGAGTGAGGAAAACTGACTCTAGGGATTAGTGAGGTATATGCAAAGCTCCTGCCCTTTGTTTGACTTTCAAAGGGTTTGAAGACCAAACTTTCAAAAACCAACAGGTCTTTCACAGCAAGAAAATAGACTTTTTCGGGGGGGGGGGGGAATTGTTTGTTTGTTTATTGTTTTGATACAGGGGCTCTCTATGTAGCTCAGGCTAGCCTTAAACTCACTAGGTATCCCAGGCCAGCCCGGAACTCTTGGCCTCCAAGTACTGGGATTGCAGGTGTATGGCTTCAGACCCAGTTAAAATCCCCCTCGTTTTCGGAACCCTAATTCCTAGGATGCTAATGGTGATCCTCTGGCTGTAAGCTCCCATATCACATGGGAGCATGGGACAAGAGGGGAGAAGTGGGCAGTGGCCACTGCTCTATGGAAGGCTTCACTTGCCGGTTTCCACCTGTTCTTCCTAACAAAAGAAAAGCCAAGACAAATGACAAAAGCATTCTTTCACTTTCCCTGATGAAACCGAGTGTCCTAGGTAGGTATCAAAGGCAGCATCTAAACCTTGTCTGAAGTCAGAGGCAGTGACCAACAGAGCCACTCGGTGTATAGTGACAAGCCATCATCCAACAACCCTGAGGTGACCTTTTTAATGGATCTAAGGGAACTCCTGATTGCTCCTGCTGAGGATGGGGACACCTTGGGAATGGGAGGCTTCCCTTACCGGTTCCACAGAGTTCTGTGTCAGATGACAAGTCATCTAACCACAGGGAATCAATCTTTCCTGGGTCACAGAAAAGCAACCAGGGAAGGACCAAGCCTGACAAATATCCCCTCTGACTGAAGTGGATGTGTACCGAAGGGATGAGATACCCAACTGATTTTGCCTTTGAAACAGCCAGTAGGTACAGTGAGTGATTTATTTACCATTGCCCTGGGATAGTGAAGAGAACCAGGGGTTGACTTGGAGTGCAATGTCACTTGGCAGGTGGGGCAACCATGCTTCTTTGAGAACTGTGTCCCTCTCCACTGCCTCTCCCTGGGACCTCCTAGGTCAACTGAAGGCCTGGGAACCAAGGAAAGGGAAGAAGTGGAAAGTGTGGTGTTATCCTCTCTGCAAGTGCTGGAAGGCACGCTCACTTCTCCAGGGAACTGTTTGTCATTTATCACGGAGCCAACCCCACCTACAAGGCGGAGGAACATATTTACATATCTCAACTCCACTGCTGGCTGAAGCACCAGAAAAAGTGATGATTCCAAGACAGCCAGGGAAGAAAAATGTTCTTGGAAAAAAGAGAATTCGACTATCAGTTCAGCAGAATATCTCAAAGTTATGCAAATCCGCTGTGTGAGGTTTGCATGTCACCTCTCCTCTCCTCCACCACCTCAGAGCCCAAGCTTAGAGGGGATGGGAAAGTAAACAGCCAGAGTCTAGCTTAAAAAATTGTAGACAACACAGCTTACCCTACTGCTTCTCGTGTGTGGCAGAGCCTTGGTACAGCACATGCCTTTGACTCCGCAGTCCTACTTTCTAGGAATTTGTTTTAAGGAAATGCTCAAATTCTGTGGAACATACAAAGCTGACTATTGTGGTTATGTTACAACAAAAGACTAAAAGTAAACAAGAAATCAAAAAGTGAGCACTGGCTAAACAAAAGCATGTCATATTAAAACATCTGGGCTCTATACTGCCATTGGAAACTATTGCCTCTGTGTGTGTGTGTGTGTGTGTGTGTGTGTGTGTGTGTGTGTGCAAGCGTGCACGGGCACGCGTGCCCGCCTACAGGATGTTACAACAGGATAGAACTATATGCTTTATTGCTAAGTAAAAATGAGCATTTAAAATATTACAAATATGATCTCACTTTTTCTGTACTCATAACATCTCAAAATACAACCCCACAGCAAGCAAACCTATTTTGATTTTGTTTTTGTCTATATTGTCTGAATCGCTTCAATGACAACATTTTACCTAGGTTATCTAAGTAAAAACAACAGAGAAAAAGGATGACAAAGTAATAAATATGTAACCCATACAGTACACACTGTATATGTATGTGTGCGTATGTGTATGAACACATGCACATAAACATATACACATTTATATTTACAAGTTCCATTACTTTCCTATGGAAAGTTACAAGGTTTGGGAATCCATGTTACTTAGCTGCCTGGGATCTGGGGCATGTTACTTCAAAGTGTCTCCTACAGCTGTCTGCCAGAGCAAAGCAAAGATGGAGTGATATGGCTCTCAGTTACAATAAACTTGTGTGATAGACCATGTAAGAAGGCAGGTAAAAATTGGCCCCTTAGATCTAAAGTTGACTTTAATTGACCCTCCTAGGCTTTTAGAATCAAATATGCAAGGGGGTGGTTTGAATCCTATTGTTCCTTCATCTCACTGTTTAGATTTATGGATGTGGGAGAGTGTCCTGGGCCTGGGGATACAAAAGCTGGGGCCAGGGCAGAGCAGTTCTCTGTCTGCATAGGACAAGCAGCTAAGGACTCAGGCGAGCACTTGCATGACTGTGTTTATTCCATCTCGGTTTCCCCCAACCTCCCTCACAGTTCAAGAGTGGAAATAGGTGTCATCAATTGAGTCCCACACTGGTGTTGTCCAACAGTCTTTCTCTTAAATTCCTAATCACCTCTTTTCCCAGTTGTAACTTCTGATCTGAAAATACCAGCTTATATAATATGCCAATCTGCACAAGGATGTAATTCTGTCAGAAAAAAAAAAAAAAGAGACCCAATGAAGCACAAATTCTAACAAAACTGGAAATGACTTTTCTAAGAAAAGAGAAGATATTTTTGTTTCAAGCACTTGAAGCTGGTTTTAAACAGACTTTGGATGCGATGTTGCTGGTTCTTTGGGCACTGTTGATTTCTGTGACTAACCTCTCCCAGCAAATGGACAACGCTGGAGAAAGCTGGAAGAGGTGGGACTGAATGATCACCTGTGAAGTTTGCAGAGGTTTCGTGGGCGCCAGGGCTTACAGCATCGTAAAGTAGATGGCATTATCACATTTTGCAGGGGAGAGAAGTGAACCTCCCAAAATAACCTGCCTAAGGCCACTCGGCCACAATCCCTAATGCGGAATCCCCATCAACATCCTCCCACAAAATAACAAAAGGCTGAAGGGATTATACTAAAAAGAATTAAATTCTATTGGAGGAGACTCCTCTAACCCAATGCCCACCCTTCTGCGGGAACATCTGCTCACTACTTAGCATTCCAGACCATGCCATTTGCTGTGCTCCTTAAACAGAGCACTGGTTGTGACCCCCCACCCTACCCTGGGGCAAGGACTGACTCTCCTCCACAGGATGGTTTCATGGCTTAATGCCCAAAGCCTGCTTCCACCCAGAGATGACTTGATTAAAAGCAAGACTGGCAAACCAGGAGCAGGAGAAATCTCTAGAGAATGGAATCTCTCCATCCCTCACACCTTCTCCACCCAAGAACATGGTAATTTCCCAAGCTACCCTGCTTTCTGCCCCCACTCACTTCAGTAACCAGCACCAGGAGGAAAAGCTGCTAAACCATAAGAGCATCTACAGAGGCATCTACCACTCTAAATATCCACAAGGACCTAGGCCTGACAATCAAGTGCTGGGAGCAGACATGAAGTACACACTGACCAAGTCCCTCTAGGAGAAAGGGCATGCTTCCTTCTTGTCACCCTCAACAAAGAAAACGGATTCTTTTACAGGAGTCTTACAACACCTAGAAATAGGGAAAGCCCACTTTCAGGCTATGGTCTGGCCTGGTCACAAACCTCTGGACTCCTCTCTACATACACACACACACACACACACACACACACACACACACACACACACACACGCAGAAAACTTGTTCTCACTGCCACCACCTGTGAAAACAGTCTCTGTAACTTTAGCATAAAGAGAAGCTGGCAAAGTATAGCTGCAGGGCGCTTGAAGCGCACCCAGGGTCTTACAGAAAGTGATCAGGCATTGGAAGGGTGGGATACTGATACATGCTGGGACCCAGGCTGGATCCCGCTCCTGGTGGGAACTTGGCTGCCACAGCTCGGGTTTCGGTGACCAGGCCCCGCCCACTCTGCAGCCAGGCCATCGCCGACCACTGATCGGGCCACCAAAAAGCCCTAGGCCGAGGGCGCCCGGCCCAGGTTGGCAGAGAGCTGAAGGGGGCCTCAGCCAACCCTGGAAAACCCTTCCCAGAGGCTTCTAGAGGTGGATGGAGAGGCAAGTCACGTGGGGCCAGAAGCAGGGCTGGGGAGCTAAGTGTTGGGCCCTGAGAACTGGGAAACAGGTTGTCGCCGAACCCATCCCCACCCCCAAGCCGCGAACTGACTCCCGCCATGCCCTGGGAGCGAACCCGATTGCCTCCGGGGTGCAGTCCTCCTTTCCCAGCTCCAGCAACTGGGCCAGAAACACTAAAGCAGCCCAGGCGAAGGCGCCTTCAGCAAGGTCAGGACGAGGCCGGCCGGCACCTGGGGATTTTTCCCAGCCCAGCATTGGCTTTGCAATCGCATTGTTAAGGATCATGGCAGAGGCAGGAAATCCGAACAGCCCCACAGGTCTGCGCGAGGGAGGATTTATTTTACAGCGCCGAACACACTCAGACAGACTCGGGATTTCAGGGGGGAGGGGATGCGGAGTTTCAGGAAGCTGGAATGTGGCAAAAACAAAACCCTCCCCACCCATGCACGCTATCTTCTGACTTGGGGGAGGGAGTTCAGGGCCACCAAGTCCCAGACTTCAGCGTTCCGCAGGGTTCTGCCAGAGCTGGGATAGCTTTTCCCCTCTACAGGCGAAAAACAAGATTTTAAAACACTCCACTACTGTGGTTCTCTATCAAAGCCCATCAACGTGCGACAGGCTGCGGCAGCGAATGGAGGCAGCGAGATGGGGAGCGGGGGAGGGCAGGTGAGCGCAGTAGAAACAAACTGTTTTCCGTCCAGGAGAGAGGCGAGGGGACAGAAGCCATATCACGCACCCATTCCGATCGCATCCGCATTAGGTACATAAATCCTTGCTCCCCCACCCCCAACCCCTCATAGAGGCAAATACTCTACTTCCTAACCCACCACCGCTACCCCAACCCTGGCCTGTATGCCTGGGGCACTTGGACATTTCTAAAACGGACGGGGGGGGGGGGCAGGGGCGCAGGTTTCTAAACAAGTGAAGGACGCTGTGTTTAAAGACAGGGAGGGGCGCCGAGAGGGGCCAAGGAGAGATTCTTGGGACTGCCTAGAACACCGATTTTCCTAAAACTACGTTCCCTGGAAGGCCTTCCAACACCCACCTCCCCGGGTCACAAGGCTCCAAAGGACTCAAAGAAACCCGAGTTCTGACCCGCTTTTCTTCACAGATTGATCTTGGATCTCCACCCACTCAGTCCCTGCTTCAGTAGCCGGTTCCTTGGGGGGCAGAGCTTTAGCACCCAAAGCCCATTTCAGAAGTGGGCGCCTGGGTACAAGATGTCCAGCTCTCCATTCTCGAAGTGCATCTCCCTCCCAGGTACTTACAGTCCTCAAGCAGGAAAACTTTCAGCAAGAACCGGGTGCTCGCAATACAGTTCTGGGTAATCACCGAGGCAGCTTATATAATTGCCCGCGATACTGTTCGGCAGATATCCTCCGTGCACGGCCTCACAGCTCAGCACATGGGCACCCTCTGGCCTCGGCGCTGGGGATCGCGAGTGTGCCCCACCGGCGCCTTCTACGAAGCAGCAGGGCGATCTCCAGGGCAAATCAAACGCCAATAGTGCGCTCAGATTCCCCGCAAACCGGGGCTAACTCCCTGCGTCCCTATAGCTGCGTAGGTGGCTTACTGTTAACTGCATGTGTACAAACCTTCTCTCCAGGGTTGGAGAGGGGGGTGGTGACTGGGTGGGGGACTGGTGTAGGTCTGAAGAGGGGAACCTGAGCAAAACTCTCATTCACACAGAACCCGAGTTCAGAAACCGTCTTAACGTATCCCACTGAAGAGACCACGCAATTGAATTTCCAGTACTTTCCAACCTGGCCTAGGCGGGGGCAGGGCAGAGAAGAGGAAGGCAATGGCCAGAGACACCCACCTACGGACCCGCCAAGAAGCACCGACCATTCAAGCCATCTTCCCCCCCCCCCCTCAAGTAGTTAGCGGCGTATTCTTGGGTTACATGTGGACGGGGACACGGACACACACACACACACACACACACACACACACACACACACACACACACACACATTCCGCGCCACCACCTTCTGTCCGCCCCTCCAATGTAAAGACTGCGTTTTTAAATCAGTAGAAAAATGACTAAGGAGCTCAGAGATCACATTTCAATACACAGCACATTTCCCGAAGCTGGGGGTGCAAGTAGTCACACACTCACACCCGTGAACCCCCAGAGAGTCTGCCCGGTGCCTGCAGCCTCAACTCGCTCCGAGACAAACCGAACGAGAAACAACGCGGACCAGGAGGATAGGCAGCCTGTGGGGTTGCAGAGGGCGTGCGGCTTGGGGGTCGCGTCCCTGGGTTCCCGGCTCCAACCGCAGCGTGCACGGGGGCCGCTGCAGCTGGCTCTCACCCCGCAGGGCAGGCTGCAGCACGGGAGCCCGGCGCCGCCTCGTGGGCTCCTCCAGCGCCCGCCGGGAATCTGGGGCGGGCGAGTCTGCAGAGGAGCTGCGGGCGACTGGGCCAAGGTGGGGAAAAGGAGCCGGGTGCATCAGACGAACCTGGACCGATCCCACCCGTGGTCCAGAGTCTAGGGCTGGCTCCCACCTCTCCACTCTCCCCCAGCACTCGCTCCCAGGCTCCAGTCCGCAGCGGACTCCCGGGGCTGCGGTGGCCGAGGCTCTGGGCTCCAAGCTCCTTGCCTTGCCGGCAACCTAGACGCCCGGCTCTCCTTCTCTTCCTCCCTCCCTCCCCGGTGCGGAGCAGGAGTGCAGGCTAGCATCTCCCGGAGCCCTCAGCGAGCTGCATGAGCTGCCCGGACCTGCGAGCGCAGAGAGACGGGCGACGGAGCTGGCGAGCCGCCGCCGAGGTCCCCAAGGCGCTTTTTCGGTAGAGCTGATCACGCCGCCTTACCGTGGCTGCAGGCTGCCACCGCCGGGGAAGCGGGGACGAGGACGGCGGGGAGGTGAGGCACTGCGCCGCTGGCTCCACCGCTTCACGAGCCGGATAGAGGCGACCAAGAAGGATCAGGTCCGGGTTCTGCGCTCAGCTCCGACGAGACCAACAATAGCTCCCGCGGGGAGCGGAGCCCCAGCGAGCCTCCAGCGGCGCGCACACGCCGGGCTCCGGCTCCCGGCCGCTCCCGGCCGGCGTCCCTGCCAGCACTGCTGCCCCACATGAAACAGCTGCAATCCCGAGGATTCTGGGGGTTGGGGCGGGGGTGAGCGCGCGGGTGTGTGTGAGTGTGTGTGTTTAATAGCTTCCCTCCTCTTCTTCCCCTCCCTGCCTGCTCGCCTGCCTGCCTCCGTCCCCCACCCTCGCTCTCTTACACACAGGGCGAGCTAGCGAGCGAGACACACTCACACACACGCACGCACACACGCGCGCGCGGACACACACACACACACACACACACACACACACACACACACACACACACGCAGGTTACATGAATGGGAGGCGGGAGCCAATCCTAGGAGCCCCGGCGAGCCGCGCTTAGAGTAGGGCTGCACCACGGCGCCGGGGGGCGCCACACAGGTGATGAGCCCCTCCTCCCGTGGCTACTCGCCCTCCTCTCGGCTCACACGTCTCTGTTGTGTGCATGTCTTCTCTTATCTCCTCCACCCCTTTCTCTGAGCTGCTTTCTCCATCTCCTCATCTCATTTTCTCTCTGGAATTCTCCAAGCTCTTAGTTCAGTATTTTTCTCGGATTCCACTTTGACCCTCCCTTCTGGCTTCCTCAGAGCCCCTTCGAAAACTTTCTCCTTCCCTGCCCCTACTTTTCTCTACTTCCTTCCCTCTTGTCTTTTGTTCTCATTCGTTCCCCTCCGAGTTGCCCGACTTCTCTCTCTCCTCACACTTCTCTGCTGGTCTTGGCCTCCCTCCTTGCCTAACCCCCTGAAATGCTTTTCCACACCTCCAACTCTTCCCGGGGGTTGCCTTTGCCAGTTGCAGCTGCTGCTCAGCCAGAGATATTTAACGGGTTCCTTCCTTGGGCATGCAAGATGCCTTAAAGAAAGGCCTTCCTTCCTCGGACAACTTCCCCAAAACCATGGTAACAGCTACTGAGTCATGATAGCAATCCCTGGGGGTGGGGGTGGGGGACAGTAGTGAGTATAGTCCAAGAAATTCCGATTCCTCTTGAATCTGAATCGTAATTGACAGCATATTACCAAGGCAAGGACGTTTGTTTGTGATGGAGAGAGAGACAGCTTGAACTCAGAGGCTTTTCGGAGAGAGACTAAAGGAATTCCCACCTGAAGCCCAGCCTCACTTTGCTCACCTGTAAAACAGGTTATCGCCATCTCACTGGAAAGAACAATGGACAGAAAGCATTGGAGTGCATAGGAAATACTCAGCACTGGCTTTTTTCACCTCTTCCTTCTTCTGCTAGCTCTCTTTAAGTGCTCTGGGAAGGATAGGTGACAGTGTTGATTTCATACTAACGTGAAAGGAAGGTTAGGCTCTTAAAAAAAACACCAACCAACCTGCTACTATGTGTTCTAGAGACCCTGTGCTGATTACAAAGCCATCCTGGTTTATAAATTTGGGGTGCTGGATGCTTAGTATATTCCCACTTTAGCATGCAGAAAGGCGAGAATGGGGATGGTGTGGGCAGATTGCTTTATAGTCAGTCCAGTCTATTTTTAAAATCCTCATGATGAGTGAACACTGACCAGAGACAAAGCCTTTGAGACTAACTAAAATGCCAAGCCTTTGGAAGGCATTTATCAACTACCTGTCCTCGCTGTAGACACCAAATGCTGACTACCATCATGAATGACAGTCACATTATGTCCTTCAACAAGTACCTGTTGACCATCTAATCTGTGGCAGGTATGTAATGGGCTCTGGCTGCTTAGGTATGAAGCTAACCGTCCCTGCTTTCTGGACATCAGTGTCCTAGACATGTCTAATAAGTACATGAGAAAAAAGACACACAGACTCTGAGCAAGTGCCATTTCTTCAGTGGCACTTTCAGACCTTATTAAAACATGAAGTCCATGATGGGTGTCACAAGGGATGTCTGAAAGTGAAAACTTTGGAAATTACCTTCAGACTATGCACCTTCTTCAAGCGATAGGAAAACAAGCCCTGATTTTGAAAGCAGTGGGTGTTTAATGAGAAACAAGATATTCACATAGTCTCAGAGTATCTCCCCACAAGATTCAGATCATGTCAAAGGAGGCAATAATAGCTTTAGACCAGAAAACTCTGTCAGAATCCACCTTCATCAAAACATTAAAGTCAACATCATAGGGATAGTAACAGGCATCGTGTGCCCCTGACACAGTGCATGATGAAGGATATAATGGCATTTCTGTGGTATGTCTGCAAGAAATAAACAACCAGAATCTAATCATTGAGACATGTCAGACAACTCCAAACTGAGAACTCCACACAAGTGCTGAATGCTATTCAAGAACAGCAAAATCATGAAAGAGGACTCCGGAGTAGTCTCAGAGAAAGGAACAGCTTAGTTGATATGACAATAAATGTGACATGTAATCCTGGATAGAACATTAGTGGGGGGAATTGGCAAGAGTTAAATAAAATTTATATTATACAATAGTATGCTCGGCCGGGCGGTGGTGGCGCACGCCTTTAATCCCAGCACTTGGGAGGCAGAGGCAGGCGGATCTCTGTGAGTTCGAGGCCAGCCTGGTCTCCAAAGCGAGTTCCAGGAAAGGCGCAAAGCTACACAGAGAAACCCTGTCTCGAAAAAACCAAAAAATAAATAAATAAATAAATAAATAAATAAATAAATAAATAAATAAATAAAAAATAGTATGTCCATGTCAATTTCTAGTTTGGGTGGTTATATAGGAGACTATCTTCCATTTAAATGAATAGGCAGCTGAAATATTTAGAGGTTCTAGAAAAAAGAAGTAGTAAAGCCAATCCTTGCCTTTAAAAAGAGACACAAGTGTAGGTGTGTCTGCCTGAAAGGTACAGTATAAGCCCAGTAAGTCCATCCTAGTTTAGGGGCCAAGAGAAGGCTTCCTGCAGTGAGGTTAGCTTCTCAAGGCAGGCTAGAGTGTGAAGGGAGAGAGGTTGCTTTCTTAGTCAGGGAACCCCACAGGGCATGAGCAAATGCATGAGGCACTTAAGGAAGCATAACTGAACATGTAGGCCATGACTGGATCAAGTTTAGAGCATCAGGCATGCTTGGATGATGGAGGGGTCTGAAGGAAGCCAAAGATCCAAAGGTCTCAAAGTTCACTTGCTGAGAACGGGAGAAAGCTACTGAAGGTTCTTAGCTCTGCAGGGATGTGCTCTTGAGTATATTTGAAACAAGATGATTTGGCAGTAGGAGGGAAAAATAGAGGATTGGGGATAGCTTGGGAAGACAAAAGGTAGGACTAAGAAAGTCATTTAGGTAAACTGAGGCAATTGTCATGAAGAAAGGTGAGGAGCGATCTGAAAGCTTGGGGATGCACAGTGAGCATGTTTGAATGGCTGACTAGATGGAGTTGGGCTGGAAGTCCAAAGTCACAAGCAGTTTTGCAGTTTTGTTGTGCTGGTGGGGGATGGAACTACTCTCATTGCAGTGGGGGGAGCGAGTTCAAAAGGAAGTAGAGGTCTTGGAGAGGAAATGAAGTCTGTTGTCATATGTGATAATCCAACTCTGTTGCTAACTGCACATGCTTCTGTGTGGGTGTGTCTGGCCACAGAAAACACATGACACTAAAAGAAAGGATCTAACTTGTGTATTCCACCAAAGCCTGGGATACCACTGACAAGAGACCTACATCATTTATAATGATGGCGACAGAGATCAAAACAACCTAAAAGGTAAGTATGAAAAGTAAAATGCAAACAGCCTTTGTTATGATATTATACATACACTCATAAAGTACATTTTGTTTAATTTTTCATACCATTAAAATATCATTGTTATTATGTAAAAAAAAAATAGCACAAGATCCAGAATTGATAATTATACTTCAAAATCTTCTAGTAAAAATATCTGGGGAATGAAAGGAAAGAAAAAATAAAAATATGTCAAATATTAGGTATGATTGCCTCAGGTTGGTGGGATTATGAGTAAAAGGTATTTTCTTTTTTGTATTTTTATATGTTCTCTAACTTGCATAACAAATGCTCCTTATTTTCATAATAAAAAATAAAGAACTGTCGTGGAAAACACACACACCACTGGACACCCTCCCCATCCACTCTATCCCTTTTCAAGGTGCCATCCCCGTGCTTCTGAAGAGCTAAGTCCCTTCCAAGCTTCCTCATCCAGAGGGAAATACCAAGGCATTTAACAAACCAGGGGAAGTTATCAGCTGGTCTGGAGAGGGGAGGGAGTGATTTTGTGGAGGAAGATGCGTTATTAGAGCCGTCAGAGCTGTATATATTAAAGATATTTGCATTGCCCTTATTGATTCTGTAATATGTTACAAGGAAAAGAAAACAGTGGGGCCAAGAAAATGTGAGTCTTTAAAGGGCAAGTTTTAATTAGGAAACATATTTATTTGAAAAAAAAACAAAAAACAAAAAACCTTCTGTTCGGAGACCAGCAGTTACTACAGGAGGGTTTCTGGATGTGAGTATTCCAGGCAAGGGGTCATCGAGGGCCTAAGGCCAATGCTTGCCACCTGCTGCCTGATACTTTGTCAAATACCAAGCTGGTTACATAGGATTTAGACACCCACTGATAAGCCCCAGCAGACTTTCACAATTAGAGGGTAAGGAAAGGGCCAGTCCATGTCCCCAGGCTTTGGAAAGCTTGTTGTAAGCAGGAAGCTCCATAGAACAACCCCTCCACCTGCCACGCCCGAGTTTCTACCTCTTGTTTAGCAGCAGGGCCCAGATCTCCAACCTGAATAACAATAACACAGCACCTAAGCAGAGCCCTTTCACCTTTCCATCTGCTGATTCACTCAATCCCTTACCCACCTCAAGGGGGAGCCTATCACAAAGAACGGGGAACCACCCAGAAATGGTCAAAGACTAAGCAGAGCTGAAGGGCGCTAAAAGGGGGGCAAGCGGGGTGGGGGCGGGGTGCGGCGGCAGGAGAAGTTCCTGGAAGTCGTGGGGTGTGGCCTGGAGCTTCCGGGATGTGCCGTCTGTAGGATCCTCTTGATATCAGAGGACAAGGGGCAAGTCACTGAACTCAGTGTGCTGCTGGCTCAGCAGCGTGAGAATGGAAAGTTAATGTCAGAAGACCAGGCTCCCTGCCTTTCCACGCTCAACCACATTTGTAAAAGGCAAGAGGTCAAGCAGTGACTCCTCTCTGGCAGGCTGACTCAGGGAACCTCTGTGCTGTCTGCCCATCGTTTGTCTAACCTGTGAACTGTCTTTCTGCCTGATGGGAAAGAGAGGCTGGTATTTGGGGGATAAACAATGACTGATATTGTCTGCTAGCAAGTAAGGGGGAACACTTGTGCTCAGAAATATCACAAACACTTGTCCTCCACCCTGCTCCTTCCTCCTAAACATTCAGCAGCGTATCTGGCACTTACAGATCCTTAGCAAAAGGTCCTTCACTGAATTAAGAAATGGATGTTAATATCAAGAGCCAGCATGGCCTGAACACTGTGCTGAGAAGCTCGCTTCCATCGTAGCACCATGCCAAGTGATGGACACCATCCGTATTTCCACATCTAAGGGGAGAGAACGGAGACAGAGGGAAGTCAAGCAAGGGCTAGTGAGATGGCTCAGCAGACAAAGGGGCTCTACCTGAGTTCGATCTCTGGGCCCCACATAGAAGGGGCAAACTAATTCTCCTAAATTGTCTCTTGTGCTGCCTAGTGTTATGTCAACTTGACACAGCTAGAGTCATCTGAGAGGAGGGAACCTCAACTGTAGGCTAGCTTGTAGAGCATTTTCTTAAGTAGTGATCTATGAGTGAGAGATAGCCCAGCCCATTGTAGGTGGTGACCCCCTTGGGTTGAGTGCTCTGGATTCTATAAGAAAGCAGGCTGGAAAAAAACATGGGGAGCAAGCCAGTAAGCTGCAGTCTTCTATGGCCTCCAAATCAGCTCTTGTCTCCAGGTTCCTGCCTTGAGTTCCTGCCATGATTTCTTCAGGGATACACAGTGATACGGAAGTGTTAGCCAAATAAACTCCTTTCTCCCTAAGAGGCTTTTAGTCATGGCGTTTCATCACAGCAATAGTAACCTTAACTATGGCACCCTTAAATATCTATACTCAGGTCCTGACATGTCATGCACATGTGTGTGCGTGTACACTCAGGCAATAAGTAACTATAATTTAAAATAAAACAGAGAAATTAAGCAAATTGCTGAAAGTCACTATTCTAACAAATGCCAAAGCTAGTGTCCAGCTTATATAGACTCTACCTGACCACCACACTGTATTGGTTAGGTGGATGGAATTATTGATAATAGTAGTGCAGTGAGCTTGCAGTACAATGCATGGTTTATTTAAGCTTGTTGAGAGTAGGTTAGCACTTGACTTTCCATGATAATGCCCTGTTTATTTCCTTCATTGCATAGCTCTCAAGTTGGAGTTGCAATTGCTTTGTTTATGAACGTGTTTTACTTTCAAAATGCAAGATGAAGTTCCACGAGTGGAATGACCACACTATATCTTAGCTGCTGGTGTGTTTCCTAGCACTAAGTAGGTGTTAAAGAAATACTTGTGAAGGGAATAAATGAACATGAGCGTCTGTTGTTCCAGAGCAGCAGAACACCCATGAGCTTCCATGCATGTACCCCTGGTGAAAGCTGGGGATTTTCCATGAATTCACTCTATTTCCATGCCAACACTATACTCGCTGCCCTGGAGGGCACGCAGTTCGGGCAGCGGGGCTGTGATTCAGATGAGCACGTAATGATGCCGATGTCAGATTGTGCCCTTCCACTGACATTTGCTCCCAGATAGCAGGGAAAACACTGGTCAGAAAGCAGCAGCATCTGTCGTGGTCAAAGGTGACTAGCTGGCAAAATTTTGTGGCAGAAGCATTCTCTCTGGGTAGCCACCTCCCCGCCCCCACCTACCATCACTACACAGTGGAGCTCCATCAGCTGACCTTGCCGGCCTGATGTTTTCTTTCTGAGAGCACTTCCCAGGGATCTCTTCAAAAGGAATTCTAATGCTTTTCTGTATCTCCAGCCTGCTTGATCCCATGTGATACTCTCCAGAAAGGGTGCCACTCAGCCAAGGCCTCCGTTGCCGCTTTCCTCCCACCTCATCTCGCCACTGGCCTAACAGGCTTCCTTGTCACCTGCACAGACATGTCCTTTACACTCGCAGTAGGTCGGGGCAGGTGCTGGTGTTCTGCAAAACTAAACCAGCTCCATTCCTTTCCTCTAGAAGTCTATGGCCTTTCTGAGAACTGTGTATTGGCAGAGATAACCAAGAAGGGAACATAGAGCAAACCAGAAAGCTTCAAGTATGGCTTTCACGTTTCAGAGCCTTTATGGTGTGAGTCACCACACTATACACGCCAGGCACTTGACAAGTATTCACACATGAGGTCCTTATGGATCCTGTTGGATGAAAATATTGCCATCCAATATTTTCAGGCCTTAACAGCCTATGGATGCAGTAATGGAACCTAATACTATTCTAGTCCAAATACTTTTCTTGTTTACAGTATATCTGGAAATGTGTGTGTGTGTGTGTGTGTGTGTGTGTGTGTGTGTATCCTTATTTTTCGTAGTTATATGCTATTGCAGCATACATATACGTGATACTTTGTGAAGCTGACCGCAGAGATCACAGTAATTGTGATAATATTCACTGAAATAAAACCCAGGTAAATAACATAAGGTAAATCACACAGCAGTTGTCCCAAAACATTGACGAGGTAAATTATATTGTCACTGTCATGTCTGTTGATTGTTAAGCAAAGCAACCCAGAAGAAGGTAAGATTTTAGGTCACTTCAGAAAAGCCAAACATTCCAATCACTTGTTGAAGTACCTGAAGGGAGTTGCTTCCTTTACATTTTTAACAAATCTTTAAAAATGTAAAGTATGTGTGCACGTGTGGAGGTCAAAGGACAACTTGTGGGGTTCTGTTAGCTCTCTCCTTCCACTTTATTGGTTTTGGGAATTGAACTGAGGACCTCAACTTATTGAGAGGTGCCTTTACTGACCCTAAAAATGTCCAGACTTTATGTGAAACTGAAAATGTAAAAAATTCTAGGAGAAATCATAGGTGACAATTTATTTAACGGAGGGAAGGTGAATAAGGAAGACCTTCTCAAATGTCATATTAAATGGAAGAAATCATAAAAAATTATATAAAATTAAAAATACATGTATACTGATGTCTAACTCAAAAGTCAGAAGAACAAAATGTTGGTGAAGTATTTGAAGCATATGTGAAAATGTGAGTTAGTATCCTTAATAGACAGTGAGGCTATACAGACATATAAGAAAAAGACGTCTTGGGGCTGGATAAATGGCTCAGCAGTTAAAAACATGAGCTGCTCCTACAGAGGGCTAGGGTTCATGTCCAAGAACCCATACAGAGTGTCTTACAACTACCTGTAACCCCAGCTCCAGAAGACTTCTTCTGGCCTCCTCAGGTACTTCCATGCATGTACACATACCCACACACAGACATGCAGGAATGCGCTTCATTTATTTGTTTGTTTTCTGGCTTATTTATTTAGACAGGGTTTCTCTGTGTAGCTGTGGCTGTCCTGGAACTTCCTTTGTAGACCAGGCTGGCCTTGAACTCAGAGATCTGCCTGCCTCTGCCTCCTGAGTGCTGGGACTAACAGCGTGTGCATCACCACTGCCCAGCAACATACACATAATTTAAATAAATAATGAAAATAAAAGGGAAAAGAGGGCAAATGACATGAAAAGCTAATTTATAAAAATGTACTTTTTTGTACAATATACATATATACATATTATACATATATGTTATGGATGTAACTCACTAATGACTATGAAATGTGAGATACAATGATATTGTGTTTCTGTTTTATTATGGGTTTGCTCATCCAGTGAGAAAACATAAGAAAAAAAAAGTACCAAGAAGACTGTCACTTTTCCTGTTCATTTTTTATATAAGAATATGGATACAACATTCCTAGATTATTTAGCCATATGCACTGAAAGGTCTCAGCTGAGAGTCACTTTTCACCTAGACTCTGTGTTTGTCAGTGTGCATTTAATGTTGTTAAAGAGAATAATCATAGGACCCAGAGAACTGTAGAAAGCCATTTCGTAAGTGTTGTAAGCAGTCCAGGCCTATTGGAAATACCTTAAATATTAACCTATTAATTTATGATCAAATGCCTTGTGGTACACAGATACATGATGGGCTGTTATGGAGCCATTGTAGATCATGATGTAAAACAATACTTAATGAATTTGGGAAGGAGTTGCATTAAATATTCTTGTGACTTTTCTTTAATGCATTATAGAGAATTCCAAGCAAAAGAAAAGGTGATAAGCTGACTCCACCTGTCACCTAGCTGCAGAAATTGTTAGCACACGCACATCCAGTTGTGGCTGATTGACTCACACTTATTCCTTTCCATGTTATTTGAATGAAGATTCTATAAATTATTTCGTTTGCCCACAAACATTGCAGTAGCCATCACTATAACATAGGAACTATTTTTAAAATGTCTTAACAGCAGTGGGTTTTATATGAAAAACAACAGTAATTATCAATATTATCCAAGTATCCAGTTGCTGTTAAAATTATCCTGTTTCCCAAGTCTCTTTTCCCAGTCTGTTTGTCTGTGTCATCATCCAAGTGAGTCCCACATGCTGTCACTGATTGACAAGCCTCCTAAGTTCCTTTTGATCTACAGGCGTCCTGCCATCTATTTCTCTTCTCTTGGAAATTAGTTGTTACTGATTTATCCTAGAGTTTCCTACAGTCTAGTTACTCATTGTACTTTTCTGGGGGATGTTTGAACACATTCTTTTTTTTTTTTTTCTTTTTTTTTTTCTTTTTTTTTTTTTTTTCCTTTTCTGTAAGCTTGCAGTTCACTCCAGAAGCTTGGTCCGCTTTAGAGTTAACTTTTTGGCAGGACTGCTTTATAGATGGTAGGGTGTGCTTCCATCTGTCTTTGTGATGTCAGCAGCCTTTGGTGCTCATTGACCAGATTCATCATTTCCCCAGAGGTTGGAAAGAGGTGATCGTCCATCATGCCTTCTTCACTTTCTAGCAGAATACTTCTATAAAGAGAAATGACCTCTCATGAGCTCCTTGCTTATCTTAAAATGGTAGGATCCGTTTTTGATATTTTTCCTTTCACCTGCCAGATTTCCAAAACATGAGTTGGCTCCTTAGCATCTCCCAGAAGTAAGCAAGGTGATTTACGCATGCATGTGTGTGCGTGCGTGCGTGTGTGTGTGTGTGTGTGTGTGTGTGTGTGTGTAAGAATCATTAATGAGGGGTTAGAGAGATGGCTCACGGTAAAGAGTATATAATGCTCTAAATTTGGTCTGTAGCATCCACATTAGGCAACTTTCAACTGTCTGTAACTCCAGCTTAGCGGATCCCAAACCAGCTTCTTTGGACACTTCCACTCCAGTGCACATACCCTAGCCCTCACATACATAATTAAGGATAATGCAAGTAAGTAAGAAAAGAATATTAGTGAATTTATGCATTTGAATATATCTGGTGTATTGTCATTTATTTCAAGTATTGACTAAATATTTCCAAGTTATCCTATCTTTGGTCAGTGGGAACATTTTTCTATGGATTCCTGAGATTTTTGAAATCGCTTTTTTTTCTAGTTTAGTTCCAGAACTAAACACCATGGTGCCTGTTTGCAAGCCCAGCACTCTTGGGGCTGAGGCAGGAGAATTTTTGGTGTAAGGTAGCCTGGATTACATGGTCTGAGAACAGCCTGGGTGAGATGGGAGTAAGAGCCTGTCTCAAAACAACAACAACAAAACAAGCCCAAATGAACAAAAAGCAGTCAACCAAACACCAATGAAAGGGTTGTTCTAGGTTGAGCTTATATCTATCAAAAAATAGAACTGAAATTACCTAGGACATCTGTTTTATTTCTTGGGATTTATTTATTTATTGCTTAATTTTAAGTAGCAAGTTTGTCTAGAATTCACAATTTTGGGGGGGGGGGGTTCGAGACAGGGTTTCTAGAATTCACAATCTTATCATTATGGATTATTCATTACTACTACTTTATTCTAGCCCCTTTTGCCCATTTGGAATGACCAAGAGATGTGTAATTTTCAAAAAAGAAAATTCATTATGAGCTTATATCAAAACTTTTCCACCTGCAGGGCTAGAGAGATGGCTCAGTGGTTAAAAGTACACGCTACTCTTTCAGATGGCCTCAGTTCCCTTCCCAGAAGCCATATTGGGCAGCTCACAACTGTATGTCATTGATGACTCTGGTTCTCACAGACACTTCTCTCTGCTCCCATACACAAATACAATTAAAAATAAATCTTAAACAATGAGATGTGTTCACATTTTATTTAGCCTCATCAATTTCCTGTTTCTTTCTTTTTCCATTGCAGACAATACCACAGAAAATGTTTAATAATTTCAAAAATAGCCATAACATTTACATTGATGGAAATAATTGTAGATACACAGTGTATATACACATACATAATATTTATGAAAACCAGTCAACAGTAAGAGAGAGGGGTTAGGGGTTAGCAGTAATAATTCTTTTTGTTGTTGTTTGGTTGGTTTGGTTTGGTTTTTTTCAAGAGAGTTTCTCTGTTTAACAAACAGTCCTGGCTGTCCTGAAACTTGCTTTGTAGACCAGGCTGGCCTTGAACTCATAGAGATCTGCCTGCTTCTGTCTCCCAAGTGCTGGTATTAAAGGCATGCACGACCACCGCCCCGCAGCAGTAATGATTCTTGACGATGAAATTAAGCATAAATCTTAGTTTCTTTTTCTTTTTTTTTTATTATTTACAAGATACCTAAAACCAAAGAATTGGCATGAGAAAAAACATTACTAACTTCCTCCCCCCAAATAAACCAGATAGTATAAATTACAACATTATAAACTACCCATCTTATACATGGGTAGAATAATGATAATCTGTGACATCTGTTAAGTGCTGTACTATTTACAAAGTATTTGTTGTTTTTCATGATCACTTCAACATATTTGTGAGATAGGCAGGATAGGTATATTGTTTTATGTCAGAAAATCCATGTGCATGTCTTTAATGCTAGCACTTGAAGACAGAGACAGGTGGATCTCCATGAGTTCAAGGTAAACAAGAAAACAAATCTGAGGTTTAAATGTAGCACGGATTATGGACTCAAGGTAAAAATCAGGGCTGCCCATTTATTGGCCATTGCCCCATCCCATGCATAAAACTAGCTCTCAATGGTCATCACTATAAGGTTTGACAGTGGTCGTCAGTGTATGGTTTGATGATGGTCGTCACTGTATGGTTAGACAGTGGTCGTCACTGTATGGTTAGACAGTGGTCATTACTGTATGGTTAGACAGTGGTCATCACTGCATGGCTAGACAGTGGTCATCACTGTATGGTTTGATAGTGGTCATCACTGTATGGTTAGACAGTGGTCATCACTGTATGGTTAGACAGTGGTCATCACTGTATGGTTAGACAATGGTCATCACTGTAAGGTTAGACAGTGGTCATCACTGTATGGTTAGACAGTGGTCATCACTGTATGGTTAGACAGTGGTCATCACTGCATGGTTAGACAGTGGTCATCACTGTATGGTTAGACAATGGTCATCACTGTAAGGTTAGACAGTGGTCATCACTGTGTGGTTAGACAGTGGTCATCACTGTATGGATAGACAGTAAGGGGAGACCTATGCTGTCCTTCTTGTTGGTCAGGATGCTGTCACAGAGCTTCTTTCAGCGTGGGACCTGAGGATTCACATAAATGCCAATCATTTTTAAAGTACATAACTAAACTTATTTGTGTGAATGACCAACAGGATTCCAAATATACCTGGACACTGGAGAGGAATTTAATGAAATAAATGGTGCTCAGGTATGGTGTTACGTTTATGAGACATGAGAAACTGAGGCGTTCTGTTACTCCTCTAGCCAGCTCAAGGACTAGGGAAAGAACTGTCTGCCCTGTCTCTCTCTAGCTGCCCTTCTCAGTTCTGGCACTCCAGTACTTTGTCCTGAGCAGCCCAACAGCCAGTGACTTGATGTCGCTCTTCAGGGGGACCGGCATGTGGATGAACATGGCTATCAAAGCACAAGGCCTCTACTCAGATTTGTCCCACAATGGGGTGGGAAGAAGGTTGAAGTTGGGGAATGGGAAAGATGCTACCTCACAGCAGTGTCTGGATCTAAACCAGTAAAGACCAGTGAAGACCAAATGCAGACCAAAAGGAACATTTTAAACTTTTGAGTTTTTTTAATCAAAGTTTATCCATGAGCATAGTTTTAAAAAGTCAAATACTGTGTGGATTTGGTACAAATTAGAAGTCACCACCTAACCCTGCTTGATAGTCTCTCTCCATAAAAGCAACAACTTCTTTTCAGTTGTGTCTTACAATTTTCACTTTCACATTTCTAAATATTGTACCAATATACAATAAACTTCCTATCATCAAGGAATACATATGACATGCACTGGTAGTTTCAAAAGTAAAGTTGAGGGATACAGCTTTTTCCTTATCCTCTCCATGCACCTATATAATCATTCAATTAAATGTTAGTATTTTTATTACAAAGGTTTTGTTAAAATTATTCTCAGTTAAGACATATCATATGCAATAGTGTACATAGAGCTCTCTTGTATTAAGTTTTATTTTCTCTTCAGTATGTCTTTTTTTTTCAACATTTGGGAATTGATACTGCTTGATCCCCTAAGCTATAAACCTGATGATATATTCCACCCATAAAATAAGCTATCATTTTTTTTCTTTCTTTCTTTTCTAATAGACTTTCATTTCCCATTGTCCTTGATGTCCCCGTGGGGGCTGGTTGTGTTCTGGGTCCTCTTCTGGGATCCTTTTTTATCATATTTCTGGAAATTCTGCTGTTCTGATATGTTTGGCTCCGAGGACCACATATTCTCTTCTCTTTACTCTTCTTGGAAACAAAGGTCTGGAGAGCCTAATTTGACTGTTCCTAAAATTCTAGACAGAAATAATTTCTCTATCGTCCTCCTAATGTTGATGGCTTCATGTCTTCTTTTTTTCTATGAGCTGTTGAGGAGTCCAGTGCTATTTGTCCTGTTCTGTATTGTGCCAATGTGACTCTCTTACCTTTTACCCTTCTCTGGAAGTTTTAAAGAGCTCTTCACTTTCCCATATTAAAAAATAATATTACATGTATTTATTGTTCTCTCTGTCTCCCCCCACTGTGTGTGTGTGTGTGTGTGTGTGTGTGTGTGTGTGTGTGTGTAAACACACAGTGATTGAGTGGAGGTCAGGGCATAACCTGTTGGGGTTGGCTCTCTCCATCTATCATGTGGGTCCCAGCAATTAGAACCATCTCTCTTGACCCCATTTCCTAGATCTCCATTTCAGAGGTCACAGGACGCTTGCTGTGGGCCTAATTTCATCCACTGTGCTAAACTGTTGCTGGATTTTTTTCACTCTAGAATATCTAAGATTTGCTTTGATTATTTCACTGATAATTCTTCTTTGTTTCCAAAATTCACCATATTCAAATATTAGAACTTACAGGCAGTCTCTCATTTTTAAATCTTCTCTTTATTTTCCGTATTCTTGTCTTTCTGTTCTACTTCTGGGAGATTTTGTCAGTTTTGCCTACTAACCCTTCTGTTGACATTTTTGCTTCTGCTGTTGTGTTTTTAATTGTCAGGAGCCTGTTTTAGCTGTTTGAATGCTTCTCTTTAAATAGCCTCCTTGTTTCATGCATGCAGCATCTCTATGGATGCTAACAATTTTTTTTTTTAATGAGCTGTTCTATCAATGCTGCTCTCATCATGTCTCTGTGTTCTTTGAGGTTTGTTTATGTATTGTTTGACAATTCCATACACATATATAATGGATGATTGCCATATTCAACCCTAATTCTCTCTTACTCACTCCCCTTCACTGGAACCCTCTCCCTCCCAACATGTCCCTCTTATTTTCATGCTTCTTTTTTTTTTAAATAATCCACTGAGTTTAATTAGAGTTGCTTGCATACACATGGGTATGGGATAAAGGTTTTGTTTCTTTGGGGGGGGGACTAAATTTGAGGTTATTAAGAAAAAAATGTTTAAAGTTTTTAACTGCTGAGCCAGTTCTTGTTAAATGAGAGGGGAGAGAGGGGCGATGGGGAGAGAGAGAGAGAGAGAGAGAGAGAGAGAGAGAGAGAGAGAGAGAGAGAGAGAAGCACAAGCTTTGAGACTTTTTAAAAAGTTATTTTGGTTTTTTGAGTTTGCCTGTTTACATTAATGACTATGCTCATGTTTGGATGGTCTAGGTGTGTACATGCATAATCAACCAAAAAACAGTTGGATAATCCAAAATGTAGAACAAGACTTGTTGCTGGTAAGCTTTGTCATAGGATGCTCTGGCCAGGTAATTTCCTTGGTGATTCCATAACAGACCTCTCAGTTTCTTTAGTAAGTTCCAAGGGAGGAGGAAACTGGCTGCTAGGATTTTCTGGAGACCTAGCATGGGGGAGGGATGGAGAGTTGATTTGTAGACAGAATTCACTTATCTCTGTTCCTTTCTGCAGCACATTGTATCTTCCTATATTAGACTGATTCCTGGATTTCCAGGAATATTAAGTGCACTGTGTTGAGGGGCCAGACACCCAGGAGAGTGGGATAGAGGGGTTGAGCTGAAGACTATCCATCAGCCTTTCCATTTTCAACTCTTCCTAGACCACTGTTGCTAGAGGCACCCCAAGCTTCCCATTTCCCAGGATCCCTAGAGCTCTGTGGTGACAGTCAGATACCCACAGGCTTTTCCAACGGGGACCTTAGGATCCACATCCTCAGGTCTGCTGAGCCAGTTCTTGTTCATCAGCTGTAGTTCTAAAATGCTAGTGGCTTCTTGGCTCTTTCTTCCCTTTGTGGTTATGTGTCTTTTTAAACATTTCTTTCTTCAGTTAGTAGTTATTATAGAAGAAACAAGAATTGAAGATGTGTTTCACCCTCGTGAGCAGCAGGAGATGAAGACAGACACTTCACTCAGCTACCCCCGGGATCTTGAGACCCTTTCTTAGTAGCCCCATGGCTCTATATACCATTCCCAGGCTGTGGGGGAGTTGGGTGGGGGTCCTAAGTGTCTCCAGCATTGCAGTGCAGATAACCATGTCTGTCTTCTAGTTGTGAGAACAACCAAGGTGACATCTGGTCTGTAATCTTAGTTTCTACTTTTTTGAAGAATATCTATAAATGCCAGTCACATATATTTGCAATATTGCCATTTCTGGCTGTATTGGTGGCAGAGCTTATTGGGTTATTGATAGAGAAAATGAGGCCTACATGGAATGAGAGGATCCTCCTTTAGAAATCTTTAATGAAAACTCCTAGACTACAAAAGATAATAGTGGTGATGATAGTGATGATGATAGTTGATATTTAGCAGGAGCCTATTATGTGTCAAGGGGCTTCCAATGTTATCTCAATCGAACACTATGACATCTCTGTACATGTGTTTTTATCCTCTATACATCTCTGTACATCTGTTTTTGTTCCAGATAGGAACAAGCTGCAGCACAGAGATGTTAAGTCTTTAAGTCAATATCACACAACAAAGACATGGCAGGTCACAAGGTTAGAGTGTCTAGTTCACCCCAGGGTGATTACTCCTACAACCAAGACCAGAGCTTCTCAAACTTTAATGCTGTCACAAATCACTGAGGATCTTGTTATAGTGCAGATATAATTTATATCTTGTTATAGTGCAGGCTCAGCAGGCCTGGTATGGGGATACAGTCTGCATATCCAGCTAGCTCCGAGATGATGCCTGTGATGATACCACAAGGACCACATTTCAAGTAGTGATCTCTAATGCTCTCTAGGGATGCCACATTGCATGGAATCTTGTTTCCCAAAGGCACAAATGAGACCACAAGAATCATGATGTGCTCTCTGTCTCTTCCTGTGTGCATATCCAGAACCTTGGGTACCTCTGCCTTCACCACACCCTTGCTCAGGAATCCTTGGCAAGATTCTACTACTGTCCTGCCACTGCCTTGAGGGCAAGATTCTCACTGCTTGCTGTTGCCTTTGGAGTGAGCCAAGGGTATCCCCGTCATTTACTGTTCACACTGATTCTAGTGCCTTCTCTGAATACAACACTGGCATTCTAAGCAGGTGTCCTGCAATATACAAGTTCTAGATGTGGGACTAGAAAGATGGCTCAGTGGATAAAAGGGGCTTGTTGTCAAAGATGATGACCTAAGTCTGACTCCTGGGCCATACATGACAGAAAGAAAGAACCAACTCCCACAAAGTTGTCTTTTGATTTTCACATGTGTGCAGTGGCAAACATGTACACACACACACACACACACACACACACACACACACACACACACACTACATGTAATAATTTTTTAAAAACCTCAAGTTGTGGCAATGTTTCCCTGAGGCTCTCAGCCGGGTTGTGTCATGTCACCTGTATAGACATGTGCAGAAGACACTCCCACTCAGTGTCTCCTAAGACCCCAGGCAGTCCTTTCTGTACCTTGGGTCTCAGAAGTCCCCTTGTGAGAGCAACTCTGTTAGTTAGCCTACGCCCTGGAAATACAATATTTGCTTTCTGGCATCTTTCTCTTTCTTTGACTACTGGAGCAACTCTCCTGGAATTCACCAGCCTGAAAGCAAGTCAACTGGAGTCAGCTTCCAGGTGGGTGAAGCAGGTGATGTCTGCGAACTCAGCTGATACATGCTACTACATCTGAGTCTCAGCCTAGGCTCTCTGTGCCTGTCTTTTTCTTGTGGGTTCTCAGGGACTACATTAAGGTCTTTGTGCTTGTGTGGAAAGCATTTTACTGGCTGAGCCATCTCCCCAGCCTCAATTTATTATTTTTCATGTATCGGAAGGGAAGGAAATCAGTATGTTCAAGAGACTTCTACACCCGTGTGTTTACTGCCTCAATGTGCACAAGGAAGTTGCGGTCACCTTTTGTAAGGGGTGTGTGCCCTCTGTGTTGGCCCAGCCCGGCTAGGTCCATATTAGCAGTCTATTTCACTCAAGTCCTGGAAGAATGTGTGCTCATGATCTCTGGCTGGCAGTCACATGGATGAGCTGCATGCTGTCAGGTAAGTACTTATCCTTTCTAAGACCTTGTGTCCAAATTATACGGTGGGGATAATAAATGCTCACATTATTGCACAGGCTGCATTAGTGTGCCAGGAGGCTCAGCAGCCTTCTGGGGAAGAAGGGAAACATGTTAGGCTTTGCAGATCACATATGATTTCTTCATTTTCTTCCTCTCCCTCTTCTACTTCTGAGATAGGGCTTCATGTGTTCCAGGCTGGCCTTGTGCTCCTTACATAGCCAACGAGAGCCTTGAACTTCTGATCCTCCTCCCTCTACCTCCTCTTCTAGGGACTGAGCTCAGGGTTTCAAGCATGCTAGCTGGGTAATCATTCTATCACCTGAAGTATCTCCCAAAGTTGCATATTTTTTGTATGTGTATCATCCTTAATTTTAAAACTAATTTTTAAAAAAAGAAAATGTAAACATTCCTCAGCTCTGGGGCAGTACAAAGACAGGCAGCAGATTCGGCTCCACGCCTGAGAGCTTACAAAGCCCTTATGGTAATGCCTGGCACCTGGCGAACATCAAGAAACGTTTCTTCTCCACATCCCAACAGCAGGCCCCTCCCTCTCTCCCTTTTAGACATGGGTGGATGCCACAGTGCCCATCAGATCTCTCACTGCCATTCTGACTCTCCCCAGACAAAATGGGTGGGGAGGTGGGGGTGCAGCATTCTGTCTGTTGAGACACGTCCTTCTGAGTGAAAAACCTGTATGGTGTATCAAGAGCTCCAAGGCAGCATGACAAATGTGGTGCAACCATGTCACTACCATGAAATCAGAGCCATTGTTTAAGCCATTTGCTAAACTGCCTCTCCATCCCCACTCCTCTGTCTAGACCATCACCAAACAATCAAATCGGGATGGGGAGTTGGAGGTCCTCTGAAATCTGATGAGAGGTTCTTTATGCTCACAGCTTTCCTCCTTTGTTTTTGTTATTTAATTCCCCTCTTCCCCACCCCCAACAGCTTGTGTTGCATTATTTATTATTTAACTTGAATGCTGGGGATGTAGCTCCAGATGAAAAGCATTTGACAAAATAAAATTGCATTGTGTTATGTGACTCTCATGCATGCAGCTTGGCATAATTAAAGTAAGAGAGACATGATATTGTTTTCCTGTTCAAAGAATATGATGGCTGCATCTAAAGAAATGTCAGTTATTTTCTGTGTTGTCCACAGAACATAAAAGAACCAAGGAGCATGTCGAATGATTGTCCAAAAGACACATGTACTTTCTTTTCTCTTGTTATTTACTAAGAAAGGGAATGAAGTTATATAGGAGGGGCATAAACTGAGCTTCTAGAATATTTTGACTTAAATTTTCTTGATCCAGGCATGCAGTAGGTGCGTTATGCTTCTGGGAATTCACCACTCTTAGGGTCTTTTAAAGAATGCTACTTAGATACTGGGATGGTTTGTGTTCGTCATGTACTTGACAGATTCTAGAATCATCTGGGAAATGGACCTGTGGGCATGCCTGTGGTCGATTAGCTTGATTACGATAATTGATGGGAATAGACTCGTTTTCATTGTGGGCAGGAATTGGGCGGGAAAATCCTGGACTGAGTAGACTAGGGAAAGCTAGTTGAGCACACGTTCCTTGCTCTCTTCTGTGAACATAGTGTGGCGAACTACTTCACGTCCCAGCTGTCTGACATAATGGACTATTTCATGAACTGAGAGCCAAAATAAAGCATTCCCCCCGTAAGTTGCTTTTGTCACAGCATTTTATCACAGGGACAGGAAAAAGCAACTGAGACAGGTATCTACTAAAGGATCAAATCCTATGCCAGTGCTAGAGTGAAGGGACAGATAAATGAAGGGCCCTACAATCCAAGAATTTATAAACTAATGAAGAAGGTAGATGTATTAAGCACATCATTTCATCATCAATCACTAACTGGTACAGTTATAGCAAGAGCCAGTGTTCAGCAGGAACTTGGGTGTTATTTTAAATGCTTTTTATATGATGAATCCTTTTAGCCCCTTCAGGCAACCCTAGGAGTTATATACTATTACAGATCTCCACATATGGGGAAACTGAGGCCAGGCACAGAACAAAGGGTTTAAACTGTAGTTTGGGAATTGAGTACAGAAAAGTGTCTATAGTGTTTGGGGATCAAGTTCTCTCAGCAGCCAAGAGAGAAGGACATTTCATATGGAGAAGGTGTATCTGCCTTACCCACACCAAGATGAATTTGTAACAGACCCAGAAAAGAACACTTTCTTTAAAGAAATGGGTTTTTTTTGTTTGTTTTATTTACAGGGTGTGTGTACGTGCATATGCTCATGGGCGCATGTGTGCACACCTCAGAGTTCACATGGATGTCTGAGGACAACTTGCAGGAGTCTATTCTCTCTATTAAATGTGTCCCAAGAATTGAAGTTGGGCTATCAGACCTGGTGGCAGACAACTTTAACTCAGCCATCTTGCCAGGCCAAGAAGAACGTGTCAAGTCCCACTCATATACTTGCTTGTTTTCAAGCAATACAGCATTATGAATAGTTGTTTATTCAACACTAGTCTTTCCTAGTGGTTCTGGAGACTTCAGGGTGTCTGTCTTGTTGACTACCATATACCTAGTGTCCAGCATGTGATTAAAGAATAAATTTTGAAATGAAATCTGGTCAAGGCAGAGGAGCAGATAGAGATTAAGGTGACACTGGCCAATGCGGACAAAGGTTAAGGCTCAGTTCCATTTTATCCCCATATTAGCATTTTAAAAACTCTCATTTCATGCTGCTCTCTTGTAGACATGCCCATGGTATTCTTAAAAGGCTTTAAAAGCACAGTATTGTCAAAACTCCCATTACTGTATGTTTCAGTAACATTCTGCACACAGATCCGCAGCAATTACTTTGCGCACAGAATTCTAAGCTGAATTCTGCACTTTACGCAAGATAGCCATTAATTAGATGAAATGATGTTACTGTTGCATGCAATGTGTTTTAAAGTGCAAAGCCATGTGTGACAAGAAGTGAACTTTCTTCTTTTCTTTTGCAGAAGAAAACCATGCCAACGGCCAATGCAGAAGCCCTCGGGCAGTCAGGCTGCTCTGGCAAAGCAGGCAGGCCTGTGCAGAGAGGAAAATGTTTTGGCTTTGCTAGTCAGGTGAACAGAGATATCTCAGGCTGCGGGTGTGATGGAGAAACAGGGCTGTGGGATGTCTTTTTGTATGCCATGAATATGTGTGGCTTCTATTGGATAATAAATAAAGCTGTTTTGGCCTATGGCAAGAAAGCTTACAGCCAGGTGGGAAATCCAAGTAGAGATACTGAGAGAAGAAGGACAGAGTTGAGAGAGACGTCATCCCCTGCCAAAGGAGCAACAAGATGCCAGCAGACCAGTAATGCCACGGCCATGTGGCAACATACAGATGAATAGGAATGGGTTAACTTAAGATGAAAGAGCTAGCTAGCAAGAAGCTGAAGCCATAGGCCTTACAGTTTGTAATTAATATAAGCCTCTGAGTAATTATTTTATAAGTGACTGTGGGACCGCAGGTGGGAGAGATTCATCCCAACCACAGAGCTGGGCAGGACACAGAGACACTTTTCACTACAAAACAGGATTATTTGTTTGCCAAGGTCTTTAAGATAGAGCAGAGAATGGTTTGGAGACTGGAGTATTATCATTTTCATTATTATTGTTATTATTTGGCCCAGGATCTACTTCTGCTAGGCAAACACTCCATACCCAGCCTTTTTTTTCTATTTTTATTTGGAGATGGAGTCTTGCTTGCTAGTTGCCTAGGCTGGACTTAGACTTACTATATAGCCCAGGCTGGAGTTAAACTTGCAATCTCCCTGCCTCAGCTTCCTGAGTAGCTGGCATTATGGATACCTACCCCCATGCCTGGTTTAAGATGACTTTGCACATATTCAATTGAATATAACATCAATCTAGAAGTTTTTTCTAGTTCTTATAGATATTGAAAGGAAAGGGGCAGGGTGTGGTAGCTTTTATCCCTACCAACAAACTTTTTATTAGGAAATTATATTAAATATGATTCAAATGTTTCATATAAGTGTATTACTTCTTTCTGGAATTATTTCTCAATGTGGGGCCACTGATGGCTTCTTACCTACAGTCATGCAGAAGGTGACTGATTATAATCCCTACCCATCAAGAGCAGGCCTGGGAGCCCTGACAGCCACACAGCATGTCCTTGGGGCCTCCAGTGAACACCATGTTCATAAGAGAAGGTGGCAAGTTCCAGGGTGTCCTGGTAAGTGGATTTACACAGGAGAACACAAAATGGCAAACTTTGTGTCAGCCTGACCTGAGTTCTGCTTTTGGCTGTATACCTTAGCAGTTGTGTGTCTCTGGGAAAAATGCAAGGCTTGCTGAGAAACACATTCTCTGGCCCCTCTGACTTCATTTTCAAATCAGAGTGGAGAAGAAAAGACAAACTTGGTGACATGTTCCTTTAGAGATACAACCCAAAAAACCTATAACTTGCCTAACTGCATCACACAGAGACATGCATTTGGAAAGAGCCTATCACTCGGCTCTGCCCAAGGCATGAGGCAATGGGAAATGTGAGAGTCGACTCGTTCTCTTGCTGTTTTTTTTTTTTCATTCCACAAATATTTATGGTGTATTTACAATGTACCACTATGCCAAATCCTGAGGACACCCTGGAGATCAAATGTAGACATGGTTTTTTTGGAGTAGTTTGTGGTTTGCTAGATTCTTCCATATACATCATCTAAATGAGAGGAAATCAGCATTGTTGGAGACTCCACACTATAGATGACAGATCTGAAACTAAGAACCAGCAAATTTGGGGAGTGGTGCCAAAAGTTAGCTTCAGACAGCATTCAAGGAGCATGCATTGTTCCTGAGGCCTTCCCGTTCCTGCACCAATATCGCCAACCTCAGTTTAGTGTTGGAGGCAAAAGACTTTTGCTTATTCAATTGCGTGTTAATTTTGAAATATAGACACATTAATTATTATCTTTGTATTTCATTGGTGCTATTGAAACCTGGAGAGATTTGGTGGCCCACACAAGAACACTCAACTACATAGGCCAGAGTAGAAGCTAGATTATGGGATCCTTATGTGATACATTGGCAGGTAACACTATCTGTAATTCCTGCTTCAATATTTCCCAATTTGGGAACTTTGAACTCCATGGTCTTAAACTATTTCCGTAACCTATATAAGTTATAATTACATTCCAGTTAATAGGCCATTCTATAGCAAAACTTCAACACACAGCGAGCAAAAGCTTGCAGGCTTGGAGTGTTATTTATAGACAACTTTGAGGACTGCTATTACTCCCTCTACATGTACTGCAGCTAAGTGTTTACTCGTATATGCAAGCTGGCTACTCAGCTCCATTTTTCTTTATTTCTCCTCAGCAAGAATGGGGAAATAAACTTCGAGCATATGGAAGCATTTCTACACTGCTAGATTTTTCGGGGTGAGGGTGGGAGGGTGGGAGCATAATTTGCAGCTGTGTGTCAGAAGAAATATGTATTTCAGAGTGAGGATGATTAGACCAGGTTCCATGTGGCGAAAGTTGTCTCCAGAAAAGCATTTTTTAAAAATTCTACTTTGCCCCCAATTTAGCATTTGTGAAATAAGCATGTCTCAGTTTGTTCAACATTTGCCAAGATGCAAACTCTAAACAACCCTGGGACATTAGGCATCACTGTGGTCATCTTTGCTGTGTGCCCACTGGGTCTACACAGGTGTGGAACAAAAGATAAAGGCTTCACTCAAGTGTCTGTGGCCACACTTGCTGTGGGATGTCCTGTAGGTTGTAAATATATGTTGCTACGATTGATTGATAAATAAAATGCTGATTGGCCAGTAGCCAGGCAGGAAGTATAGGCAGGACAAGAGGAAGGAGAATTCTGGGAAGTGGAAGGCTGAGGCAGGGAGATGCTGCCAGCCGCCACAAGGAGAAACATGATGTAAGATACCAGTAAGCCACGAGCCATGTGGCAAGGTATAGATTTATAGAAATGGGTTAATTTAAGATATAAGAACAGATAGCAAGAAGCCTGCCACAGCCATACAGTTTATAAGTAATATAAGCATCTGAGTGATTATTTTATAAGTGGGCTGCAGGACTGTGGGACCTTGGTGGAACCTGGAGAGAAACTCTCCAGCTACACACACTAAATTTTATTTTTATTGTGTGTGGTTCCTGTGACATGTTCATGTTGTGAGGGAGCTCACACATATATGTACATAAGTATGGAGTCCAGAGACTGGCACTCAGTTTCTTACTCTGTTACTCTCCACCTTCCTTTTCCGAGACAGGGTCTCTTCACTAAACCTGGAGCTCACTGATTCAGTTAGATTTACTGGACAGCTAGCTCCAGGGGTTACAGACAGGCACTGTCATGCCTGGCTTTTATATGGGAATTAGGGATCCAAACTCCAATCCTCATAGTCAGTCATGTGTCAGGCACCTTACCCACTGACCCATCTCCCCAACTTTCTGTTTGGTTTGTTTTTTGAACAGGGTCTCACATAGCTTAATGCTGGCCTTGAACTTGCTATGTAGCTGAGGAGCTCTTCTTGCCCCTACCTTCCCAGTGTTGTGATTACAGGTGTGCAAAACCACACCCAGTTTATGTGGTTCTAGGGATTGAACCCAGAGCTTCATGCATACTAAACAAACACTGCAAAAACTGATCTGTGTCCCTAGTCTGTCACACTAACAAGTTTTTAAAAGTAAATTAAGTGACTAAATGTGTAAGCATGATCTGTGTTGATGGCCCATTTAAACCTAGTAAGCCCAACATAACAATTTCATGAGCAAATCTATACATACTACGTTATTCTAGTCTCTAGAGAACAAAGCTTCTTAACCGCCAAGGGCATGGCAGACAATACGACACAGACTTTCAGTGTTTTAAGAAGAATCTGTTTGTCTCCTTACATAGCATGCTTACCCTTACATAGGGTCTATCTCTTTAAGGCACTGCTCATCCATCTCTGATAAAGATAGGTCAGGTGCATTAGTAATCACTTGCGCATTAGTAATGTGTACAGACAAGAAGAAACTAGGGGCATCTGCACGATGTGGACTCACGGTAATTCTGTGCTAGAGGGCCCGATGCATACTGACGATTTCACCCCCACTTCACTGTTTTAATGGTGCTTGAAGAGGAAGCAAAGGTGGGGACTCTCCTCCTGCTTCTCAAAGATTCACAAAGGGCCCTCAACCCCCCCCCCCTTTCTTCCTCCTGTGTTCCTGGCTGTAGGTCACTAAGACCTATCCTTACCCGTGTTACGGTGCAGGCATCCTGGGACTCCTCCTGGGATTGGGGCATTGGAAGGGTGAGCACTTGTTCTCACTGCCTTCATTCCTGGTACTCTGGGGACCCTGCACCATCACAGCTCTGTACATTTAGACAGGAGCCTAATGGGTCTTCTGTTTTTGATTTTTAAATTGTACTGCCTTTCCCATGTGCCACATAAGTCAAATTCATGGATATCTAAGGATTCTAACACTAGCACTTAAAGAGGTGGTTCTCAATCTATGGGTTGCGACCCCTCTAGGATCGCATGTCAGATATCCCACTTTTCAAATATTTACATTACAATTCATAACAGTAGCAAAATTACACTTATAAAGTAGCAACAGAATAATTTGATGGTTGGTGGTCACCACAATGTGAGGAACTGTGTGAAAGGGTCACAGCATTAGGAAGGTTGAGAGCCACTGACTTAAAACATTTAGAAGGAGACAAGGGGTTAAATGATTCCGTACATCTGACATTGCCATTGGAAAGTTCCCAATTTTGTATCTTCCTCCAAAGCAGTCGAACTGGAATAGCAAAGTTGGTGGCTTTGGCACTCTTGCCTCCCTCCTGCTCTATCCTACAGACCTTCTCTCCTGCCAAGGGGACTGGTGCAGTGCCTGGCACGTAGTAGGTACTCAGGAAAGAGCTGCAGCTTTGCTTCCCCATTATTTTATTCTAACTTAATTTCTCCTTCATACGCAACGGGGCAAAGATTCTTAAGCATTGGTTTAAAGAGCTATTAGTTATGCACACCTTCCTTAACAAAGTAACTCTTGATAGTGAAATACCAAACAGATATTACTCAACATGCAGTTGATACTCAGGTAATAAGCAAATCAGTGAACTGCAGGGCTAGCTCCAGGAAGGTCTGAGGCATCTCAGTAGGAAGGGCACTGGGTTCTGTGTGTGGACACATACCTGGTTTCCCAGGACAGTTGGGTTTCTTATAATTTTACTTTTTTAAATAAGGCAAGTCATTGAATGTAGAGTAAGAGATGATTACGTTATTATGCCACAGTTATTTATTTTTGGTGTGTGTATATGTGGTGTGAATGGGGTATGTGGCAGGTGCATGTGTGGTTGATGTATGCAGGCATGCATGCATATGTGAAAGCCAGAGAAGAACATTGGGTGTTTCCTTCTAGCACTTTCCACCTTATGTCTGAGATGGGGATGTCTACTGAACCCAGAGCTTGCTGTTTCATCTGAGTGGGCTGGCTAATGAGCTCCTGGGATCTCTCCATCTCTGCCTATCAATGTTGGGGTAACAGGCCTAGCTACACTCAACCATAGCTAGCTTTCAAAAAAATCTGGGGGCTGGGGATTTGAACTCTGGTTCTTTGGTTTCCATAACAAGTGTTTTTACTCAGTGTGCCACCTCTCTGGTCCTGATTTTTCATATAACTACAAGGGCATTAGTTTGAAGAACAATTTAAAGAAATCTTTTTTTTTTCAGATCAAAATGAAAATTTATTTTGATGGGGAAAAAATCAAGCTTCTGTAGTTTGGGACACATGGTAAGCATTCAGGGAGAAGTGGGAAATACAACCCTTTGTTATTTGAACCCTAAAGACACTGAGAATCAAGTCATTTTCTGAGTCTTCATGCTGTATGTAGTGTATTGTACTCTACAAGATCTATGAAAGCTCTTTCCTTTTATACCCATTTTATAGGGAAGGGAACTGAGGCTCAAGGTGACACATCTAGAAACTGGCAATACAGACTGCTTCTGATCTGTGGCCTATTTGGGGGCTCCTGTGCAGTATCCCTCCCAGCCGTGTATACAATTTACAGTGTGCAGCACACCAAACTGAAAACCACCACCGTACAATGGAACAGGAAAGTAGACTTCTTCAGATGTGACCCAAAGCAAAGATCTAATTCAAAATCATTTAGCTTCCTCTCTGCCACCTGAGACCACAGCCATATTTCTCCAGCAGCCAGGGCTCACTGGAGGAAGACTTACAGACATAGTCTGGCTGACTGACTTTTCAGCCTCAGCATTTACAGAGGCCCTGCTGTCAAAGGACTTACCAGTTTCTGACGCTTAAAACCATACTTGCTGCGCAAACACCCATGCCTATACTCAAAATTCCCAGTCCTGGAGTTTTAGCAAACCCTGGCTGACTTTTACACTCTATATCTGTGTCTTCCAACTGCTGAGCACCCTGGGAAGCCAGTGCTCCGTGGGTCCTTATGATGCAAGAGGCAGAAAGAGCCTCTTGCTGAAATTCATGTGTCTCATCTTAGCCACCACTCACAATCTTATTTTTATATCTAAAAAAAAAAAAAAAAAAAAAAAAAAACAACCTTAAAAATGCTGACAGTGGGGATCTTTTTTCTGAATACAGGCATACTTCTAGGGACCCCAAAGGGAAGAAATCATGGTGTGAGAGATCAGTCAACAGACTACAGAAAAACAAATTTCTGCACACCCGAATATTCATTAAAAAATGAAAGGAAAGTAGCATGAAGGAAATATTTTTAATAGAAGCGACAAAGGCCTAATATCATTAATAGGGATGAATCTTTCATGAATTGAAAAAAAGAAATCAGCAGAAAAATGGACAAGGGCCATGAACAGAAAATTAAGAGTATAGACAATCTGCAATAAACATGAAAAAGAGTTTCATCTCAGGAATAATCAAAGAAATGTAAATTAAAATAATATGAAAGGACTGATGCTTGCAAACTCTTTGTCAAAGGTGGAAAAGATAAATTCCAGTGTTTGTAAGCATGGAGGATGTGTTTTTTTCCATTTCTCAGTTTGATGCATACAGACTTGCCTCCCATGACCATTCAGCTTTGTGTTTCTTTGACTCTAAAGGTTTTAAGTGTTGAGGTTCTCTGACCCACTAATTCTAATTTATATACCAAGAAAATAATGAAGTAGGAGTTGTGTTCATCATGGCGTTGTTTACATTAACAAAACCTGGGCTCATAGGAACCTAAATTCCCAGAAAGAAAATTATTTGAATAAATTACAACATGTATATTGCTACACAGGCACAAAATTGTAATGAATGTTTGGAATGACATTAGAAAATGTCCAGCATATTTAATGCATACATATGCATACACAGGCACGTAGGCATAATGTAATCTCAATTGCTTAAAAGAATATCCAGTAAACATTGCATAGACCAAAGCGAAGGAAGCTCCCGAGTGTGCAATGTTGACTCTGGGTGGAGGGAATATGGTATTACGGCAATAAGAAAATGTGGCAGCCTGTGTTGGAGAACTCTCTGAAGAAGTAAACCATCCATGGCAGCAAACTGTTTCAGACCTAGGCCTTAAGCAAGAGCTGAAACTCGACAACCCTATTGGAGCATCTCTGACTACTGTCAACACATCCTGGAAACAGACGATGACTGCACACTTGTTTGCCTTTGTGCACTAGAGATTGAACCTAGGGCCTCATATAGCCTATACATGCTAGACAACCTCTCTACCACTGAGCTGCACCCCCAGACCTTGTAAAATGTGGCATGACCTTGTGACACTTGCTTACAAGTAGGCTACCATGCACAGGGGACATCTGCTAACAGAAAAATGGCATGCACAGGGTGACTATGTGATTCACTAGGTAGAAACACATTTTTTTTCCAGAAAAGCACTATCACTTATTACAATAATTCTAGAAATATTAAAATGTTTGCTTAATGAATATCTATATCTATATATCTATATATCACAAAAGTTGAGACAGTATGGAGAAACAGAAGAAAAATTCAGTTCTCCCATGCAAAGATGGCTACTGTCACATTTTGTTATATTTTTACCTGTAAGAATGATATAATTTTAACTGGTTTGTTGTTCTTTTGGGTTTTTGATGTTTGATGTGTTTGGATAATTGCTATGTTTCTTTCCTAAAGAAATAACTTTTATGTTAACCTACTGATTCTCTCTCTAACTTTCTCTCTCTCTTCATCTCTCCCCATTAGAGACAAGCTAGTTATAATTTAAAGGAAATACAATTAAAGTGTGTGTGTGTGTGTGTGTGTGTGTGTGTGTGTGTGTGTGTGCAGGAGATAGATAGATAGATAGAAAACATGTAGCACAGTGGTATTTTTATCCCAAACTTTGATATGTATATCCTATAAGACTTAGGAACTTTTAAAACTCTCTCTTTGAAACTGAGACTCAACTATATATTAACAAATCCCCATCTCTAGGTTCCAGGGCCAGGCAAGGAATATAGGCATCTTCTAACACTGCTCTCCACCCTTAGAAATGAGAATGAAACCAAGTACATTTGGTTGGTTGTTTATTTACTTATTTATTTTTAGATAGGTTCTCACTAATGATGTAGTCATGACTATATAGATCAGGCTGGCCTTGAACTTAGAGATCCATGTATCTCTGCTGCTTCTCAAGTTTTGGTATTAAATGGGTATGCCATTCCGTACCCCTGGATCATGTCTCTATTTTTAAGGGACATGTGTTTTTTCCTTTCATGCCAGAAAATACTCTGTAAGAGTTCTTTGGGTCGATGACTTACAATTGGCCACAGTCATGGCCAGTAACGTCTTGTGAACCAAATACTTTTCTCTCTCAAATTTCAATGTTCTACAGCAAGGAAATTCTGTTGCTAACACATGCTGTAACACTTGGGTTGTGTTTGCAACAGAGCTGAAAGCCTGAGAATCTCCTAATACTTGAGTAAAATACAGATGATATTTCTAGCCATCTCTGCTTCATTGCTTTGGAAAATAATGAGCTATGCACATGAGTAAATGAAAGAAGACACATAGGGAAAAGCTTTCTGGGAAAAATCAGTGCCCACATATCAAGGAGGTCATGTTAAAAACAGATGTGGGCTTTGTAGCTTCTTTGATCTTTCTGTTTTCAATCATAAATTTCAAATAATAGTCACTAACGTAATAACTGATACCATTATTTGTTGCCTCAAGCATGCTCTGCACATGTCACATTAATTCTTGAACAGTTCTTGGTCTGTACCATACCTCACAGATGATGAAACCAATGCATGATGGGAGAGACCACCTGACCCCGTGTTCTGTTTTGCTATGCTGCAGATATCTTTTGAATATAGTCCTTGGACTTTGCTATGGTATTTGCTCTTTGAAAAAGAGTCACTTGAAATTTGTTCTTTGGCTTATGACAGTTCCCTTGAGTGTGAACAGCAGGACAGTTTGTTAAACACATTGTTTTCTCTGCCTTCTTGTATAGCATCAGTAATGAGTGTATATCTGCTATGAGAGTTACCGAGATCAACATATATGGCATGCATATGGCATTTAATTACCTGCACAGTTCTATCAAAAACAAACCCCAAACCAAGCAAGCAAGCAAGCAAGCATCTAGTTCACAAATGAAGGAAGTGAAGGTAAGGCACAGGCAAGACGAGTGACCTGCCTAACATACAGCTAGTCAGAGAAATAAGGAAAATTTGACAGGCTGGAGAGATGACTTTGGGTAAAGGCCCTTGCTGCTCAGTCTGATGACTGACCAGAAGTTTGATCTCCTGGATCTACATGGTGGAAGGGGAGAACCAGTTGTTCTCAGACCTCCACAGAAGTGCTTTGGCACAGGACCCCTACCCCACTAAACACATAAATGTAAGAAGACAAGAACACTTATAGTTCAGCCATTCAGCTGCCCATCTTCACTAATCAGTGTGAGCCCTGCATCCTAACATCACAGAATGGACAGGAGAGGACACTGGGAGAAGCATCCATGGGTGGCCAGAAGCAACTGCCATGCAAGTTTGACAACCTGAGTTGGATTTCCCGTATCTTACACATAAGTGGAAGGAAGGAAGCAAAGCCACAAAAACTGTCTTCTGACTTCCAAGTGTGCACAGTGGCTCAAAAGCATACACACATGCAGATGTGGGGGTAGATAAGGAGATTGATTAAAGAAGTTTCTGTTTCTTTGGCTGGGCATGGTGGAATATACGTGTTATCCTAGGCCTCAAGAAGCCGAGTCAGGAGGATCACAACAAATTCAAGACTGATCTGGATGGTATAGTGAGGTTAAGCTAGCTTGAGCTCTGCAGTGAAACCTGCTTCTAAACAACAAACTAAGAGGCTTCTAATTGCAAATCAAGACCCAGCTATACCACCCTTAGACATATACCCAAAGAATGTTCTACCATACCACAAGGACATTTGCTCAACTATGTTCATTGCAGCATTATTCATAACAGCCAGAACCTAGTAACAACCTAGATGTCCCTCAACTGAAGAACGGATAAAGAAAATGTGGTACATTTCCACAAATGGAGTATTACTGAGCTGCTAAAAACAATAACATCATGAAATTTGCAGGCAAATAGATGGAACTAGAAAAAAATCATCCTGAGTAGACCTAGAAAGACAAACATGGTATGTATGCACTTAAAAGTAGATAATAACTGTAAAATGAAAGATAGCCATGCAGCAATCCACAGACCCAGAGAGGCTAGGTAACAAGGAGGGATCAAAGGGGGACATTTGGATCTCCCTGGGAAGGGGAAATATATCTCTTGAGCAGACTCGGGGTGGGTAGGGATGGGAACATGGGGGATCAGGTGGGGTGTGTGATGGGGAGAGTACTGAAAGAGATGACTGGAAACGGGGAGCAGCATTTTGGGGTCAGGTAGAAATCTAGTGCAAGGGAAATTCCTAGGAATCTACAAGGATGACCCCAGCTAAGATTCCTAGCAATAGGGCATATGTAGCCTGAACTGGCCATTTCCTGTGGCCCGGCAAGACTTCCAGTGAAGGGATTGGGACACATAACCTTCACCTATAGTCTGTAAAGGTGGCATAGAAATTGTGGGAGTGGCCTGAGAGACATACCACGAGAGTGAGCCCACCCCTGACACTGCCTGGAGTGCCAGAACCCAGAGGGCGAATGGTCCAGAGACCTAAGACAGAACCAAACACAACTGACAAAAAAAGAAAAAAAGAAAAGAAAAGAAAAAGAAAAAAGCTCAATGTAAGGCTGCCTAATGATGTTCCTCTATACTCGTAGATTGGTGCCTAGCCAGCTGTCATCAGAGAGGCTTCATCCAGTAACTGGTGGAAACAGATGCACAGACCCATAGCCAAACATTAGGCAGAGCTCTGAAAATCCTGTGGAAGAGGCAGAGGAAGAATTGTGGGAGCCAGATGGGCCAAGGACACCACAAAAAACCCACAGGATCCACTAACCTGGGCTCACAGGGCCTCACAGAGACTGAACTGACAATCAGGGAGCCCGTGTGGGACTGACCTAGGCCCTCTGCACATATGTGACAGTTGTGTAGCTTGGTCTTCTTGTGGGACTTTTAACAGTGGGATCAGGGGCTCTCTCTGACTCTTTTACTGGCTTTTAGGACCCTATTCCTCATGCTGGGTCATCTTGTTTAGCCTTAATACAAGGGGAGTTTGCTTAGCCTTACTGCAACTTGGTATGCCATGTTTTGTTGATATCCATGATAGGCCTGCCCTTTTCTAAATAGAAATGGAGAAGGAGTGTATGTGTGGGGCAGAGGCGAGGTAGGAGAGGGACTGGGAGGAGAGGAGGGAGGGGAAACATATATATAAAGTTTATGTACAAAGGAAGAGCAAGCCCAGAGAGATTGTGCATGGGTTACTCAGGGAAGAAACAGAGGTGTTGGCTCTCAATTAAATATCTTCAAAATATTTATAATGTTTATATATATATGATTTGTAGTCACAGGTGGGACTCCTGTTGGTAGCTTCTTAGGCTGCAAACTCCCGACCTTCTAAGAGCTCTGTTCAGCTTGTTCGGCATCATCCTTAACCCTCAACATTAACACCCTCAGTCATAAAGTAATGTCAAGCACTCCCAAGAGGGCAGAAGACTCACCTGCTCCTACACCTCCACGCTAATCTGCGTGTCAAGCCTAGTGTGGGGTAATACCAGTGTAACCCAGTGCATGTCTACCCATGGGAGGTGACTCCTGAAACCCAGAAGCGACGTGGGATGCCATTTTCACTCAAATTTTGGACTGCTTTGGTCTCCCCTCCTGCCTCATGCTTTCATGAATTTCCAGTTCCCCGGGCCTTACCCCATCTGTGACAGAAGCTTAATGGGGTGGGGTGGCAGTCCCTGAATTAGAGCAGAGGAAAGGAACTAGGGTAGGCTGAAGCTTCAAGTCGCCCAGTGTAGAGCTAAGGGCAGCTGCTGAGGCAGACTGTTAGCCACCACATTTAAACCCAGCCCAGCCTCTTCCCCGCTCTGTCACTTCATGTCACAAGGCCCACTAGGGAGGAGGAGGACAGTAGTAAACAGAGGCTTGACCTTTCCAGCCAGTCCCATAGCTGCACTTTGGGTCCTCGCCATCCCCCTTAGAGTTTGCTAGAATTGGCTGGAGAACAGTCCTTGACTCAAACGACTGAAAAATATACTTAACACCACATTGATTTTCCATATAATTTTATAAGCACAAACATTCTCTTTCATTTCCTGACAAACAACTAGATTCCCCAAAGCGTCCAATAAAAATCAGTAATTTGCACATCACTATCTCTCTCAGAGGTGGCTGTTGGGAGTTAGTCATCAAGGCCAAGGTCCTGCCACTTCCACCCCCCTCCCCAAACAAAGCAGAAAGTTGGGTGGTTGGTGGCCTGCTTTATAGACTTCCTGATGCCTGGCAAGTGTGCTTACTCTGCAAGCAGAGAGGGAAGGCACCACCCTACACATGGCGCTGCCCCACATCTCTGCCACCACAGAGGCTGCTCAGTCCGCTCCCTGCCTGCTCCCCATAGCCATGAGGGAGAGTAACTCCTTCCTGCATGTGTCAAACTAGAATGTTTAACTCAATGACTGACAAATGCCTGAGGCTAAATGGGCATCCAGTGCTCACTGGCAGGTATTACTCCAAAGTTGCATCATCGAACAAGCAATGACTGGATTGAAGACTGGAAGCAGGCGGTTTTCCATCCTAGGAATCTACACGCCATGCCCAGAGCCAGGAACACACAGGGTCCTCTTCCTCCCTCTGCGAGGTTTCTAACTTCAAGCACAGCCTTTCCCCTTGCCAGCCCCTCCCCATCCAAGCGGCAGCCAGCCGCTGCAGGGGGCGGGGACAGCGGAGAAACGGAAAAGTAGAGATTCTTACCCACAAGTCGGGGCTCCTCAGGTCCTGGAGAAGCGCAGTTCTCAGGAGACAGGGCACCAGGGTTGCCAAGGGAACCTGAAAGACTAGTTTGCCACAATCCTGCAGGAATGACGTCCCAGGGGTGAGTAGGGAGGTTTCAGTCATTCAAAACCGCTGAAGCTCAAGAGTCTGAAGAAGAAAAAAGGAAGGAAAGGCGAAGAATGTCTCTCAGCGGCCCGGCAAGCAGAGGAGTCCAGATTCGGGGCTCTTCCCATCCCCACCCCGCGCTGGTTGTCAGGAAGCCTGTGTTCTTGCTTCATGTTTCAGGGCTGCTGTTTTCATTCTCTTTCCCGAGCCCTGGCACTGGGGAGCATGGAATGGCTCAACCTGTTGTAATCGAACATGTGGGTTGCTGCTTGTTGCAAAGATATTGCAGCAGCCTCTTCATTACAACAGGCTGTTCTTGGATTCAAAGAATTAATTTCCTTGCCTGTGGGTGCCTGCTTGTGCTCCCGGATGTAGATGGAGCGGGGTGATTGCTGAGAGTGGGGACTAGGGACACTGGGAACGGGGGTCCTGATCCTGTGTTCTCTGGTTTCCACTATCTTGACTGATGTCTGGTTCTTAAGAGATGAGGTGTAGGAGTCTCCTGCTATCATCCATGTGTAGGTGGGACTCAACCTCAGACTTGAACTGTAACTTCAAGTCTGTAAGGCCGACGCCTGGAATCGCAGTGGTCCCAATATCTCAGGCTCTCTCATCGCAGGACATAGTCTGGGTGGGACTGTCCTAGGAAAACAGGGAAGGCACTCATGCCCCAATTTGCTGGCTCCTTCCTCCCCTCATTCATTCATCCCTGAATGTGTGAATTCATCAGTCTATTCATGTGCTCATCATTCGTCCTTGCTCTAATTAGTTTATATATTAATTTACCTATTCCCTCTTATGTTCATCCACCTATTCAGTATTCACATATATTTTTATTCACTCATTGATTGACACATTCATATGCATTATTTATCAAGATTCATTTATTCACCTATTTATCTTTTCATATAATCTATATACTTAATAAACACGCATGTCTTCATTTTGCATGTATGAAGCATTTACTTTTGGTTCCAATATCCAACCATCCATCCAACCATCCATCCATCCATCCAACCATGCAGTAAATCATTGTAAATTCACTGATTCATTGATTTGATAATTTTTCATCTGTTTATGCACATATTCATACAATTCTTTATTTGTTGAAAATCCATCTTAAATCTTATTATATGCTGAAAAAAAGAGAGGACACCAATTGGTAGCCCTGAAAACATACATGCAAGTAACATATGGATGCAACAGGCTAGATTTAAGAATATATATGTGTATACAAGTAGGCATGCAAAAGCAATTGATGAAAAATTCCATGAATTTGAAGGAGAGCAGAAACGGGTATATGGGTGGGTTTGGAGGAGGAAATGGAAGGGGTGGATGTTGTAATTAAAATACATTCTCGAAAATCAACAACAGCAAAAGAATGAACTCCTTATCAAACAGTGGATGAAAGAAGACACAGATGCAAGGAACTAGACTCTAACACAAGAAGGAAGATGATGAATTCCAGGGTGCAAAAGGGATGTGAGGAAAATTTGTAGGGAGATCTGAGAGACCTCTCCCTCCCCCAGGGGAAGAGGGCTGGACTTGGAATTGTCTTACAGAACATCAGCCTTGAACCAAGTTCTCCATCTAGTGTAGCTTTGCACTAATTAGTTAACCTCTCTGAATCTTGGTCTCATCTGCAGAATGGGCATGAACTGGACTGAGGATATGGCTCAGCTGATAGAGTGCTTATCTAGCTTGCACAAAACTCTAACCCACATGAGTGGGTAGTGGTTGCCCATGCCTATAATATCCGTGGAACTCTGGAGTTGGAGGCAGGAGGATCAAGAGTTCAGGATCATCCTTAGCTATGAGTTTGAGTCCAGCCTGGGAACATGAGACCATGTCTCAAAATAAAATAAGGAGGAATACTGCCTACTCTCTGCTCTGAGTGGCTGGGGCAACTAAGAAGGTCACTGATGTCAAGGACCTGGCAGTTTAAAAGCAGTGCTCTGTAAATGTTTATCTTTTCCCTCCTTCTTCTTCAAATTTCTTACCTAAACCCCTGTCAGCAAGTTTCCCTTTCCCTCTGGAGAGGGAATGGAAGGAGGCTAAAGGTGGTACTCACAGGGAGTGGCTCCAGGGACCAGAAGAGGCAGAAGTTAATCTCCCAAAGGCTTCTAGCCCTTGGGGGGCCCTGGAGAAATGCCCAGGGAAACTGTCAAATAGTCTTTCAGATGGAAAATCTGCCAAGTGAATCAGCCAAAGAAATCAATTACCATAGGATTTGCACAAACCCTCTGCACTGGGTGAAAGGGGAGGGTGGATTTTTATTAAGAACTGAGCAAGACCTGGGCCTGGCAGCAACTTTGGGAGGGGGTCCCTGGTGGGAGGGGAGGGATCTGCCTGGCAGGTGCATGGGTTTGAGAGGACAGGAGCAGGAGTGCCACCTTTGGAGCAATCTGTGCTCCCAGGCAGGGCATGGGGAGATACTGAGTGCTCTTGCAGTGGCCTCATGAGCCAGATGTTATTACAAGCCAGGAAACTCAGAGGTTTAGAAGTTTGTTCAAAGTCACACAATTAATAAGTGGTAGGCGCAGAATTTAAATGTAGGCTTATGTGAGTCCGGAACCTCTGCTTTGATCTGCCAGTACACCCTTGTTCATGAAGGTTGTCCATTGTCTGTGGTCATTTCTGTAAGGTCTATTAATTGGAGTGTTATGAAGGATCCTCGTCCTGAGTTCTTTACTGTCTTTTCAAACTGAAACTTGAAATGTGAAGAGAAGTAGGCCAAATCTTCAAAACACTATATAAAAATCTGGGGGCTGGGGAAATTGCTTTTCGTAAAGCACTTGCTGTGCAAATATGAGGGACTGAGTTCAGATCTCCAGCACCCACATAAAAGCTGGCCATAGCAGCATACATCTATAACTAATTTCTGGGAGCAGGTGGAAAGTTGTAGACTCCTGAATCCTGCCAGCTAGCCAGTCTAGCCAAATGGTGAGCTCCAGGTCCAGTGAGAGAGCCTGTTTCAAAAACATAAGCTGGTGAGCAACAGAGGAAGATACCCAGCATTGACTTCTGCTCTCCCCATACACACACACACACACACACACACACACACACACACACGTGCACACATGCACACATGTACACACACAGAATTTAATTGGGGGTTATATATAATATGTACTTGTGGTATATATTGTTTTCCTTATTTTAAAATATCTTTGGAAGTGAGGACATAGGTCATCAAACACCAATGGTTCCCCTTTTGCTACATGGCAGAGGCTATGGGGCTATGGCTCTCTTCGCAGGAGTAGTTTCACAGTCTGTGCTTGCAAATGAGAACTGAAGAATGTGGCAGGCTCAGCACTTGTATTCCAGACCCACGACCACAGGTATGGTGGGACACAAAGGATCAGAATGCTGGCTAGAATGAACAAAGTCAGTGGCAGACACTGAACTGTATTCCTTACCTCTTTGAAGTCCTAGGTCCTACACCTTGTGACATTACTGTATTTGGATCCTGAGCTTCAGGAGGTAGTTTAATTAAAATGAGAGCCTTTGGATGGACCCTAATCCAATCTGGAATCCTTCAAGAACAGAAATGAAGGGATAGAAGTGTTCAGGGGCTGCTGTAGAGAGTCACGACTATGAAGAATCAGCAAGAAGGTAGCCATTTGTAAGCCAAGCCAGCATGCCTTAGAAGAGATCATCCCTATTGGCACCTTAATCTTGGATTCCAGACTTTTAAAAAGTGAGAAAAATATTTGTTATTTAGGATATCCAGGCTCTGTTGCTGGCTTATTAAGCCAGGGCATAGCTGTGGGGTTCAGGGTAAGGATGGATGGGGATTTGGTAGCGACTGGAACAGTGGCCTTGTGTCTAGCAGGAAAGGACCTTAGCATTTTACCAGGCTCCTGAGCCAGCTGAGTCAGCTCTACAAGTATGCCCCAAATAAAGGAGATTGTGAGAAGGGGAGACAAGTCTGTGCTCCAAAGACATATTCGGAAGGACTCAGAGTGGCACTAGGAGAAAGACAGATGTCTGAGGTGTGACCATTCTTTCCCCACCAGGAGAATGGCCTAGGGTTTGGGTTTCCTATGGTAGTAAGCCTGAAGAGTTCCCAGTAAAAGTGGCTGACTACATGCTGGTTTTATTTCCCGAACACTCTACCAAAGCTGCAGGGGAATGTTGTTTCTAAGGTGTAAGCTGAGGATGGCAGGAAGGATGGGGGCAAAAATGATATAATAACTCATTGTAGGTAGCAAGGGAATCAGTGGGGGCAAAGCTGGAGTTTTTATAATCGTCACCGCTGAATTTGCAAATGGCACAGGACTCGACAACTCCAATTGTAACTATGTTGATATTTCATCTCTACCAGGAACTTTGGATTAATTTGTGTTTGTTTCCTCCTTATGACTCTTGACACATCAGAGGGTGTTTTTGAAAAGAAAATTTGGGAATTAATCTTTTTTGTTGTTTTGTTTTGTTTTTGTTTTGTTTTTCAAGACAGGGTTTCTCTGTGTAGTTTTGGTGCCTGTCCTGGATCTCACTCTGTAGACCAGGCTGGACTTGAACTCATAGAAATCCACCTGGCTCTGCCTCCCGAGTGCTGGAATTAAAGGCATGTGCCACCACTGCCCAGCTGGGAATTAATCTTATGGGTTAAACAATAAATATAAACACAATTTTTCACTTTATTAAAGAGAAATGAGCCCCTTCTTACATAACCAAATAAGGAGAAATCAGCTGTCATTTAATTAAATGTTCAAACACGCAGTGAACAATAGCAGGTCCAATATCGGGTCTCCTCCACTCTACAAGCAACTGAGTGATCATTAGTGATCATGTAACCAACAGTAATGTAGCCACGGCCTGAAGGCTAAGTGTCCTCACACTCTGGACTGTTGGTAGAAGACACCAATAAAGAAGCAAATCTACCCATACAGAGTGTGAGTAAATATACATTTTACATGCGAAGCCTCTCATAGACTGTGCTGACTTCTGTCTATTAAAGTAGCAATGCGTACAGTTCTAGGTTAGGGGTAACGACTACGTTAGAGTCGTTCATTTAACAGAAGCTGCTGGAGAACCAATGACACACGGGGCACTCCGCTGGATGCTGGAGACACGAGAGGGGACACACTCTGCACTCAAGATGTGCTCAGTGTAAGGCACCAGTGAGAACACACCCGGAAATCAAAGGAACACAACTCCATTTGAAGCTACAAAAGGAGAGAACAAACCAGACACAAGGAAGCCCAGAGGAGGAGACTTTCTTAGATAAAAGCACCTTTTTTTTTTTTTTTTTTTTTTTTTTACAAAAACAAAACAGAAAAACAACACCTCATTTGAACCTGGCATTTGATAGAAGTAACGTAACATCTGACTCTCATTGTTGCCAGAGAGATCTTTTCAAAGTGAGACTTGAGGACCCCCTGGCTGCGCTTCAGTGGCCCTTTCCCAGGGGGAGTGCTCAGGTGCCAGAGTGCAGTGTTGTTCCTTTAACCGTTTATCTGTAGAACAAGCGGATGTTTGACAGTACCACAGTGTGACTCGGAACTTAGAAGTGGCTTTCTGCCCCCTGCTTTCCTGTGAGTTCGTACATTCTGTGGAGTGTGGTTCATGGCGGTCTCACTCATGCAGCATGGTGGGGAGAAGAGCTTGGAGTCCACTGATGGGGGGTCAAGTTCCAATGTCACATGTTCCTAACCATGTGACCTTGAACAAGTTATTGAACTTCCCCTAATTTCAGTTTGCTAATCTACACACTGAGAATACTAATGATAATCATAACAACAACAACAATAATATCTACTAGGAAGGATAGAGGTGAGGATTTTAAATTCATGGGAAATGATCAGCAGACTCTTCCTTATGTGTTAAATATTCAATAAATATAAGTATCATTTTTATAATTCTCATGAAAGCCAACAAAAATGCCTAGGTTTTTCCCATTGCTCAAGGCATTGGGGGAGGGGGCATTGTCCACCATTAGCCACTTAATTGAGTGTTCACTCAATTTGACCATCAAATGAATGAGTCAAGGTTATTTCCACATTTCAGTTGGAAAGATCAAAGACAGATCTCACTGAGGAACCTAGAATCAACGTTTCATGTATTGACAACTCAGGGGATAGAATGGAACAGAGTACATTCCAGAAGGAAGCTGACTTTATGACTGGTTAAAAGGAGGTTGCTCCTTAAATTTAACCCTAGGTTGTCTTAGAAAAGATAATTCTTTAATTTTTTTTTAGCATGTTTAACTACAATGACTTAAAGAAAACTACAATATCTTTTTGCAGGGGAAAAATAATGAGTGAAAGGTGTTGAAAGGTTGGCTACATGAAGAAGACATACTTCCATGCCACATTTGATAAGCACGTGCTCAAATACTTGATACTTGTATTTCAGAAGTCAGATTTGGGAGAATAATGTTCCACAAATTGCTAGAGGAAAGAGCAAGGAATCGCAGCACGAATCTTAAAGAGTCTTATTAATAAAATCAAACCTGAGCCAGATATTGGGGTGAACTGGAAGATCAGAGAACCAGAACAAGCCACAGCTACCTAACCTCGCCAGATCCTCAGCTGGTCTTGTTTCCTCAGACTGGAGGCCTCTGAGTCCTCATCCAGAATGAGTCTCAGCTGAACTGCTGCTCAAAAGCCTGAATGTTTAACCAGGCCAAATGCTTCTAGTTTCTAGTCCTCATGCCTTATATACCTTTCTGCTTTCTACCACCACTCCCTGGGATTAAAGGCATGTGTCACCATGCCTGGCTGTTTCCAATGTGGCCTTGAACTCATAGAGATCCAGAGGGATTTCTACCTCTGGAGTGCTAGGATTAAAGATGTGAGTGCCACCATTTTCTAGCCTTTGTATCTAGTGTCTGTTCTGTCTCTGACCCCAGATAAGTATATTAGGGTGCACAATATTTTGGGGAACACAATACCACCACAAGGAATATTTGTGTTTACCCTTGTTTGAGACAGGGTCACCAATGATCTTGGCCTGGTGATGTTGAGGGCTTGCTATAGTTACAGACAGTTTGTGGCATGCTGGAAAGGAAGCCAGAAGGGGTCTGAGAGGCCCAAGTTCTAGTCCTTTGTCTACCCTCCCAGAGAGTTGTCTCCTCTCACATGTATGTCCCTTTTGTATGTCAGGTGTGTCCCGTTTATATAATAATGAGATCCCCGACACCTACCTTTTTCACTGCAAGGACCCCCTTTTCACAATTTGCCCCATTTTATTCCCTGCAAGATTTTTCCTACTTAATAAACACGATTGGGAAACATTAATAAGCTTGTGCAACGGGTACCGGAAGCAGGCATATTATCTGAGAGGCAAATTAGTCTTTGGAGGGCAATTCTATCCCAACAGTAGAGATGATCCCAATAATAATTCAGACTGTACTAAGTACAATCATTTATTAGGAGTTTACTATGTTCCAAGCACTCTGCATTCATTGTCTAGCAACCTTCTTACTGAGCAGTAGGGAATCACTATCTTTTTTTCCATTTCACAGAATGGGAGACTGAGGCTAAGGGAGTTTGGAAGCTTATCTAAGGCTACACAGTTGGTAAGGGTCAGGCCAGAGTTTGTTCAACTCACATTTGTCTGACTTCATAGCTCAGGTTCATGCCTGGTAAACTCAGGGGCCTCTCATTTCTGACAGAATGATGCCATTGTGGCTGGGGGTGTAGCTTAGTGGTATAGTGCTTGCCTAGCTAAAAGTCATGGGTTCAATGCTAAGAGAAGAGAAGCTGAGGAATGCTCCCTGTCTAGAGCTCAAGTTGTGAAGTTAGGGAAGATATAGAATGTTGAATCATCTCCAAAATTCCCCTAAAGCTGTGTCTCAAATTTGAGAACCAAATATAGAAAGAGCATCGGGACTGATTTGAAACACACCTGGCCAGCAAGGTGGACAGAAGTACCACCTCATTTAAAATACTTAGATTACACATCTCTTTCTTTTCTATGTTCTCTACTCCCCCTCCCTACTTCCTTTCTTTACTGAATGATTTTAGCTGCAATTACTTAAATTAGTTTCCTCTTTCTGCTGTAACAAATTAGCACCCATTTAAAGATGCCAAAGAACAGACATTTATCATCTTATAGTTTCAGAGTGTCTAAGTCCAAAATAGGCCTCTCTTGGCTAACACCTAGTTTTCGGCAAGGGCTGCACTACTTAGGAGATGCTCAGGTGAATCTGTTTCCTCGTGCTTTTCCAGCTCGCAGAGGCCATGGCTGCCTTCACTCTCAAGGTCTTGGTGTTAGGACATGGATGTCTTTGGGTTCCCTTTCCTGCTTAGCATATGGCTTAAGTTAAATTCACACACAGTGAAATACCATGATATTAAACCTATGTGCAATATCAAAGCTCTTAGGAACACATATGCTTTCTCTGGCTGTGGTATTAGGATGCTCTGTCAGAGTCCTAAGACCCAGCCAGTGTTTACTGTTGGTGCTCAATAAATGCTTACCAAATGAAAGAATTATCAAATGAACAAAAATAGTTTTTCTCATTTGACTTGTCCAGATTTCCATGTTTCAATGAATTTCAAAATCACAAAGAGTCTTCTATGTGCCATTTAGCTTTCACTATGGCTAACACGATGCTTTATAAACATATCCTCTCTTTAGGCCACTTAGACTCTGTTCAATTTCTTCAGTGTGTGATGTAATAGAAGTTGCTTGCTGTTATGATAAAGCACTGACCAAAACCAACATGGAGGAGGCAAAGTTTTATTTGGCCTACATTTCCAAGTCATAGCCCACCTTTGAGGGAGGTCAGTGCAGGAACGCAAGCAGAAACATGGAGGTTGTTACTGGAACAGAGACCACGGAGGAATGTTGTTTACTGGTTTGCTCAGCTAGCTCTGTGCACAACCCAGCCCTACCTGCTGGTGGATGGCACAGCTTTCAGTAGGCTAAGCCCTCCCCTGTTGTAGAATATTATTTTTAAGGTGTGTTACTTTTGCTTAAGTTGCATTTGTTTAACTCTGTGAAGCTGTGTTACTTTGCCTGTCTAACAGACCTGATGGTCTAATAAAGAGCTGAACAGCCAATAGCGAGGCAGGAGAAAGGATAGGCAGGGCTGGCAGGCAGAAAGAATTAATAGAAGGAGAAATCTGGGAGGAAAGGAAGAAAGAACAAGAGAACAAGGAGAGGAGGATGCCAGCCACCCAGCTACACTGTGAGCCACAGAGTAAGAGTGAAAGTAAGATACACAGAAGTAAAGGAACAAGCCCAGAGGCCCAAGGTAGACGGGACAATTTAAAGTTAAGAAAAGTTGGCTAGAAACAAACCAAGCTAAGGCCAGGCATTTGTAATTAAGAATAAGTCTCCTCCATGTGTTTATTTGGGAGCTTGGTGGTGGGTCCCCCAAAAAGAGTAAAGAGTAAAAACAAATAACACTTCCCCATCAATTAGCAATTAAGAAAAAGCCCTACAGGTCTGGGCATGAGCCAATGTGACCTGAACAATTTTTCAGATGAGGCTCCCTCCTTTCCGGGTAACTCTGTGTCCAGTTGTAGCTAGCTATGACCGAAGTCCATCAAGGACCCTTCCAATCTGTGTTTCTACTAAAACTTTTCTGGAATGGGTGCCCAACACTCCCAATTCAAAAGTCAGGATGCAGACCAATAGAGCTGAGAGTGGTGAGAGGTGTTCACAGATCCCAGCCTTTAAATTGAGATGGATGAGGGAGTTTGGAGAAGGCCACCAATGAGCTTTGATCTCCAGCCTTGCTTCAAAGAAGCAAGTGGTACCCTTCCTTCCTTCACTGGGCTCTCCTAAGAACACTGACAGAACTCTATAGATCGCCATGGAATGTGGAGCCCAGATATCCAACTGACATCTAAGAAATCTAAAGGGAAGAGGTTGCCCATGGCTGCTTCTTGATCAGAGGAGCAAAGAGAAGCGATGGATCATGAGTGGTGTCTCAGTTAGGGTTGCTGATGCTGTGATGAAGCACCATGACCAAAGCAAATCAGGGAGGAAAGAGTTTATTTGCCTCACACTTCCACATCACAGTTCAAGAACTTCAAGACAGGAACTCAAGCAGGGCAGAAACCTCAAAGCAGGAGCTGATGCAGAGGGTGTGGAGGGGTGCTGCTTATTGGCTTGCTCCTCATGGTTTGTTCAGCCTGCTTTTCTACAGAACCCAGGACCATCAGCCCAGGGATGGCACCATCCACAATGGGCTGGGTCCTTCCCATCAATCATTAATTAAGAAAATGCCCTATAGGCTTGCCTACAGCCTGATCTTATGGAGGCATTTTCTTAATTGAGGCTTCCTCCTTTCAGATGACTTTAGCTTGTGTCAAGTTGACACAAAACTAGCCAGCACAGGTGGCCTGTCTTCTCAGAATTCTACACCACCAGTCTGTGCTACCTGAGAAAGAAGGCAAGTACAGGGTAGCTCTATATGCTGGCCATAGGGATATCTTGAGCAACAGGAAGCACACAGCAGAAAGCTGGAGAACATTTCCAGGGACCAAGAAAGGAGTCATAAGTGGTCAACCAGAGGAAGTGCTTCCTGCCCTCAGCAGCCAGGGAACTCAGAAGCATCCAAGAATATGCCCTGCAACAGGCAGCAGCTTGATCAGGCCTGATGCACCTGCAGGGCCTCAGGGGTATGACTCAGGAAGAACTGGCTCACACCCCCTTTCTCCCTGTCCTTCCCACAGCCTTGATACAAGCCTCCTGCTGAGAGTCACCCTGGTTTGGGTTGAAGCTGTCCTTTTAAAAGAACAGGAGGTGGTATAACAATCACACGGACTTCTTCACACAGGCTCTTGGTTCCTCTGTGGAACTGGCTTTCCAGTTTTGTGTGGTGGGCCAGGGTAGATAGAGCCACATAGAGTAGGTTGAATAAAGGTTTTGTAATTTTTCCACCCATCCCAGTCAGACATGCTCAACACTTGTCCTTATGCAGTTGGAGCCCCAGAATGGAGTCTCATTCACCTCCAAGTACCTGAGGGTCCCCAGCCTGCCTCCCTGTATATTGCTGCAAGACCTCCAGAAACGAGCGGGGTTTTTCCAATCCTCTCCTTCAGTGTCTGTAGCTTAGATGCTTTGTCTTCTCCAATGACCGGTCTTCGATCTCATGGTCTTTGCTTTCACTGTCCGACGAGGTGTGCTGTATGTGAGCATCAAGACAGCTTGGTGGGAAGGGCACAGTCCTATGGGCCAAGATGCTGGCTTTCCTGGCTGGGTCCTGGTGGCTTTGAGAATGCCTGGCAGCACATGGGTATCATGAACTTTCAAAACACCATTATCTGAGAACCAGACTGAAAACTGTCTATCCTTTCAAACACATAGAAGATGAAAGTGCCCAGACACCCGAGGGAAAACAGCAGTCAGCATGCCGCCTCTTCTGGGGACAAAGTCCCTCTCTGAAGTACCAGGGGTCATGGGGATGATGTGTCTCTGGTTGAAGAAGTGAGAAAAATCACACGGGCTGAGAGATGAGGGTCAGACATAAGGTATTATGGTGATATTTTATTTGTACTGAGATGTGATTTTATTTGTATGTTAGTAAATAAAGTCGCCTGGGGGTCAGAGCTAATAGCAAGCCATAGCAGAAGCCAGGCGGTAGTGGCACACACCTTTAATCCCGATCACATGACAGGCAGATCTCTGTGTGTTCAAGGATACAGCCAGCATGGAGACACACGCCTTTAATATCAATACCAACCATAGAAGACCTAGAGGTCTGTACAGACAGGCAGTGACGAGGCGGTCATGTGGTTGGGTTTACAACCAATGAGAAGGCAGAACAGAAAGTCAATAAAAAGACAGATACACAGGAAGTAAGTCACTTGCTGAGGGGAAGGACAGCAGCGGCAGGAAGGGTTAGAAGAAGGGTTTTTAGTATCAGCTCTTACTACTGCTCTGACCTCTTGGGCTTTTAACTCTGCATTTGGCTCTGTGTTTCTTATTTAATAAGACTGTTACATCTACAAGGTATTCAGTCTGATTCTTGAAATGAACAAGGCTCAGTCAGTCAGATTAGAATGAGGTCACAGGACTAGATAGAGGCAGGCAGGGACAGAGGTTAAAATCCAGGTCTGCCTTTTCCTCATACCCTGTACTGTCATAGGATTGGAAGGAGTTTCTAGAAGAAGAAAACTAGGCCTTTCATGAGTGAGTGAGTGAGTGAGTGAGTGAATGAGTGAGTGAGTGAGTGAATAAGTGAGTGAGTGAGTGAATGAGCAAATGAGTGAGTGAATGAATGAGTGAGTGAATGAATGAGTGAGTGAATGAGTGAGTGAGTAAATGAGTGAGTGAATGAATGAGTGAATAAGTGAGTGAGTGAATGAGCGGATGAGTGAGTGAGTAAGTGAGAACACAGGCCAGCAGGGACAGCACTATCCCCAAGACCGTCGAGGAGTTGGCGAGGTCTAGGCCTGTGCTCTTCACTCTGCATGCTGAGATGGAGCTCTGTGGCTCTGTTTCCACGGAGTAGCAGGTGTCAGTGCTGTAGGACTCCTCCACACCCCTGTCCCACCAGGCAGCCAGTGTGGGTTGTGTAAGGACAGCAGACACCTGGCTGGGCAGATCTTGTGCGCCACCCTGCAGTCACACAGCTGTTCTGCTCCCCTTTCCTTCTCTTCTAGCCTTCATTTGCATTAGGTTTCATATGAAGCCATCAACAGTACAACACAGGAGGAGGTGGAGGCCGGACAGGAGAGTGAAGAGTGGGGACTTCCCATGTGATGATGATGATGCACTACACAGCTAACTACACAGCACACCAGCCAGCGCACATGTAGCATTTATCATCTGGAGGCACGCACTGCCATGGACTGAGTTATGTCCCTTCCAAATTCGTCTGTGGGAGCCCTACTCTGAAGTGTGGTGTTATTTGGAAATAGGGGCTTTGGGAGGTAATTAGCATTGGATCAGGCCGTGAGGCTGGGGCTGATAAGGTGAGATTAGTGGCTTAATAAGAGATAGAGAGAAAGAGATAGAGTTCCCTATCTCTGCCATGTGAAAGAGAAAAAGAAGGCCACACCCGTAGGTCAGGAAGAGAGCCCTCACCAGAAGTGACTAGATTACCACCTTGACCTTTGCCTTCCAGCTTTCAGAACTGTAATGGGTGTGTTTATTTGTTAAGTCACCAGTTGATGACACTTTAATACACAATGACCTAAGATGACCAGTATACCATGAGAAACTCATTTCATTTTTTGTTTTGTTTTGTTTTTGTTCCTGTTTTTTTGAGATAGGGTTTCTTTGTGTAGCCTTGACTGTCCTAGACCTCTGTAGATCAGGCTGGCCTCAAACTCACAGAGACCTACCTTTACCTCCCAAATGCAGGGACTAAAGGTTTGTGCCACCACTGCCTGGCCCTCATTTCACTTTCTAACAGAAGTATGGCTGTTACTTCTTCCCTTCTGCAGGAGAAAGGTGCTGGGCTAGGTACAGGGACAGCTACAAGGAATGCCAGACTAAGTTGTTGGCTTGCAGGACATCATCAGTCCATTCCAGGTCACTCCAGGATGGCCCTGAGGTTCCTGGTGCTCAGATTGGAACTCTCCCCATGCAGGTGCATCCATTTCTCTTGCTTCGCATTGGAGCACAATGCCCTATTGGGAGCACCCTTCTTGAAGCTTCCTCAGTCATCAAGAACTCTTAGCTTTGAGTTCTGACTCTAATTTTCTCATTCATGCAATAGAGACAGTAATGACACACATTTCATAGAGCTAATGTGGGGATCTGATTAAAAAGAGACGTGAAAAGTGACAGCTATGCCAATACATACCTGAACCTTCAGGTTGGCATGGGAACTTACTGTAAAGTGCCTCTAAATCCTCCATAGGTTTGGCCTGTGCTTTCTTGCTCACAGTGATGGTTGCACCATTCTTGAGGTATAGGCTAACTGAGGTTGACTTCTATCTACTGGTATCTAATCTTTTCCAATGACATTCACAGGGCGTCCTAGTGAACTTGGGACTGATGATAAAGGTGACTACAATAACAGTGATTCTAAACAGTGAGCGCCTACTGTATGCACATACACCGTAATACGTGCATCATCTCAATCCTTTCCCACAACCGACAAGGTTAGAAGAAATTTACATCTATTTCAGGAAGAAAGAAACTGAAGATCAGAGAAGTTAAGGAATTTGTTCTAAACTCTCTGGGAGAGATGTGATTAAGTCTGACATCTACTAATTTCATAGTCTAGAAACCAAGCCACATATTTCAAACTTCCCCTGATAGGGGCCAGACTGGGAAGCTAATTGATGTCCCAGGTGCACAGGAATGGCAGTTGTGAACTGGAGCTCTCTTATCCCAGTTAACCAGGGTGGCTACTTACCAGCTTGGGTTCATATAGTCATGGTGGGGGAGGGAATGCAGACAGAGGATCATAATTTTTTTTTGGTTTAATACAGTATAAAATATTATCCCAACATTGAACAAATGGCCTACGATCTAACTTCTATGTGGAATATCTGCTCCTTAAGGGCACATTTGAGCTGCAGGGCTGGAGGCTGTCATTCTGTCCCTTCTGTCCCACTCATATTGAGCAGCAGCGTGTTACCCAGAAAGCTTTGCTTCCATTCTCATGGTCTGTGCAGACACTGATGTTGAGTGTGAGGACGATCATGATCAGTGGGGACTGGTGGAGAGCCTCCTGCTAGAGGCCGTGGATATCTGTGGGTGAGGAGGAGGAAGGGCTTCTGCAGTGACATAGGGAGGAGGAGCCACGGAGCCCTGGGTGCTGGGAGCCTCGTGCAGCCATTGACATCTGCTCTCTTCCCATGCAGCCCTTCCTCAAGCCAACCAGGAGAGCTACCTCACCCTTGCTCTGTAATCCCCAGGCCAACTCCATTTCACAACTTCCCAGGCAAAGGTCTCCTTTCCAGTACTTTCCCAATCCTGCCTGCTGAGCCATTTAACCTCATGTCCCCTGGCAGAACGAGGCAGACGGTTGACAATGTTCTTTAAGAAAAATATCCCTGTGACACAAAAGGAACCGAGGTCTCTGTACCATGGGAGAGTTCATACACAGTGACACGTGTCACTCTCCCAGTATCACCTTTTTTTTCTAAGTAGAGACTGGGTGTTAGAGATATTGTAGAGCCTGCCCATGTCACACACACACACACACACACACACACACACACACACACACACACACCTGTCTGGATTTCTGAACTGATCCTCTGAGGTGGATTTAGACACAGTGTTGCTTTTGATACTCTGCGTTGACAGGAGCAGCAAACCTTCATCCCTCAAACTGAGGCCAGCGACACAGTAGCCACGTCCTGGCCAGCGCTAAAGCAGAGATAGACCAGCAGCACATCTCCTATAGCCCACAACTCCCATAGCCCACATGTCCCATAGCCCACATGTCCCATAGCCCACATCTCTCATAGTTCATATCTCCCATAGCCTACATCTCTCATAGCCTACATCTCCCATAGCCCACATGTCCCATAGCCCACATGTCCCATAGCCCACATCTCCCATAGCCCACATCTCCCACGGCCCACATTTCCCACGGCCCACAGTCATTCATAGCTTCTCTGGTAGCTTGATGAAGCCAGAGGTTATGATGAACTAAATAAAGAGCCACATCTCACAGCAGCTCACAAAATCTCCACCCCAGGTCTTGGAGCCATTTTGTGGTTACATTCCTGGGTTACACAGTTCCATTTTTACATCAGCTGATTTTATGGTTTCTCTCCTCTTTCCCCTTTCCTCTTCCTCTCCTCCCCATCTCCTTTGTGCTTCTCTCTCTCTCTCTCTCTCTCTCTCTCTCTCTCTCTCTCTCTCTCTCTCTCTCTCTCTCTCTTTCCCTTCCCTTCTCTCTTTCCCTTTCTTTGTTTGATCATTTTCCTACACACAGGGTCTCTTGTAGCTGAGGCTAGCCTCTAACTCAATATGTTGGTGAAGATGTCTTTGAACTCTTGGTCCCTTGCCACCACCTCTTAAGTGGTGGCACCACTACAGAATTGTGACACCATTCCAAGGATACTTTCTTAATTTGTGTTATTTATCATTTTTCTTCAGTATAATTCCAAGATAAGATTGATTTTTTTTATTGTATCTTTAAGATATCAATACAAGAGCTTTTTTTTTCTATTTCTATTTTTATTGTTGCCTCAATGTTCTTGGGTACTTGGCAGAAAAGTTTTTGTTTTATTTTTTAATTAAAAATGTTCATGAACCTCTCTGATATTCACATTTTCACAATACTTTCAACATTCAACATTGCTGGAACAGTAAAAATAGACCCATGCTTCTTTAAAATTGTCTCAAGAAAAGGTGACTAAAGTCAGATGTTGGTGGGTGGCTCCTTAGGTATGTGTCTTTAATAAGTTTTCATGGAGTTCTTAAAAATCATTGATTTGTTTATGTGCATATATGCACTGGAACTTGTGAAATGGTTATAGGATGACTTGCAGGAATCAGTCATTTTCTTCCTCTCTGTGGGTCCTGGGAATCGAACTCGGGTCTTCCGGGTTGGTAGCTAGCGCCTTTACGCATTGAGCCGTTTCACTGGCCCTCGTGGGGTTTTAGAATAATGTTTTCCTGGCACCACGCTTGAGAGTCAATATTTAATTCTGCAGTATGCCTGTCTTTTCGAAGTGCAAGTCTGGGTTTATGGAAACTAAGGACTTATCATAGGTCACTTGCAGGTCACTCAGAAAGTTGTCTTGAGGGAAATTCTGGCTTAAAGTGCATGACTGGGCCACATGAAATTTGAGTACCACAGTCCCATACAGAGCTGCACAGCTGTCCTTTCTGTCTCTTCACCGTTCTCTCAAGATGGGCATATATCTTTCCAGACTTCTGCCCCTGAAAATAAGGGTCTTATAATATACAATCGTTTTTGTTTTGTTTTGTTTTTTGAGACAAGGTTTCTCTGTGTAGTCTTGGTGCCTGTCCTGGAACTCGCTCTGTAGACCAGGCTGGCCTCGAACTCACAGAGATCAGCCTGGCTCTGCCTCCTGAGTGCTGGGATTAAAGGCACCATTGCCACCCGGCACAATATATAATCCTACTTTGGAGGGTGAGACTGGTGTTGGGTTTGGGGAACTTGACTAAAGGTGTTTTTGCAAATAAGGCTCCTGATCTGCTCTGAGTTCTCTGATGAAAATATCTCTTGAATTGACTAGTTATTCACACACTAATATGACTCTGACCCTTTCAAAAGAGATAGCTCTTGGAGAATACAGTTATGCAAAGGGGTGGAAGTAAGACATGGGAAGCTGGGTGGTGGCACACACCTTTAATCCCAGCACTCGGGAGGCAGAGGCAGGCAGATCTCTGAGTTCAAGGCCAGTCTGGCCCACGGAGTGAGTTCCAGGACAGCCAGGGTTACACAGAGAACCCTTGTCCCCAAAAACAAACAAACAAACAAAAACACAAAAAAGTAACATGTGGGGAATCATCACTACACTATGTAATCCTCCTTATCTTCAAGACCCCACTCAAATGCAATTTATCCCAGGATGCCTTTCCTGATCTCCATACTTAGAGAGCTTGTTCCCTTCTCTCTGTCAGAATAACACTCTATGTTCTATCACTGTATTATGCTCTCTTCATTTGTCTAGTTATTTGTGGGCTTATTGTATATTTCCTTCTTGACTGAGAACCCCCAAAGCCTTTTGGTTTATTTCCTTATCTATGCACTAGGTAGATCACAGAAGGTAAGGTTGTCCTCTCCTAGTATAATCCTGAAATCAGGTCGGGAAAGAAATTGCAGTGGATATCTCTCCAGAATGTTCGTTTTGCAAGTATGAGGACCTGAACTCCAGATCGCAGCACCACATAAAAAGCTAGGCATGGTCATGCGTGCCTGTAACCTCAGTGCTGCTGGGAGCAGAGAGAGGAAGCTTCCTGGGGCTTCCTGACTGACAGCCTAGCTCAATTTCAGAGAAAGATCCTGTCTCAGAGGAATAAGGCAAAATGGACTTGCAAAATGGACATTCTGGAGAGATGTCCACTACACTCTCTTTCCAGACCTGATTTCAGGATTATATTAGGAGAGGACAACCTTACCTTCTGTGATCTACCTAGTGCATAGATAAGGAAATAAACCAAAAGGCTTTGGGGGTTCTCAGTCAATAAGTGGTAGACAGGGCACCCAAGGTTTTCCTCTGGCTTTGGAACATGCACACAGGTGCACACACCCGCAACACACACACACACACACACACACACACACACACACACACCTCTGAAACCCCTACAAGTGAGACGGAAGTCTCCTGTGTCCTGTTTTGTCCAGGCTTCACTAACTCTGGAACATGCTTCTTAGGCAGGTTTATACCTTTGCAAAGGAGCCCCAGGCCCCCTCGACACTCTGTGTACAAACAGCAGCTTCTTCCACGGTGCACCGCCTGCCACCCTTCTCTGGTTAGAAAACTGCAGGCAGCTTCCCCGCTGCCACTCTTCCCAGCGTTGGGAGCTTGAGCAAGCAGTGCTGCTTCTCCGTCCTGTCCCCTCTGTTACAAAACAGACACAACCTTGACTCTGAAGGCTGCTGTTCAAGACTGAAGAGGCCAGCTGCAAAACAAGCCTTTGCACAGAGTAATCTCAACAAATAGCAGCAATTATTTTGTTCAATGAAAAAAAGAAGAAAATATGTTCAGGACAGTGTCCCACATATGGTATGGCTACAAGAGCAGAAATAGGAAGGTTTATTTATTATTAGTTTTTTTTTTTTTTTTTTTTTTTTTTATCATTTCAGGATGCCTGTGGCAATATGGAGTCAGAACTGTTTAAGCCACTGGGGCTCAACTCCTGCTCTGCTCATGTTAGTTGATGGATCTGGGATCCATTGCTTCCTCCTTCAAAGACTAGACTCCTCATTCCCAGGAAGGGGGACAATGGTACTTAATAGAAGTTTAGTGTTTAAGGGGAAAACTATTCTCAGAGCTGTTCACGGTCCAAAGACGCACAGTGACATCGTTAATCTTACACGTTCGACTGGGAATTGGCCACCTCTCCATCAAGATCTGGGTTCTGGCTTTTCTCTCCTTGAAGTTAGGTGGGCTTGTAAAATGTCTATGGTGGGATGAAAGAGTCTATGCCATAGGAAAAGGCCTTCAGTACCTCCAACCAATAGTTGGTATCTGCCGCACAGATACGTGTGTGGAACCCTTAACCTTTAACCCTAACTCTAACCCTCAACCCCGAAGATGTTCCCAGTTGTTTCCAGCCTCGGCTTTCCCAGATGTAGACCCAGACATGGAGGAGCAGAACCAGCCATTTTCAAATACCTTTCCAAATACCTGACCTACAAATTGTTTTAAGCTAGAAAAACCACAGCAATATATTATGTAGCAGGATTTTAATAAAACCACGAGTACAGTAAATAGCAGACAGAAGGAGCAGCAGGATTTGTGATTAGAGAAGTTCCTATAATATCCACTACAGCTGCCCTGCTAGGCCAGCAGCTGCCAGAGACTCCGCCCCTGAGGTTTATGTCCCGCCTATCACCCTCTCTGCCAATGGGGATTCAGCCTGTGAGCTGCCCTCAGCTCCTGCGGTGGCTGTGGGTCAGAAGAAAGGCAGAGGATGTGGAAGCTGGCTTAGGTGGCTCCTGAGTCACAGCAGCAGTGGCGGGTCAGCTTTCTGTCCCATGGGGGTGGGTGGGCCAGGGGGTGGCAGGTGGAGATGCCTTGGTAGGAGTGGCCGCCCAGACCGGGTGAGGGCAGCTCCTTAATCTCTATTCTCCACAGCCTTTACATACTGGCCCGACAGAGGTCAGCATACTGGACACATTCTTTGTTGTGGTTAAACCAAGCCCTTAAGGGCTTAGAATTGCTTTAAGCCTGATTAACTCCGGAGGAGACAGAAACATTTACATTTGGGGACAGAAGAATAAGATATGTAATCGCCTCTTAAAAACAAATGCTTTCCTTGTTACTCAAGGCCAGGCAACTCTCCCTCTTTCTCTTCTATTTCTTTTGTTTTCAAGTTACTTTCTCTCCTCTCTTCTTCTTCAGTCCTCTTTATTGCTCATCATTCTTGCGCTTTCTCTAAATTTTTTTTCTTTTAGATTTATTTATGTGTATGAGTGTTTATGTATCTGGTGACCCCAGAGGTCAGAGGAGGGTGTTGGATCCCCTGAAAGGGGATTTAGGGATGATTGTGAACCATGTGGATCTGGGGAGCTGAACCCAGGTCCTCTTGTGGGAGCAACAAGTGATCTTAACCTCTGAGCCATCTCTCCAGATGCCTTTCGTACCCAAATTCCTTATTGTACTGGATCCTCTTCTGTGTCTCCATGTCTCTGTTGTGCCTCTCTGGATAGCTTCTGGCTTTGGGGTCTTTCGCTATCCTGTTTCTTTGCTCCTGGATGGTGAATCGCACACCCGTCTTTGATGCAGACATTGGTGTGGTCCTCAAATGTTTACTAACAGAGGGGCTTGAATACTGGAACCCCTGATGCTGACCTGGTTTAGTTCTGAGCAGTGGTGGGGGAAGTACCAAGTAGAGTGTCTCAAATCCAATGATCCCTCATCAGTGGGAGGCCTCGTAGAAGCCATGTTGGGTTTGAGGTTCCATCACAGATGTCTCCCATGATATCTTTTGGTGATAATCTCAGAGCAATGAGCAAGGGTGGTCAGCCTCTCTCTGAAGTGTTGGCAAAGAGCCTTGGACTTAGGGTAAAGATTTCATCTCCTACCAGCCGTTAGCAGGTCACTTTATCTCTGAGCCTGTTCTTCACCCATAAAATGGATAACGGCCGTCATCATGCCTTTCTCAGGGGGCTATTATGAGGCACATACAAGCTAATGAATGAGAAAGCATTTTGCAAAGTATAACGTGCTGTACAAATTTAAACCCTTTTTATTATTGTTGTTATCATGATCATAATTTTTATGTTGTGCTAATGCTCATCTTACAACTCATCAGTATTAAGAAGCAGCTCTGAGTGGAATGCAATCTTGCTTCTCCCTCACGTGTGAATTTAAGGCATCCTTGGGAATAAATCACTATTTCAAGGGGCTTCATCAAGTCTCCTGCTTCCTCCCTACTCTGCTCAGTTTAGTTTGCAGAAGAGCTGGGAATGCTGAATTTATCCTCCCGGCCTGGCCTAGCAGCTTCCCAAGGTGGTGTGTTTGCCTTCTTTACCCACTCTTGCTCCCTGAAGTTTTGCCTCATCTCTCCCTCTGCCCGCTGTGGAGTGAGCATAGCCTCAATCTCTGTCGATGGCACAGAGTAGCTTCTCCAAAGGTCACCCTAGCTCAGCCAGTACACAGATGACCTGTTCTCAGGGCCTGTCCCAGTTCCTCTGCTCCAGCTTCTTCTACCCTCAGTCTCAGTCTCTTGGGCTCCCCCGTGTGGCAGGTCATGGCCACGCCTGCCTCAAGACCCTGGAGGAAGTCCTCCATCACAGAAAGTAAATGCTGCTCTGACCATTGGCTTCCCTATCTTTCCCAACTGAGACCACTCACTCTCCCGACTTTCACTGCAGCTAGGAGGAGCAAGGGTAGCTATTAATGCCTTGCTATTAAAACCAGTCACCATCCTTGCTTACCCTGAGTCAGCATTCTCTCCGATCTGCAAGCCTGGATCAGAGGACCTTCAGTGAAAGGAGCTTACACAGGGGAGGGGTGTAGGAAAGAGCTCTGTTCCATCCTCCTTCAAGGCTTCACTACCAGCACTGTGATAACACGCCCAGACCTACCTTGGCCGTGCCCTGATGTTCCCTGTTTCTCACTCTGTGTTTCACCCATTCCTGCATCACCCTCTCTAAATCTTGGGATAGCCCTCAGGGCCTCTCAAATCCACCTTTTGCTACCTCCCATGATGACTCCAAGAGGATCTAGCAATGCATTTTAAGATGAGGAAAGGGTCCAGGAAGTGAAGCACCTTGCCTGGGGTCAACCAAAGTGGAAGATCATGCAGTAGCCAGGGCTACTTCCTTCATGCTCTCACCCACTGATTCTTGGCCTCTGTCCTCGTGGACCTCAGGGTGGAATGGGACAGAAAATCCCATAAACAGATCCTTGCCACAAACCACGGCCGTCATGGCACAGGAATACATTCGGAGCTCCAAAACCACACAAGAAGTAGATATTATTTTGCCTGAAGAGCTGACTGACAGTGGTGCTAGTGGTGTGTGTGTGTGTGTGTGTGTGTGTGTGTGTGTGTGTGTGTGTGTAGAGGGGGCTGCTGTGAGGCAGCACCATCAAGATCTTCCTACAAGTCAGAATCTCTAAAGGGAAAACAGACGTGTTTGTGCGGTTGCTGCCACAACCCTGTCTATGACAGACAGTGCTAATCAGTCTTGACCAATGAAGCCACCAACCAGGATCTGCTGTGCCAAACCCTCCTCTGGTCTCTCCTTCTTTGAAGAACTGGAACTCACAGAATTCTCCTAATGTGACAGTCCTGTGACACCAAAGGTAAATATTACGTTGTGTCGCCGCTCATATCACACCTACCAGTGAGGTGGTCACAACGGCTGTCACTTTAGAGAAGAAGAATCGAGGGTCAGAAATATCCCTTTCTTGGCAAGGTCACACAGCCAGGGAGCTGGAAGAATTCAGCATGGCGCTCCAGTGTGTCTCACCTCAGAGCCTATGGCTTCTTTTCTTTTCTTCTCCTAAATCATTATAAAATGTTTAAGCGTTGAAAAAGGTTGAAGATGCATGCATATGTGCTGTCTCCATTCTCCAGTAAGGACATGACGCCAAGCCTGCTTTATTTTTGCAGAATGCCACAGTGCCCTTCCTAACACATAAATAAAACGGATTTAATAAAGCAGTTGAGCAATGCTCAACATTTCTCAATGATACAGGCTCTTAGTGGAGTTTTAAAAAGAATTTTCTTTATAAATTGAAATCGTGTCTTCAGATATTTCAGCTATTGCAGCAAGGAGAGTCTGTAGCTCACAGACTGGCTTGTCTGAGGAGTAATTTAATGCCACCGACATAGATCTCGATTTCTCTTTTTACCTTTAATCAATTTTAACAAGCCAGATGGTCATTGCAAATGGCTTCTCTAGCATCTCCCTTTTCTGCCTCCACTGTGCTGGGGGATTTATTGGAATGTGGTTCCTGGAACAATCTCATCACTTCCCATTCTGGGCTTTTCCTGCTGCCGCCATTCACGGCAATCCCCAGCATCTACAAGTGCACCTTCTCTGGCTCCTCAAGTGGAAGGAGCGCTGCTTCTGTGCCTTACCCTGTCCCTCAGCCCCCGGCAGCAAAGAAACACACACATGCCTTGCATTAGTTATTTATGTTGTAATTTCTCATTAGACAGCCTTGCTCATCTATAATCTATGCATCAGGAATGAGTATAGCTGTGGAGGCCATAGTTTCCCGGCATTTTTCTTCTTTATGATCTTTAATACCTACAGTATTGGAACTAAGTTGTTGTTTTTTTTTTTTTTTTTTCCCCTGTACTCACTTTTATAGATATGACCACAAAGAATCAGAGAGGTGAAGCAACTTGTACCCAAGTTACACGGTTAGTTTTGAGGTTGAGGGTACATTTTGATTGCCAATCCTCTTTACTAGAATGTATTTCGTATATTGTTTAAAATGTGGAAACTGGTTGCAGTTTTACTAAAACTCTCAGCTGTCAATCTCTGTATTTTATAAATATTTATTGATCACTTACCATGTGCTAGGATTTATGCTGGGTTTGGGGAAGACAGCAGTGAATGAGATAAAAAAAGATCCTTGTCTCAGAGGGCTTAGCGTGAAGACAGGGATGGCTAGTAAAGAAGGTTGTGGTAGGCTGAATAATGGCTCCCGTCAAAGACCTCCTCATCCTTATCCCCGGAACCTCTGAAAGCTACCTGACACTTTACAGATGTGATTAAGTTGTGCCTTTGAAATGGAGAATTAACCTGGATTAACCAGGTGGGCCCAATACAATCAAAAGAGTCTTCAGAAAAGGGAGCCGCAGGCTCTCTGTCACAAGGAAGGTAGGGCTGTGGAAACCGAGGGCAAACTGCTGTGACTGACAGTTCCGGAATGGGAGAGGCCAGCTGTCAGAGCAGGAGAGCACCCTCATAGGAGATGGGGGAGGGCAGAGGAAGGGGTCTTCAGAGCCTCTGTCTGGAATGCAGTCCTGCCCACCCACTTCAGACTTCTCACTTGGGAAACTATCAAAGAGTAACTTTCGGTTGCCTGAAGGCAGGTGGTGGTAAGTTTTACAGATTATGATCCTAGCTGAGAAGAAAGGTGAAATCACACTGAGATAACAACCTGAGAAGGCTACTCTGAGAGAAAGGATCAGAGAACCATGCCCAAGAAGGACACTCCAGGAGAGGGGAGGGCAGGTGCAAAGGCCCATGGGGAACAAACATAGCCATGGTGGGGTGGCCAGACCTCAGCAAGAGCAGGGTGGGGGGATATGGGGTGCTGGGTAGGATGGTGTCAAGTGAGGTTGGACAGTTATACTGGACTCAGAGATCATAGTGTCTTTGAGACCACAGCGAGGGGTCTGGCATTTAACTAAAAACCAAGAGGAGCTGCTGGAGAATTTTAAGGTGTGTGTGTGTGTGTGTGTGTGTGTGTGTGTGTGTGTGTGTGTGTGTGTAAAGTGTGTGTGTAAACTATCATTGCATTGGTCAAACTTCCATGAAGAAGACCCTTCCTTGGGACAAATAGCAAACTTCAAGGCAATCAAGACCAATATGTCCTCCACATGAGCGCACCTATGTCTGCTCACATTCCTAGAGCCAGCTCAGTCTTCTGTGGGAAGCAAGGACTTCTCTTTATGCTAACCTAGCTCTCTAATGCTTTCGGGCAGGGCCCCTGAGTACACAGTGAGTAGACAGTGCTGTAACTTTCAGTAGGATTTATGACAGTGAGAGCTGACCCCTGACATGGAGGCACTCAGCATTACTGCATTACTGAACTTGAAACACTCCTGCCCAGGGGTGCTTCTTTCCATTTGAGGCACTCTGTGACTCTCTGGCTCATTATTTAAATACAGCTTTAGACCGTAAGCTATGTGAAGCAAGGGGCCATCTGTACTTTATCTCTGTAGCCCCAGATTAGCGTGTAGTCAGCTCAGTAGGCCCATGTTGAAAGAAGGGCTATGTGGGAAAGAGGGGCACCAATAGGTTAGATCTCTTTCTCTCTCTCTTTTTTTTTGGGGGGGGGCAGGGTATGAATCAGAAATAGGAAGAATACTAACAAACAGGAAAAGACTGGTCTCAAAACACCCATCCGTGGTTCTGTTCTAATTACTGATCAGAAGACATGGCTTTGTTCTCGTGCAGCTGATACTAGGGAACAACATGAACATGAGACAAGGCCTCCCCACCTCCCCTGAAAAGCCCGCTGGATGCCCAAAAGCAGCCAGAGTGTGTGGGAACACATGAAATGCACACACATATCCAAACATCACGCAGCCTCTTTAGTTCCTTGCACATACTGTTGTGGTCAGAATGTGAGGTGTCCTCCACCAGCTCCTGTGTTTGAACACTTCATCTCCAGCTGGTGACACTATTTTGGAAGGTTGTGGAAAGTTTAGGAGGTGGAGCCATGTTGGAAGAAGTAGGTCACAGAGGGCGGGCCCTGAGGTTTCCACAGCCCAGCCTCACTTCCTTTTCTGACTGTGGATACAGTATGGGCACTTTCTCTCTCTCTGCTCTCTTCCTGTTGCCACACTTTTCCTTTATGGGATGGAACATGTCTCCTAAAACCGTAAGCCAAAATAAACCTTTCCCTCCTTCAATTGCTTCTTGTCAGGTATTTTGTTATGGTAATGAGAAAAGTAAAATATACACATGCTATTATCCACATCTGTGCACATCAGGCTTTCCAACAATCTGTCTAATGTCAGATGATGGTTCTGCCATCTCACATTTCTACCAGCAGGTCCAAGCTGTAGGGCTTTCTCAAAATGAAGTGCGTATTATTCTGTTCAGCCATTAAAATTGTTTAAATGATGCTACTTTTGTCAGTGGGTGTCTGTGTGATTTTTTTAAAGTTATGCTTCAGTGGAGACGTTTTAGAGTGTTGTGGCCCTGCCTCCATTTCCCTCTAGATTCTGTCCCTCCTCCCATGCGTGAATTTGCATATCTCAGTGATTTTTCAGAGCACATATGGGGTAAGATAGAAGAACTGACTGTACTGTCTTTTGTCGGCAACACCAAGAAAACAAGAAAATACACAGTGATTAGCAAGAAATTGAAGTCAAAGCAATAAGCACGAAGGATGATTCATGATGTCCTTCTGGTGTATAGGACACTCTTACTGTTTATTCCTTTTTCATCCAGTCTTTCATCCTTTTACTTACTCTCCAGCTAACCCTCCAGTGTCTGCTGTAGGCCGGGTCCCATCATAGGTTCTGTTGACACAGCAAAGACCAAAAGCAGAGGTCTCAGAAAAGCTTAGGGTTGGAGGTGAGTGTGATGATGCACACCCATAATCCCAGTACTTGGGAGCTGGAAGAGGAAGGTCATGAGTTCAAGGCCAGTCTGGACTGTTTAGTGAGGCCCTGTCTCAAATACAAATCTTCAAGTTGGAAGAAAATTACATCCATCTATTTCATCACTGCAGGCTTTGCAGGCTTCTTTCCAGTACCATCAATGTACTTACAACCTAGTACTTCCTACTATCAGTGTGTCATTGTTCTCAATTCTTTCAATGACCCAGGAGTGTAAAGGAGACAAACTACCTAGTCCTCTCAGTTTCCAGATGAGGATTGTGGGATAAGCAGGAAATGGTAGAGAGAGCCATCTGACTCCAGCCTGGGCTCTTGAATACTGCCATTGACTTTTGGGGAAGAATACATTAAGTCTTCATCTTTGGAAGAGGATAGAGGGTGGTCTATCCTTCATTGGAGGCAGTCTCAAAGGACAAAAAACTATGTGAAAAGTTGTCACTGGGATTCATGGTAGTGGGAAAAATCTGTATTTATTCAAGAAAATACCTTGGAGGCCACTTCATTTCATGGGATCAGAGGAAGATGAACACCATGCTGGAAGGACACCACGTTACAATGTGTGGAGTTGAAGTTGTGGTATGGTAGAGAGGTGAAAGATGAAGGGGGATGTAACCTGATAGCACAAGATTGCCCGTGGGGAGGTCCTATGGGTCAGATATGTCAGGCTCCCAAAGGCTGGGGGACCCCTCTATATTTTCTCTTTTACATTATCTGCTTCTTTGTGCTGCTGACCTAATAGTAACCAGCCTGCCACAAAACCATTTGCATACTTGGGGAAGATAAAACTTGAAGCCATGTTTCCGCCTGGGGTGGACTAGCAGACCTGAACCGGGAGTGGGCCAAGAACATGAGCACAAGATGATGGGCAGCTATCTTTGGTTTTCCTTGGTCAACCATGGGAACCTGCAGCCTACTGGGGTGGGCAATCAGAACAAGCTGGGTGCTGTGGACTGTTCTGGAATCTGAGGGCTCACAGAATCTGAGCAAGGCTCAGGTGTAGATTAGGGGTATCCAAAATCCCTCAAAGGCTGAGGAACTTCAGATGGCCTTTGGGTTAGAGTTGTCAAGAGCAAGAGCTTTCAAGTCAAGACAACCAGGCCATAAACACCTACTTCGCCTGCAGCATGTTGGGGAAGCACTGAATGCTTAGAGAACACCCAATGCAGTGGCTGGCATAGTCTTCAAGCCATTGGCAGCTCTTGTTATGACATCTTCCAAAACTGGGGTGTGACGGAGCTACTCCAGCATGACCAAAGTGGGGAAATCAGACCTGCTTGGGAGCCCGAGCTGAGAGATAAAAGAGGGAAAAGGCCATGCCTGGCACTAAGGTAACTGCTTACTAGGTATTCAGTGGTCAAGACCAAGGCCAATCATAAATTAGGAAGGAGGAGTACTCTGGTAGGGTTTGGATCCAGAATGCTCCAAAGTCTTTTGTGTTGAAGACTTGGTTCCCAGCTGTTGGTGCTACTGGGAGGTTGCGGAAATAATGGAAACTTTAGGTAGCAAGGACCAGAGGGAAGAGGTAGGTTACTTGAAGTGTATTTTAGGAGCCCGGCCTTTACGCTTCTCTTTTCTTCCTGGCTGCATGAGATGAGCAGTTTCTTGCTCCCTGCCATGATGTACATCTTGTCCTCAGTTCTAAAGTCAATTGGCCAGGTGACCCTGGACTAAAACTTCTGAATCCTTGAGGCAAAAGGAGGAAATCCTTTCCCCCTCCTCAAGCTGATCATCTTCAGTGTGTTCTCACAATGATGAGAAGTGAATTGCACACATCCCTTTCTTCAAAGGCTGTAGGTTCCAGCCCCACTTGCTACCCTGGCCTGAATACCTGTTCAACTTGTGTGTCAGGAAGATCCAAACAACTGGAAGCTGTTATGCCTGTGTTCATTAGTATTCCCTCACCTCTGCCATGCCACCTTCGTTCTGGCTCAAGACAGCCCTAGGTTTGAAAGAAAGCACTTCATCCCCTCATTCTCTCCCTCTTGGCTCCAGCTGCACCCCTCTTGGTGACCTGGTTTCTCTACCCCACTCATCCAGGGCCAACTTCTTACAGGCAGGGTCCTGACCACTCGTACAGCTGGCCAGGAGACCACTTAACTGGAGGCTGGATCAGGGACCTCCTTTTGCGCTCAGAAAGAGCCTCCAGTGAGAGGAACCAATGCTGTCATTGTAACAGCCGTCAGAAGGCAGCAGATGCTCACTGGCCATAAAGGGCGCAAGTCCTTGCTGGGGAGCTGGGTGAGCTGCAGAGACCTTGTATGCTATTTTTGGTGCCTGGACACAGAGGTGCCAGAGGAAGATGCCAAGCTGGAAGGCTGCCTGCCCACTGAGGGCTGGCCTCCAAGGGCCGGCCTGTGACTTTCAACTCCAGCCCTTTGTTGTTGCTCTTTTTCTAAGACAAGGCTTTCTAGGCTTGGCTGATGGGTACAGCTCTCCCTTTAGAGAGCCAGAGTCACCTGAGTGGGTGGCAGTCACTTGGCTGTTGAACTAAGCACCGGGTTCCTTAGCTCCCATACTGCTTCTGTTTAATGGGTGAAGAATCTGGACCTTGGGAGTGGGAGAGATTCCCATAAAGCCATTTTCCAGAGAACTTTTAGTTGTTGCTGCCACTTTCTTGAGAATGCAGAGTAAAGTGTGAGTCAGGGTCCCTGCCTCTGCTCTTTGCCCTAGTTATTCAAACTTGGAAAAGCATATCACCCTCTCCGAGTCCTCCTTTCCACTCTGTGAAGGGGTAGTGAGAGGCTGTCCCTCCAGAATGGCTGGAAACTGAGGGTGAGGGGATGGAGAAGGCACAAGGACCTGAGGTGGGTTGCAGAAAGAACTCAGCGTTTATTAGAAGTTGATGGTGTTATTCCCGCTGTTGGACTGTCTGCCAACACGTGACCTGCACCTCAGCTAATTCTCACAACAACTCAATGAAACAGACCAGCTCACTTTCAGATGAAGAAGCCGAGTCCCAGGAGACAACGGGGGTCCTAATGACACACAGCCAGGGAAGGGCTGCTAGGAGGGCACAGACTACGAGCCTTGAACTGGGGCCGCTGCTCTGTTCAAGGTCTGCATCTCAGATGCGCTGGGGTTCCCTACATGCTGTGTCCCCAGGAGATTTAGCAGAGGGGACAAGAGCTGTCCGAGCACTGGTGTGTTTATGTACACACATGAAAAGAGTACAGGTTGGCAAGGAATAGGAGTGAAAGAGCTGACAGCCAGTACCAGACTCCACAGACTCCTGCTCTCCAGTTCTCTCCCTGGCTTCTACAGTGTCCCCGAGACAAAGAGAGAAGCCCATTTAGAGTCACTCCGGTACATACCATAATCCTGTACATTGTCCACCCTGCCATTGCTCAGTGGCCCTGTGGTGCCCGGGGGTTGTCCTTTTATGGATAGTTCAGATACCCATACCCATACCCACACCCATACCCATACCCATACACATACCCATACCCACACCCACACCCATACCCACACCCACAGCCACAGCCACAGCCACACCCATACCCATACCCATACCCATACCCATACCCATACCCATACCCATACCCACACCCATACATACACCCAATGGTTGTGGCCTGTATGGTCTGGACCTGAGTTGTGTCTCAGGACTCCCAGCTTCGCTTCTCTCTTGGGTGCTCTGTCTTCTAGATCACTCTCAGGCACACCTTTTCCTCCCAAGTGTGACCCACACCTGCATCTCAGAGCAGCACTGCTACCGCCTGCTAGCCACTCTCGGTGTCCCCAAGAGTGGCCTTCTCTCCTATGAATTTCACAGGGACTTCCCTCCTTGGCACTTCTTCCTGAGTTTCCCCAAACTGGAAGAGTGACAACTTGAATATCTAGCTGTCACCTAGCCCCATCCAAAGTCTCTTCCTGACCCCAATACATCCCATTGGGGAACCTGACAGTTCCCAAAAGAGAGCCCCCCAGGAAAGAGGTCTTTAGATTCTTTTTGTGTTCCTTTTTTTTTAAAAAAAGATTTATTTATTTATTATGTATATAATATTCTGTCTGCATAGATTCCTACACTCCAGAAGAGGGCACCAGATCTCATTATAGATGGTTGTGAGGCACCATGTGGGTTCTGGGAATTGAACTCAGGACCTCTGGAAGAGCTGCCAGTGATCTTAACCTCTGAGCTATCTCTCCAGCCCGAGGTCTTTGGATTCTTAATTGCTGGGGAACAAACATCCACCATGGAGATTAGTGTGAGGGAAACACAGAAAGAGGTTTAACAAGTATTTGCCAGAGTCTCGAATGCTGATTTCTGACCTGAAAACTTCCTAGTCAATCCCTGGCAAGGCCACATTGAGCATAGGTAGTGTGATTGTGAGACAATTAGCATACGTGTCGGGTACCATTCTGTGTGCTGTAGCTGTTTTAACTCACGCAGTTGCCATGACCCCAGCAAGCAGGAACAGTGCTCATCCATTTTGTGGATGAAGAAACTGTGGCAGGAGAAGCCACGCAGCTTTCTAGGTTCACCCAGCCAGGCAGGAGAGGAGCTGGGGTTCCCATGGAGATCTGGCTCTGAAACGGATGCCCAGAGCCACACTTTGAGCACTTCCTCCGGCCCTGGCCTTGTGATAAGTACCCTATGAACACTGCTTCATTTGACCCTCACAACAACCCTTCACTACGGAGACAACCAAGAGAACCAATCTGGCCGAGAGGTGGATGAGAGGAGCTTTGAACCGAGGGCTTTGTGGGACTTGTAAATCTCTAGCCTGGCTGTCGCAAACAGAACAAAGGATCCTTAGGTCAAGGAGCATCCCACAATGTGTAAAATATACACAAGGAGTGCTTCTTTAGCTTGCTGGAAGCATTCACTGCTGCCAACTTAGATCATCTGCTTCCCCAAACCGGGAAACTGCCTAGCCTAGGTTAGTCCCAGGTCCTGAGCGCCATCTTTCTCTCCTGGCCCTGCAACCAGGAAGGACTAAAATAAGACCCTAATTCTTCAGTGTCCAAGATGTAGCCCCTCCCAGGAGCCGTTCCCCTATCTGCACGCTCATGGAAAGAATGCTTTATACAAACATAACTGGCCTCATTCATCCATTCATTCATTCATTCACTCAACAAATACTTAATGAGAAGATATTATTGGGTCAGGTGATAGGATAAGGCAGAAAACAAGCCAGGCCCCAAGTTAGGCCCTCCTTAGAACTTACATCATGGTGGGGAAGAGACCTTCAGTATTTTTGAGAGAGATGGGGAGGGCTGGAGTGGGAATCGAAGCTATTTTTAAATGAGGTGCTGCAGAAGACCAGCCTGAGACTGAGCTTTGAGGGAGGCTGAAGGAGGTAAGGGAGGCAGCCTGCAAGCTCCACGTCTGCAGGAGCACAGGGACACTAAGCCTCCAGTGGGAGCCACTGAGGCCCCGCTTCAGGGCAGTGATAGAAGGGCCGCAGGAGATGCTGGAGGGATGTTTATTCATTTGTTTGAGGAAAGTTCACACGTCGCCAATGTGTTAATGGCAAACTTTTCAATAGCAGTCTCTAAAAAGAGGAACTTAATTACAAACTAAAATACGTGTGACTGTGAGATAGAGCTGGTATCTGGAAATCCTGGGAGTAACACAGGCCCTGGGCACAAACCGAGGAAGCTGTGTCAGCTTTGACTTTGGGAAATCCCCTACCTTCTAAGTCACTGTTTTGTCACACAGACATCTCAGGTCTCCCCCATTTATGGCTTCCTGCCGTTCTAGGAGGCTCAGCCTCTTTTTCTGTGGACTAGGGGTTAAGATACTTGCTTGGTCTCTGCATTGTGCTATAGAGTCAGGCAACTGATGTTCCTGTGTTTATGCCTGTGCTCATGCTTGTGTGTGCCCTCACGTGGAGGCCAGAGGACAGGGTTGTGTGTCCTCAATGACTCTCCACCTTATTTCTGAGACGAGGTTTCTCACTGAATCTGGCGTTCACCAATTTGGATAGATAGGTTGGTCAGCAAGCCATGGGTATCCCGTTATCTCCACCTCTAAAGCTTTGGGATTATAGGTGCATAGTGCCATACCTGGCTTTCACGTGGTTGCTAGAGTTCTAAATTCAAGTTTTTATGCTTGCATAGTAAGCTCTTCATCAACTGAGTCATCTCTGCAGTCTCTGGGCCTTGTTTTTAAACAGAAAAACAAGGAGGAGCTGATACTTGATGAAGACTGGTTTTCTCTGATGTTACCCCCACATTAGCAACCAAATCTACCACTCCTTTGTGCTGTGGGCATTTTTTCCTTCTCACTGTAACAGCAACATTACACCGTGGGCATTACCATCTTCTGGAGGACACAGAATGCAAGAGAAGAGGACTGTGAGCGTTGCATGAACAACAACCTATGCTGATAATATCCAAGTGCTACACAAACAGTAAGGCTGAGGCCAAAGCTAAGCTCACAGAACAAAACTCAGCCCAACACAACCAAATGTCCTCAGTGGACAGGTGCGTCTGCCCTTGAACAAGGGTTGCTGCAACCCTGAGAGGGAACAGACAGGAGTGCATGGGATGGCCATTTTGGGGACTTAGAGCTGTGGACATATGCTTCATGCCTGCTCAGGACAATGAGGTAGAAAAGCTGCCGGCAAGTCCTAGCTGCAGGCCTGAGCCTGGGTGGGGTGAAAGACATATGCCCAGCACTCCGATGGGGTACCCAAGTTTGTCAAAAGACCAGGGTATCAGTCTAACCTGCAGGATATTAAAAAATGCTAAAATGACCAACAAGGACCCCACACAACAAAACAAAATGAATATAAAGGGAGAGAAGGAGCAAAAAATTCATCTTATAGGTTTTAGTACCAATATATGTATATATACACACTGTATTAAAGGCCCTAAACAAAACCATCTTTATTAATATTTCCACAATGGTGATAAGATAGATGGAATGGAATTAGATATGAAAAAATGTAATATTCTGTGAAGGAAACTCTGGGGAGACAGGGAGCTATGAAGGTCATTTCTCATTAAGGGCGAACTTTTCTGTGATTTTTGCCTCTGACTTTATCCTATGAATCCTCTGCCAGAGCCTGCAATATGCCCTCCTTGTTTTGTGTGCTGGGGACAGGCTGTGTCACCCAACGGCCCCCTCAGCTAGGCGGTGTCAGGCTATTTTTAGCTCCTCCAAACAACTAATGGCATTATTGTCCATTTCCTTGTGGTGAGCTGTTCTGAAGCTTCCCAGCTTATTAACTCTGTGAGTCTTAGATGCCCAGTGCTAGGAAAACAGGGTTCCTTTGAATTGGAACCCGGGAAAAAGCAAAGACTTCTGAGTTCCAGAGGTGGCAGCCATCTCAGTGGCCATGCAGACTTCGTTGTAGACCCGAATTCTGGAGATACAACTCTTGGCTGTAAGATGTGCACAAGAATGTCCACCCCATGGGCAGCATTGCTACCTAGGAAGGACTTGTGATGAAATTTGAATTTGAGTACCTTGGAGAATGGTTTTAATTGGCCATATAGTCTTCTAGAAGCATTTGGATGAAAATTGGAGGTATTTGGACAGGTCCTAACTCAATTGGTCCGATTATTTATAAATAGGACAAATTCAGTTATGGAGACACATAGAGAGCCCTATGTAGAAATGAAGACAGAGGCCAGGGTGGGGCATGCACAACCTCCATGATGTCAAAGATGAATGCCAAATCGCTAGAAACTAGGGGAGTGGCCTGAGTAGACTCCCCCTCATAAGCCTTGGAGGAAACCAAATCTGATGATACCTTGATTTTGTGCAGTCTCCAGAGAAAAGAAAAAATCTACTTCTTTGTTTAAGCTACCTAGTTGGTGACATACTGTGATGGCAGCCCTGGATATCAAATATAGGGAACACTAGTAAAATGGAAGGCAACATAGATCCAAGGCTGTCACCTGACATAGAATTCAAGATCCAGGGTCAGAAATGTTTCTGGGACAAATCAATGAGATGACACAGAAGAAATCCTTCACACAGTATTTCTGTGTACCACTTGTGGACTTGGTTCCCACAGAGAACAAAGAGAGCATTGGATCCCTCAGGACTGGAGTTATAGACAGATGTGAGCTGCCATGTGGGTATTAGTCATTGAACCCCAGTTCTCTGGAAGAGTGGCCATTGCTCTTGACCACTGAGACCTTTCTCCAGTCCCAGTAGGCACTCTTAAGACTTATTAGGTAGATGAATGAATGAAGTTATGAAAAAGACATCAATCCCAGAACTTGGCATGGGCAGATGGTCAATGAGTATTTGCTAATTGTATGGTCATCAGCATTTGCATTTATACAGCTTTCCCCCCATGAACCAGGCAGTACTCTAAGTGATTGACATACAGTGATTGACATGTATGAAATTCTTACAACAATCCCATCAGCTTAAGTGATCCCATTTTGCATTTCTTTCATTTCTGCTTGGCTTTTAAGACAGTCTTATATATACCAGGATGGCCTTTGAGGATGACCTAGAGATTTTGATCCTCTGTCTCTACTTCTTGTGCTGGGATTATAATATGTAACTGGCTCACAGAGTTTTGGTTCCAGGATTGAACCCAGAGTTTCATGCATGCTAGGCAAGCATTCTACCAACCTATATACATCTCTACCTAGTGACCTCATTTTAAAGATGAGGAAACTGAGGCACAGAGAGGCTAAATAACTTTCTCAGATTCATTATCAAGTGGTAGAATTGGCTATTTGGTCTGCATGTCTATTGATCACTGTTTCGGGATGCCTGATCGCACTGTGGAACTCTGAGACTGTGTTAATAAAATTAACCTTGGACCATGGGGCAGTGCCAGTGACTAGTTGACAAGAATTAGCCATAGAGAGTGTGGAGGACCCAGGAAGACAGATAGAAAGACACACAGGAACGAGTAGGGAGGAACTTAGAGATTTGCAGTCCTTTTTGGTTTGGGGCAGGTAGAGAGATGCTCTCTTGCTAGTTCTTCAGCTGAAAAGGAAGGTCATAACCTTCTTGGCCTCTCTGAGCTAGCAGGTTTTCACCCCAACATCTGAATCCCAAGTCTTTATTGGTAAATAGAACAACTTAGATAAAAACAAGAGAGTTCAGTGATGTACGTGAAGAACTCAGCACATAGTAGGAGCTCAATCTGGATGCAGAGAGTAGTTGGGAGTCTTCTCTGGGGAAGGCAGGGAGCACAGGACTTGCCCTTGGTGGCCTTGTCTCTCTTTCTTATCCTCAGATAAGATCTCTTGCTTTCCACAGATCCTTGGAGTTTTATACTCCTCCAGACTTAGGCCAGACTAGAACTAGAGGGCCCTTTTTGGTGCAAAGCTATCCTATGCAAGTTCTGTCTCTACTCCCTTACTGTTTGTCTGAGAGGAAGCCAATCTGGTGCTGAAGAGGGGCAGAGGGGTGGTATAGCCTGTATCATCTGTCATGAGGCAGGTTGCACATTGTCCCCACCTAACCTCCATAATACATCCCAAACCAAGTGTGAGATGCTGACTTGGCGCTTCCTCCACAGGCCACAGGCTGGCTGTTCTTGCGCCTTCCTAGACTCAGCTGGGCTGTGCCAAGTCTCAACCCTGGCAGTGATTTACAGTGTCACGGGCTGGTGTCCTCCACCCTGACCACGGCTCTTGCCCACAGGTTTAATTATTTAAACAGATTTTACATTTTATGAGCATGCCCTCAGGCCTGGCAGAGGAAAGAGAGCCTTAGGAGGAAAAAGTCTTTGCTTGAAACAGTAAATTGAACCATGCAAGGACAGAGTTTGGGAAGCATTCCAAATTCCTGAATGTGAGCATGGTATTCAAGGCCCTTTGGAATTCATTCCAGGTTGCACGTTGCCCCTCCTGGGCAAAGAGCATACCTCTGCCTCACTGTGGAGGTTTGTAAGTTTGGTTTGCTTCTGCTAGCCAGCTTGCCAGTAATGCCCTGTCCTGCAGAGATCCTCATGGACACCCACATACTTATTCATCTTCTAACAGGAGGAAGGATTGCTGATGCAGTAGTAACCAGCCTCATCAACTCCCCCCTCCACACAGTTCCCACTCCATAGCAAGAGACTTCCTTACATATTCCCTGGAGACATTCCTCATTAGGATCTAGCTACATGCTACCTTCCCTGCCTGCCGGCCTTCCAGTGAAACCAATTGCTCACAGGAAACTCTAGTCATCTATCAGAGCCCAACTTCCTTGGACCGTGACGAACGGTGAACTTGAAGCCTTTTCTCTTAGACTGTGACTTCCTTCAGGATGGGATTGTGGAATTCAGTGTCTATTCTAGCAGGGATGAGGCCTGCTTTTTTCCAGAAGAGACTCCTGGGTGTTTTCTCTACTTGACACCTTCTTGGTTTGTTTGGTTGTCTGTTCACTCACTCACTCACTCACTCACTCATTCACTCACTCACTCACTCACTCACTCATTTGCTCACTCACTCATTCACTCACTCACTCACTCACTCATTCGTTCACTCACTCATTCGTTCACTCACTCATTTGCTCACTCACTCACTCACTCACTCACTCACTCACTCATTTGCTCACTCACTCATTCACTCACTCACTCACTCACTCACTCACTCACTCACTCACTTAACTCACCCACTCACTCATTCAACACACATTTATTGACCCTGTGCTGGGCTAGACCCATAGAGACAGCAAAGCTTTCCTGCCTTGGTTGCTCATTTTATAGCCGTGGAATCATTTGGTAAATGGCTGTTCTGAGGTCCTAGCCTCTCAAACAGTTGCAGGCAGCCATTAGTCCTGGGATGGTATGCACACCCAGGCTGGGCTAGAGACGACCCACCCAACCCTCAGGCCTTTGGGGGCTGTGTTTCCCTTGCTCTGCTCAAAGGATGAAGCTAGGGAAAATGAAGCTCACCAATCTCCATCTTCCTCGCTCTCCACATCTGTGTAAACTGGGGATAACGAAGTCCAAGGCTATTAAAATAATGATGCAAATAATCCACATTTTTCATCTTAAAAGCACTTCTACTGAATCAGATTAATCTTCCCTGCACCCTTGTGTGTAGGTAAGTGTAAATTTGTGCTTATAGATGAAGGAAACTAAACTGTGAGGTGATTACTCTCGGCCTCAGGCTACAGAGAAGGCAAGGCTTTGAGCAGGGACTGGATTCATCACTCATCCTTTATTTTGAACAGTTTTTCAGACTCCAAGGGCCATGTCCCTTGAGCAACTCTCAGGAACTTATTTGTCTTAGTGGTGTGCGGGAGGGTGTTGGAGCTATGCAGATTAGATGCCACACCCATGGCTGACCTCTGAGAAGTGACTTGAGCTCTCTGCCTGCTCTGATGTTCTCACTCACAAAATGGAGATAATGACTAGCTTGCAGGGTTGGGAGGGGATCCTAAATTAGTTTATTTTTGTGTAGTTATTTGCACAGTATGCAATACAGTTTTCTTAGAAATATAGAGACAAAGCATGAAATGAGTGAGGTCTGTTTATTAATTATCATTGTCATCATTATCATCACCATCAATATCACCATCATCAAAATCACTGTCACCAAGCATCATCATCATCATCATTATTGCCATGACTACCAAGTATTTATTCAGTTTTCTTATGGCCTTCACTAAGTGCCATGGGTGTTACAAAAATAGTGAACAGCACTTTTGCCCTCAAAGCTATGCTAAGACATCGTCATCACCATCATCATTGCTGTGCATCATCCTTTGGGAATTGGCGTGTTCCAGACATAAAGGTGCTGAGATTTTGCTGCCATAATAGACTGTACCCTGGAACTGTGAGGTAAAAAGAAACTTCCCCTTAATTTGCCTTTGTAGCACAGCAACAGGAAAACGAATACAGTCTTCAAATAAAGGACATAGTTGGGTAAGAGGAGAGTTATGTCTGAAGATAGCTGAAGAAGCAACAGATTAGAGCCAGGTTCATAGAACAGTTTGTACGATGTGCCATGGAGATGTTCAGAGCACTGCTGAGGTTTCTGGGTAAGTTTAGGTCCTAGGGTATCATTCAGTGTCTAATACTGGCACATGCTCTGTTAGGGGCAGGTAGATATATAAGTCATAGAAACTAGCTTTCTAGTTTTTGTTTTGTTTTGTTTTCCAATGTTTTATCAAGGCGGAAGCATTTGAGTTAGACAAGCTGCATGAAGATATTGATAGCCATTTTGATGCAAAAACACAACTCTTACCTCAAAAGGGATAAGGGATAATTTATTCTGGGGCCAAATATGAGGGACCATGGCTATCTAAACACAGATTTAGGTTACCTCAAACTCTGTGCTCCAATGAGGCAGCAATTTCATGAACTTTTTATAGTAACAGAACAAATAAGCTACAAATCAAGGCCCTTTTCAAATACATCAATGGGTACACCAGGCGGGTAGCTTATAACACAATGGAGAGAACTCTACTGTGGGCATAAGATGATATCTAACAGCATTCTTAGCCCTTTGGTTGGTGGAAAACTAGGGTTTTGTTAAGTTAATACATTCCAAAAGGTTTTTACATGTTAACCCCAAGATAACACAGTGGTAGGCAAGGAATAACTGTGGGGCTAAAGACAGCACAAGATACATTGTAATTAGGCTCTGGCCCTGCAACATTCCCATATCTCCACATCAATCAGTCAATCCACCTTTATAGTCACAGCTCTTTCTAGGAATTCTTATACACAAGCACTCTGCATATGCTACCGGGAAAGTTGCCTAACAGATAGATTATCCTACCAAAATCCTCACAAAATCTCTGAGTGGTCCTTCTAGTTTCCATCTCAGAGACAAAACACTGAGAGGCAGGAAGAAGACAGGGTCATGTGACTTGTGCCAAGTGGCAGAGTTGGTCAGTGTGATAATCAGCTGGGCATTAGCTCTTGGGGTCGGGGTGGGGGTGCGTGCTTCAGGAAGGATGGCTGATAGACTATTATCCTGGAAGCCTCCTGCCTTATTTCCTTCAGTAAGAAGCTGTGAAGCTGGAAAGTCACGCTGGCTAATAAACATTTAACACGTTTACCTGCTGTTAGGGGAAGGGTGTGCATAACCTCCATTTGCACCTCCACTTCCTCATCGCCCACATGTGCCTGCTTCTAGAGGTGTGTCTGTGTCGTTAATGATGGCAGAATAATTGTACACACTGCTCTGTGATTCCTTCGAATGCAAAATGTGATCAGTCCTCAGAACAGTTTGACAGGGCCAGAAGGAAGTGAAGGACACGGGGACCAGCTACTATGAGAGGTCTTGGCTTAAGCCAAGTGTTTGCACTACTTTCACATCAGCTTCTTTCAAAAGGCCCTCACGGTAGGCTGCACGGCTGATGGGTGAAAGACGTCAGGGCCACAGAGACCCACAGGATAACTAGAAAGTAAGGAGAAAGCTGGACCAAAGAGAAACTACGGTCCAAAACTGCTAGAGACCACCTTCAGCACAGTTATGTGCAATTCCTAGCATTCCTTGCAGTGGGGAGGGCTCACATGACTGGATCTAGTCAATGGAATGTGGGGGATGAGATGTAAGCCATTTCATGGCTTCACTTCTGGAAACCTATTCCTTGGAATCTTAACCTCTTCAGTCTCGAGGCTCTACAGAGATGGGATGTGGAGCTCCAAGATGGGTAGTGCTGGGATCTCAGATGAAGACTGAACTTCCTTGCCAACTCTGACTGCTTTGTGATAAGAAAAGTAAAGTTTTACCATGGTAAGTTTTTAAGGATTCATAGATCAGTGCAGCTCGAAGTCACTAGAGTAGTGTCTTTGTGTAATAGATGATGAGTCACAGCTGGTCAAAGTGCCAGGAATGAGTGTCTATGAGTGCTCAGCCATAAACAGTCCATCTACATCACAGCCTCACCCAAGGCTCCAGGACCATCATGGAAAAGGGATGGAAAGGCTGTAAGAGCCAGGGAAGACTGAAGTAAAACAGTCTTCCAGCCATGACAGGACTACTGCCCTGACTGACAGCAGCTGGAGATGACCACACAAGACCCATATGAGAACAAACTAGACAACATTATGGCATGTTAGGATGAGCTCACAAGTCCTGCCCTAGTGGAGTGTTACTGACAGTTGATGACTGCCAGACAAGGGGGAGGAGGTTTTCATTGTTGGGGGGGTATGTTTCTTCCTAGGTTGACCGTGCTTGAGAAGATGGTCCCACACCCGTGTGTATATGGGCAACACAAATTAGACTCAGTTATTTTCAAATTAAAAGTACATGAAAATGCGAGGGGAAGACAGGATGGAGTCTGGGAAGATTTGGCTGAGGGTGTGTGTAGGGTAAATATGACCAAAATATATGCATGAGCAAAATTTCAAAGAGTAAAGTTTTTTTTCAAAGACTAGAAAGGTTTTAAAGATCATCTACTATACCCACTAGCATAATTTACTTATTAACTACTGAAAACGAGATGGCTTTTTAGAGCATTTTTTTTAGAGCATTTATTTTCTAATCATTTTCATATATTTTATGCTTTGGAGGATCCTTGGGAGAACTTTGTGGTTCTAGTATCACAAATATTTGTATGCTTCTGGACAAAAGTTATCTTCATCTTTATTAGTTGAACATCTTTTCCTGTGTTAGTGTTTTCATGTAGTAGATGATGAGTCACAGCTGGTCAAAATGCCCGGAATGAGTGTCTATGAGTGCTCAGCCATAAATGGACGTCAATATCACACCTTCACCCAAGGCTCACGGACCGATGGCTCATGAGAGAGCTCACAGAAACAGTGGTTCAGTGATCAAGGGTGTTTGGAATGCTATTTGGCTACCATTTTCACTTTGGACAGCATTATTCTCCCCCTCTCCCCAGAGTTGAGGACTGGATCCAGGGCCTTGTGCTTGCTAGGCAACTACTTTACTACTTAGCCAAATTCCCAACCTTTCTACAGAATTTCTTTCTTTTCTTTTTAAAGATTTATTTATTTTAGTTTTATGTTTATGTTTTGCTTGCACTGTACGCATGTGTACCTCATGTATGTAGTGCCCATAGAGGCCAGAAGAGGGCATCTAATCCCCTGGAACTGGAGCTAAGGAAGGTTGTGAGCCAGCAAGAGGGTGCTTTGGGTCCTCTGTAAGAGCAGCAATTGCTCTTAACCATCTAGCAGTGTCTCATAGCAGGGAAGTGATTCGCCTTTCCCCAACCTTACTGGGACCCCACTTGATTGCGTGTGGTGAAAATCTATCTGCCTGTCACCTAAGTCTCATTCTGTATTAGAATCATGTTACCAACACTGAGTACTGGATACCAGAGTATGGACTTCAGAACAAGACTTAGATGAGGCCAACAATGTGGGTTGTCCAGTTTTTCTTATATCTCTAGGGATTACCGGTCATATACCAGGAGGTAAGTCTATCAACATGGCATAATCTTTCTTGAAGATATAGAAACAAGAACATGAAGTTTTTGTAATTATTTTTAAACTTTAACATTGCGATGGGGCACCTGTATAAGCAATACCTGAAGATGTTTTCTTTCCATATTCTCTGAGCTCAAGGTTTCTCTTCCTCCCAAAGCAAGCAAACTTCCACGGGAGAATGTTTATGTGTAAGTGAAGTGTATCCTGCTGCCTGGCTGCTTTGACGCCACAGTTATCAGCCCTGGGTTGCCCTGCAGGGTCAAGGCTTTGCCTCTTACTGTACTTTCCTGGGAGAAGCGCCTTGTAAAATAATTTTATGCTTGCACTGGACTTCCTAATTCAGAGGAGGTGAGGAATTAAAGCCTAGGTATTCTTCTTTGATCTGCAAATAGGAAGAGGCTGGGTTCTATCGGAAGGGCCTTCTGTTCTCCAGCTTCCCTAGGGACCTCCCCAGGTCTGATTCCTCCCTTTTTTTTCATGCTTGCTCTAGTCCAGAGGTGTGCATCCCACGTATTTGTTCTCTCCTATTTCAATTAAACTAACTGTTTATATCTCCTCTCTGCTGTCACCTTTCTTAATATTTTTATTTTTGTACTTAAGTTCACAGTGAATGTCCTCTTTTTGGTAACTTTCCCCAAACTCTTTCTAGAATGAGGCAGCATATAAATCAATTCAAGAAATTATATAACACTCAAGAGGCCAGCCTTGTCGAAATTCTAAGTGGACCAGATTCTCTCTCTCTCTCTCTCTCTCTCTCTCTCTCTCTCTCTCTCTCTCTCTCTCTCTCTCTGTATAGGACAGAGGACAATCTCAACTGTCATTGCTCAGGTGCCTCTGGTTACCTTGTTTTTTGTTTTTTTTTTTTTTGGAGATAAGGTCTTTGATTGGCTGGAACTCACCAAGGCTAGCCTGGAAGACCACCGAGCCTCAGGAATCTGTCTGTGTCTGCCTCCTCAGTTCTGGGATTGCAAGCCTGTGTCACCACCAGGATGGAACTTTTTGTTTATGGTGTCTGGGGATCTAACTCGGGTCTTCATGGTTTCAAAGTAATCACTTTCCAATGGAGCTACATCCCGAGCCTTCTCCCCACTGTGTTCTCCATGGTCACTTTCCAATGGAGCTACATCCCGAGCCTTCTCCCCACTGTGTTCTCCATGGTCACTTTCCAATGGAGCTACATCCCGAGCCTTCTCCCCACTGTGTTCTCCATGGTCAATTTGTAGTCCTCAGATTCGCTCAACCTCACTGTTTCTCCCCTGACTTCTCATCCCTTATGACATTGACAAATTACTTTGTAAAAGCCACAGAGGGTGAAGAACTGGCATTTCCCACAGACCAAGGAGAGTCCACAGCTTGCCTTTTGGCTGCACCAGAGATGGTGAGGAGCAAGAGGGATGAGGGAGCTTTAGGAAGGGGCCCTGTGGGAGAGACTAAAGCGAGGCCACTGAGGTAGAGAAAAAGATGCTGGTGCTTGTGGGGGTGGGAGTTGGGGTACTGGGAGGGAGTATTAACTTGAGGGGTGGGGATGGAGTGGTTCATAGGGAGAAGTATGAAAAGCCACAGTCAGGTGCATTGGCGGGACCTGGTTGCACTATTTTTAAGTGAGTTACTTCCTTTTTACTTTTGCGTTGGGTTAAAAATTTTTATACTATTGGAGATTTGTGCTTAAAACATGGCCACTGAAATCAGCTCAGGGAATTGAGTTTCTACCATCAAACATTAAAAAAATCACTCTGGATTTAAGAAATCCATTTGCTAGCTCAAATGCTTTCTGTATATTTGTGTAAAAGGGCTCATACTCATTTCCCACTCCCTGCCTACCACACGTGGTTTTTGCTTTCTGGTGGGGAGAGGACACAGAACCACTGTTTCAAACAGGCTCACCGTCAGGCCCCCTCCCTTCATGGTTGAATTAGAGGCCTGACACATTGCTATGGGGCAATCCTGACAAGTTCTGTTGATACCAGCAGACTGCAGATACAACCCCTGCCTGTTTGGGGCTTGGAAATAATGATACGGAACACAAATCCACCTATACCACTGGCACATGTGGACTGATATCTATATACCCTGGGGACACTTCAGTGTCAAAGATGGAAGACCTGTGGCTTATACTTTTATGCTTTATTTTAAAAATTAATTTTCATATAAGTGTGTATTGTGTGTTAAATGTCTTCTCCATACTCCTCCCCCCTCTTCCCCCTCTTTTTCTTCTTTCTCTCTCAACAATTCCCTTTGTAATATTAGACAGTTTTATTTCTACTTTCATGTCTTATAAACACATTTAAAAAAAATCTATCTGGAAATCTAGGAACATGAGAGAAAACATGACATTTGTCTTTCTGAGACTGGCTTAATACACTTTACATATTATCTCCTGTTGTATCCATTTTCTTGGGAATGATGTAGTAGCTCTGCCATTGTGCATATGTACTATGTTTTCTCACCCATTCTCCCATTGTCTCAAATGTAGGCTGGATCCATACTTTAGCTGTTGATGCTGCAATAAACACTATGTGCAAGTATCTCTGAGATGTGTTGGCTTGGAGTTTTTGGGTAAATTCTTGACTCTAAGTTTCAGGAAGGAAAAACTAGAGTCCAGAGAGGCAGCTTAATGACTCTTAAAATCACATTGCCAGTAAGGGGAACAGCTAATACTGGAATCCAGACCTTCAGAGGTTGACTTTGAAGAAGGCTGCAGGCCTTGCTTTTGGAGGGGATGGATTTATTGGACTTCTGTTATCTGCCAAACATGATGTTTATGTTTAGCATTTTAGTGTCGCCACTACTGTTACTATGCAGGTACCACCCACTTCAGTGACTTCTTACTGAGTACCTGCCACATGCTAGGCACTGTGCTTCCCATAGTTTGCTATCCATTAGATAGCCCATGAGGCAAATATTAGTACTGCTGCCATTTGGTACCTGGGCAATCAGCCTTCCATAGCTAGCTGTGTTGCCCAAGGACACACAGCTGGGAAGTGTGGGAATTGGACTATGGACAAACCCAAAGTGCTGGGCCTCTACAGCTGAGTTCTTCTCTGAATCTTGTTATTCCTCCTTAGGAAGGGTTCCCTCTCAACGTGCCTGACTTTTGCCCCACACTGAGTGATTGCTGCTGGAGTGTGGGTGCAAGATGCAGACACATTCTGAGACACATTCTCTTCCCTCTGCACTGTACCTCCTGTTCTTCCACTCTAGGTGCACATACTGTCATGCGTGGTATGCTTAAAGGCATTTGGTCAATACTGGTTCACCTACATTATGGCCAGCTTAGTCTGTGTAAGCACATTCTGTGATACTTGTGCAACAAGACTGCTTTTTTTTTTTTTTTTGGTTTTTCGAGACAGGGTTTCTCTGTGTAGCTTTGCGCCTCTCCTGGAACTCACTTGGTAGCCCAGGCTGGCCTCGAACTCACAGAGATTCGCCTGGCTCTGCCTCCCGAGTGCTGGGATTAAAGGCGTGCGCCACCACCACCCGGCAAGACTGCTTTTAAAAACCCACTATCACTGTGTGGCACACACAAGTCCCAACACTTGAAAGATGAAAACAGTTCAAGGTCAAGGTCAGACTGGGTTATGTACTGAGACCTTTCAAAGCCAATGGCAGAACCAACAGTGAAAACTGAAACAGTGTATTTATTAAAATGTACCCGCTAGTAAGAGCTGCTAAGGGAAGAGTATAGAACCAGAAGACAGAAGGAACATGTAAATGTCAGCGTAATTGCTGTCCCGATTCTACCACATGCAAAAGGTTGACCAAGTTCCCTGGGCCTCACTGTCATCATCTGACAAATAAGGATGACTCAGTCTGAGGGTCAAATTCAAACACAATATGAGCTCTGGAAGTTAAAAAAACAAAACAAAACAAAACAAAACAAAAAACACACACACAAAAAAAAAACGTCCTAGGGCATCCTTTGCCAGTTCTGGCTGGTCTTGCTCTTGAACAAAATTCAGAGAGAGCCTGCAAAGCCTCAGAGGCCCCTGGAGTCAGGGGCCTCTATTGATTTTCTTTCTGCTGTGTGTGATGTTGGCTTAGAAGTCTGGGAACACAAGGCTGGAACAGCATTTGCCTAGGGCCATTCTGGGTCATGGGACATGTTCGGATCACTCCCTGGTACACGATTTTGACCCTCTTTGCAAGGTGATGCTCAAGATTCTCTCTCATTCTCCATGAATGATGGAGGAGGGGAAGAATCATCTAAAAAACATTTTGGGGTGATGGAGTCCCTAAAGTTGGAATTCAACATCTTTCTGCAGACACTGAGGTGAAGCACAGAAGAGGTCTGTGGTTTGGTAGCAGAAGTTTTCCCAGAAGAATGTCAGGTTGTACATGTGCGTGTGTGAGTGTGTGCGTGTGAGCATGTGTGTGTGTGTGTGTGTGTGTGTGTGTGTTTGTACACGTGTGCCCATGTGTGCAGGCCTGTACTTGCTTGATCTGGGTTTGAGCTATCATATATTTATATGCAGGGCCGCAAATGCTATCAGGAAGCAGGAGGCTTATATGGTTTTATTTGGGTCCATTGGAAATCCACATAGGCATGGTTGCTCTTTACCATGGAGAATACCGAGGGTTAGCAGAGTGGTACGCAGACTAGGTGTGGCTAGAACCCAGGGAGCTTCCAGAGAACCCTAAAGCCCCAGGCATGACTTTGGAGAGCTTGCCGGAATGAGTGTGGGAAGACACAGGTATCTAGCTGTACTTTTAGAAGACATTTCCTGCGCTCTTCAAGTCAAGTATGGCTGAAAGAATAGATAGATCACAGCATAGAAACCGGACATGGTTTTAAACTCTGGCCTCCTATGAGTGATCTAGAGACTAGTATGTCTGATGCATCATTTCATTGTCTATGGAATTCCCTCTGTATGCATGCAGGAACACTCTCCTCTCACAGAGAGGGCAAAGGTCACATGGCTGGGCAGGCTCTTGCCTTAGATCAAAGCGTCTTTCTCATCCCTGTCCACTGGTAGAGCCATGGACACAAGGTGTCTTGACATTGATAATACTGGAATCCAGTGCTGCTGGGATGCACTCCTCTGGGTAAAAATGGCTTTTCTCTTAAAAAGTAAATTACAACGGGTGCATTTTCCATCTGCCACAATAAAGAGTAATTTCTCTTCCTTGTGCACAAGAGCTCCAATTATGATTTAATTCAATTCCGATTAACTGTGCTTTGATGGCATTTCCATTACATAAAAAATAAATGTATTAGCCAAGCATAATGTGTTTTGACTATAGTTCTGATGCTAATAAGGAGGCTGTTTGGCGGCTATGATCCCACACTTCATTCGGCAGTTGTAAAGAATGAGAAGAAAAAAGGGGATGAGGCAGATTGCTAAGAAATCCTAAATACTAGGGTTGTCACACGGTTTTCAGGGGCCCCAGCAGGGCTTCACAGGTTTGTTCTCCCAGCCTCTGTTTGAGATACTTCTATATGTGGGGTGTTTGTTCAGTCTATTGGAGGCTTCTAGGCAGAGGAAGGATGGTGGGGACTCAGGGTCCTGGAGCTGACGGTACACCTGGAAGCTGTATGAGTTAGTGTAAACAACGCTTCTTCCTTCTCATAGAGGCTGAGTCATCACCAGCCTTTGCCTGAACTTTTTCTCCTGGTCTCTGGCTGGATAATCCTCCTGAGATGCCCCTCATTAATCTGAAAAGTTATTAATCCCTTCCTGGGCAAGTCCTGTCCTGATCTTTCCTTATATCTGTTATTTCCCCAAGGGGTCCTGGTGTGGGATTCATGGGAAAGGGAAAGGAGACTTTCCTTTTTGCCCACACTCTCACCTCTGAACACTTTCTCTTCACTCCCTTGTAGCAGGAGCTGTCTTCTTCTGGCTTGAGCTAACGGCAAGGTAGCCCTGGCCAAAGGCAGGATACTGTGTTTGTGACCTCTGGCCAATTTCACAGGGTACCCAGCCCCCAGACTGGGCATCATGCTCTGTTCTGTTTGTTTGTTTGCTTTTGTTGGTTTTGGATCTTGTGATTTTATAGATGTATATAGAAAGGTATATAGGTACTGTGGTCACATGCACTTCCCACCATCCCGTTATGCTTCTCTCACTCCTTCTGGACCCCCCTTGCCCCTCCAGTCCCTCGGTTTGAGATATTTTGTTTTAAAGCTTAGAGGTGGGGCTGTCAGTTTCTTGCTATTAAATCTTCCAGTCACCACTTCTTAGGTTTTTATCTGCCCTGTAAGGAATTCTCTCTTTCTTTTTAATTAAAAATATTTTTTTTTACACATATGGATATTTTGCTTATATGTAAGCCAGCATACCACATGTATGTCTGGCGTCCATGGAGGCCAGAAGAGGGAATTAGATTCCTTCAAACTAGAGTAACAGGTGGTTGTCAGCCGCCATGTGGATGCTGGGAATCGAAACCAGGTCTTCCGGAAGAGCAGTAAGTGCTCTTAACCACTGAGCCATCTCTCCAGTTCTAATAAGGAATAATTTAAGCACATTTTTTTTTTTTTTGTTTCAAATGCTCCAAGCAGTTTCTCTTTGGCTGAAATCAAACTTTCAAGAGGTAAAGTAACTTCCCAGAATAATGGCCATCAACACTACGGGGACTTCAGGACTTAAAGCTGTGTACGCTGATTTATTCTGCTTGGTTAGATTTGTAATCCAAGTATAAGTGGATCATGTTGTACGTATGGTTTGATCCACTGTTTAATATATTGTGCAAGCTTTATTTTCTCATTTGAATTCAAACATATTTTCATAACTAATGCTCAACTATAAAGGTCTATTCTACTTTATCTATGCAATCTTCTGTTATTGAAAACTTGGATCTTCTTTGCTTCTTCACTCATTTAAATAATTACATGGAACAACTCTAGCTATGACAGCTGCACAATTGGTCCACCCTAATTCTTGACTACGTAAATAGTAGCTAATTGAAAATCTGCTCATCTCCCCTCCTCCCCTAAATCTTCTAGCAATCAATTAGAAGGAGTTTCCCTTTCATGTGATAAATTTCAAGGAAACATTCTGCCTCCACCGGTGATGTTTTAAGCTAACCACACCAGGTTAGAAGCCAGATAGAGGAGAGGTGAGCCCACATGTGAAAGTGTGAGCAAGCTGTCCAGAGGCAGACCTCCCAGCCTGTATTACTATCCCCAAGGTACTTCCACTAGCTCAGATTGTCTCCTGGCTCACCATATTTTTGAATGTTATGTCTATGCTGTTTTACACACTGGAAAGTAATGTCTTCATCTACTGAGAAGGTTCTAGACTTGCCATACTACAGTCATTATTTTAGAGTGGGGACAAAAACAGACATCAGATACTACAAGAGGGATCCAGGAAACAGAAAGCCTCTTCAAAACAAGCAAAGAACCCATGTGATGGCTGAGCAAACATGGTTCTCTCTCTGTAACACGAATTTCCAACCAGTCTTATTAAATAAAAAAACTCAGGAGCCAGGTATTGGGGTGAATTCTGAAAGATCAGAGAAGCAGAACAAGCCACATCCAACCTCACCTTGTCAACTTCTCATCTGATCCTGTTTCCATGAATCTTCAGATGGAAAGCTTCTGAGTCCTCACCCGAATGGATCTCAGCTAACTGCTACTAAAAGCCTGAAAGCTTAAAAAGTCAAAGTTCCTGATCCTCATGCCTTATATACCTTTCTCCTTCCTGCCATCACTTCCTGGGATTAAAGGCATGTGTCTTTCCCAAGCAAGACATGAGATTTCAAGTGCTGGGATTAAAGGTGTGAGTCACCATGCCTGGCTATTTCCAGTGAGGCCTTGAACTCACAGAGATCCAGATGGATCTCTGCCTCTGGAATGCTAGGATTAAAGGCATGTGCTACCACTGCCTAACCTCTATGTTTAACATAGTGGCTGCCCTGTTCTATGACCCCCAGATAAGTTTATTGGGGTGCATAATATATCAACCACATCCACATCGCTCCATTCCACCATCAAGAGAGGGAGGAACATGGGAGGGAGAGGAGTGAAACAAAGAAAAGGAGGAGGGAAGGAAGGAGAAAATTGTTGACAAAAGATGAATGAAAACCCAACCATGAAGAAATACATTGCTATGGAACAATTTGTACACTGTGAATATGTATTACTCTCATTGGTTAATAAAGAGCTGAGTGGTCAGTAGCTGGGCAGGTAGAGGTTAGGTGGGACTTGTAGACAAAAAGAGAGCACAGGGAGGAAAGAGTGGAGTCACTAGGAGACACAGAGAGAAGGAAGATGAACATGCAGTGCTGAAAAAAGGTACAGCCACTCGACAGAGTTTAGATAAGAAATAGGGGTTAATTTAAGTGGTAAGAGTTAGTTAGTAACAAGCCCAAGCTATCAGTTGAGCATTTAAAATTAATAATAAGTCTCTGTGTGGTTGTTTGGGGGCTGGCTGATGGTCCCTATGAAAAGCTCTGCCTATAATACATCTCAAAGAATAAGAAACAATACATCTCAAAGAATAAGAAAAACTTCTGCTTTGTGTTGCACTAGAACAGCATTAACATCTTAAATTCCTTGAAAATAGGTTCAACAAAAATGAGACAACCAACTCAGCACAGCATTAGGAGAATTCACAATGCTTAGAAAATTGATGAAAAACTACAGTATTATGGAAATAACAAATTACAAACAAAAATAACTAAATCAGGCAGCTGAAAATTGCACTGCTGTCATAGTAAAAGGTTTGCTGTAATAACAGTGTAAGGTGCTGTAAAGAACAGAGATTAAGGTCCTTAGTGAGGAGGGCAATTTAAAAATAAAAGTCATGGTGTCTCTGCTGAGGAGCAACATGTGGGACAGAAGACACATTTTCCTTTTGTCCTCCAGAGTGACAGGGCAAACCACACTTCAGGGATATAGATGAGGTGGTAAGAACAATAGTCTGTTCCTATCAAGTTCCAGTAATGAAGACATGATCACTCTAACAATAAACAGGGAAGAATAGGCTGAGTTCAAGGAAAGAGGTCAAGCTGACTCCAGACTTCTGCACACACACACACACACACACACACACACACACACACACACACACCTGACACTAGAAGTTATTAAAGCAGAGCTTGAGATGTCACTAGGGAGTGACAACACAGGTACTGAGCACTGTTGTGCCTGACCACTCCTTGTGGACATACAAAGGAAAAAAAATCATCCAGGCCTGGAGATGGTCCAGCGGGTAAAAGTGCTTTTTATACAAGCCTGAAAAGCTGAGTTTGTTCCCTGGGACTAATGTAAAAAGCCCATGTGGTTGTGTGCATCTGTAATTCCCAGAATCCTGCAGAGAGATGGGAGGCAGAGATAGGAGGATTGGGCCAGCTATTGGCAGCAGGGCAGAAGCAACCAGACAAGCTCTACCTTAAGAAGGGAGAAGGAGAGAACTAACTCCCTCAAATTGTCTTCTGACCTCCACATGTGCCATGGCACGTGCACAGTCACCCACCCTCATACCCACCCGCTCATAAACATATACATATCATACAACACCCTCACATACCCACCCACGTACCCACTGACATACCCACCCACTCACATACACATCATACAACACACATACCACACATACACACACACAAATAAATACACTAATTAATAGCAACAATAATAAATAAAACAGAAAAAAGTAAACATTGGTAAACAAAATATAAGAACTCAGTTTTGATTATATTTCCAGAGAAAACTAGTCAGTTGTAAGCCAGCCAACTGGAATCATAAATAGCATGAGTAGAGAAGATGCAGTCAGAGTTAGACAATATTGGAACAAGGTCTGCAGGAGCAAATGAGAAAGTGTGGTCTTAGGTGGCTATGTCAGCTAAAGCATATTTTAGACACAAGTCACAGGGAGGAACAGTGTGTTTACAAGGCATGTGGAACACAGAGGCATGCACATGATGACACTGTGAACATCATGGAACATCATGTTGTAAATTATAAAGTTGATGCTGGAGAACCATGCAGTTGAGTCATAAAAAATTGCAAAAAAAAAAAACCAAACCGCATTTGCTTTTGTTTGTTTTAGCTTTTTTTTTTGAAGACAGGTTGACTAAGAACTCACTACATAACGAAGGATGACCTTGAACTTCTGATCCCCCTGCTTCTACCTCTTAAGTAGAAATACAGACAAACTGAGATTATGAACACGTGCTACCATGCTTAGCTTGTGCATTTATTTTTTTATTTACTAACAAATAAAAAAATGTGGGCCCAGGGTGCTGCCCACATTAGGTAAGTATTCTACCACCTGAGCTACATGCCCAACCCTTGTGATGTTTAAACAAGCTTATGATTTTTGTCTTGGGTCAAATTGGTTAACTATCAACTATATCAGGGAACATGTGGTCCATGGGCTACAGGTTAGAACTTACATGAATCGTATGTTTTAAAAAAATAGGTTAGCTGATGATGAAATTAAGTTCACTATAAAATGAACCGATACATAAAATTCTACCAGTACAAATGTCTTGGCAAAAGACTGTCGATTAGTATTCAATCAGTTTAACATAAAACAAAGAAAAGCATTTAAACAAAATATTCTCAAATAAAATGCTTTCAACAGATAGAAAGTCATGGTTAAAAAATTATATGAATTTATACTGTTATACCATAGAACTTAAATACTATAAATTTCAATACAGTAAAATTACTAACATCCCCGAGGAAAAAGTGGAGACAGAGGAAGAGGAAAAATTGTAGAAGTGCTAATTTTCTCATTTTTCACAGCAAAGAATCATACAACACTGTTTAAGACCATATTAGAAAACATAGACTTACACTTTTCAAATCTTTTTAAAATATCTCCCTGAAAAGAGACTTATTTTATTTGCATATTTGTTACTGAATTTCGTCCTCCTAAGTAGATAAATTGGAGCCCTAGGCTCCATTGCCTCAGAATGTGACCCATTTGGAGACAAGGTCTTCACAGAACTTAAATGAGGTCATAGGGGCAGACCATAAGCCAATATGACCAGTGTCCTCACAAGCACAGGGCAAGTTGGACATAGACTTGAACACAGGGAGAAGACAGCGATGGAGGCGATGATCTCTGAGTCTGCCAGGAGCTGGAGGAGAAAGGATTTCATCAGAGGACATGCCCACTCTCATCCCCAAACTGCAAAATTGAAACAACAACAAAACCGGGTTTTGTTTGTTTGTTGTTGTTGCTTATTTTAGTTTTAGCTTTTGATTTCTAAGACAAGATCTGATGTATCTCAGGCTGACCAAGAACTCACTATGTAGCAAAGGATGACCTTGAAATTCTCATCGACCGACTCAAGAGCTGAGATTACCGACATTCATTCTTGTCAGACAGCCTTGCATCCCATTTCTGACCCCGAGAACTGGGAGACACTGAGTGGCTGTTGTTCGAAGCCACTTGATGTACCGTGCTTTTGAAACGGTCTTGCAAATGTAATGTAGTGTTTTTAAAAGGATTGTTGTATAAATGGTGAAAAATCATCTGTCTGAAGTTTACTAATACTCCAGTTTAAAGTCAGTTTCTATGTGCTTCAATGTATAAATACATAAAAAAAATAGGTTGTTTTTCTAGTTACAGCGTTATGAGGGACTCTGCCCCAAGCTATTTCCATCTACGTGGTGTTTTCTAAACAACCCCACCTACCCATTTTCTGTCTACAGCTCCAGAAACAGAATGAAATGTCATCTTGTTTTTAATGATGGTTATTACTACAAGATCAGATTTAGGTTGGCTGTTTTGCTTTTTAACACTCACGTTTGAAATGTTTTTCAATGTGCATGAATACTTTAAAAAAATAACATTGCAATGAAAACAATTTTTTTTTCCAGTTTGGCTCTTGTCTATCTCCCTCATTTTTTTTTGAATGCTAGATACTGTTATATGGTGCTTAAGTAGTCTTTGGCTCTTGATACATGTAGTTAAATTCCTACCCAGATTGCAATAGTATATGCTTATGCAAGCAATGAATTAGGTAGGATGTCGGCTGTATTTTGCATTTAAAGTGTTGTTATTGAAATAACAATTTGAAGAGACTGAAAATATTTTAGTATTTAGACTAAATGGTTCATTTTAATGGCTAGGGGTTGATTTTTTTTTCAAGAAAAGGTCATCTTCTACTTCTTGTTCTATCCAAACAAGTTTTTAGACTTTCTCTGTGGTTGATTTTTTTTTTTATTTATGAGAAGCACATCATTTATACCTGTTTACACAAACAGACACATATGCACAGGAATTTGCCCAATTTGTTGCTACTACTCTGTTAGTCTGTTTTGCTTTAAAGTTTAATTATTGATGTTTTAAAATGTACATAAATTTAAAATTTGTTTTTGTCAGGTATTTTGTTTTCTTCTTCTTGGTTTTTAATTTATTATAGTTTTGGGGGCACATTTTATCCAGTTTCAGCATGTATATCATACACTCAAAACCGACCTGACTTCTTGAAGGTTCTGTCTCTCCCCGACCCTTTGCACTAGTATTTTTTTCTCCATTTTATTTTCCCCACTTTGAGCCAGAGCCTCATCTATCCCATGGTGGCCTTCAACTCTCTGTGTAGCAGAGGATGATCTAAACTTCTGAGTTCCTTTTCTTCCATCCCTTGAGTGCTGGGATTGTAGATGTGCACCACCATACCTGATTTCTGTGGTCCTGGAATCAAACCCAGGGCTTTGGGTATAATAGGCAAGTGCCAACTGCACTACATCCTCAGCCTTTTCTTCCTTCCTCCTTTTTTCCCTCCCGTCCTGCCTGCCTACCTGTCCCCACTCTCTCTTTCATACCTGGGATTCTTCCTCTTGCTCATTGTACAGATGAGCCCTCTACTACTGAGCTAAATCCTCACTCAGCTCACTTTAACCATGCCAAAGTGGAAAAGTCATCGGCTTTTAGTTTGCTCACAATGTTGTCCATTTATATCACACCTAAAATAAACCCATATCCACTCAGCAGCCATTCTACCTCCCCACTCAGCTCCCCTAGCAACCAGTAATCTTTCTGTCACTATAGATTTGTCGATCTGAATGTTTTGTATATCTATAATTATGCAATATGTTGTCTTTAGATCATCATTCATCCCTGCTGTCTTCTTCCCATGTTTTCAAGGTTCACACACACTGTAAAATGTACTAGCATTTCACTACTTTTTAATATTGCCTGTCTATACATTGTATTGTATAGACAGGTAATATTATGTTTATTCATCAATTGTTAATCACTTGGATGATTGGATACATTGTATTGTATAGACAGGCAATATTAGTTTATTCATCAATTGTTAATCACTTGGATGATTGGCTATTGTGAGTAATAGTGAAATGGCCATCAGGTTAAACTGTCAAGCTATTTTCCATATTGTCTAAAGTTATTTCATATTTCTTTCTGCAATGTATGAGGTTTGAGATTTATCACATTCTCCTATTTCCAGAATTTATTTTCCACTTTTCTCTTTTTTAAATTTTTCTTTTTTTAATTTTCACTTTTCTAGTGAGCATGCAGCCCACAAGTTCATCATAGCTTTGGTTTGCATTTTCCTAATGAATAATGATGTTGAGTTTCTTCTCAGGTGATCTTTCTGCCACTTGCATACTTTCTTTGGAGAAACATCTACCAAGTCCATTGTACATTTTAAAAATGAAAGCATTTTGTTGAGTTATTTGTTGATACTAAATGCTTGTTAATTGTTTGATTTGTGAATAGCTTCTCCCATTTTGCAGGTAGTCATTTTCATTTTTTTTTGATAGTGTCCTCTAATATTGATCAAGTCAAATCTATTTCTTTCTTTGTTTCCTGTGTTTGGATTATCACATTTAAGACTTCTTTGGCAATCAGGGATCATAAGGATCACATTTAAATAAATGTAAAAGTCTACGTTTAAAAGTAATTCCATGCAATAATCTGGTAGTTCCAGCATCACCCGAAGAGATTTTTTTTCTCCCAATTAAATGAGCTTACTCCTCTTGCTGAAAATTTACTGATTTTGGATCCATGGTTCATTCCTAACACTGATTTTATCTCATCTCCAGCAGCAAAAAGGGTCACACTCTTGCTTGTTCTGTTTTGTGGTAAGTTTTGACATCAGGGAGTTATGAGTTCTCGCTCTCTCTTTTTCTCTTATTTTGACTATTCTTAGTTGTATGCATATAAATTTTTAGGATCTGCTTGTTGGTTTCCACAAAGAAACTGGTTGGGACTCTGACTGAGAATGTATAGAAACTATATGTCAGTTTAGGGGAAATATACTCCTAACAAAATTGTCTTCTGATCCATGAATGTGGGATGTATTCCTATCTATTTAGGTTTCTTTCAGCAACAATTTTGCAATTTTCAGAGTAAGCGTTGTGTTAAATGCATTCCCATGCATTATTTTTTAATGCCTTGTAAATGTAATTGCTTTCTTAATCTAATTTTGGGATGCAGTGTGAACTCGCTGTTTATTGAAAGTTGTGCAAAAATGGCAATTGATTTTTGTATATTGATCTTATATCTTGCAATCTTGCTGAAATCATTTTTTACAAAGGTTTCTAATGTAGTCTTTTCAGGATGTTTTATGAGGTACTATCTACAAAAAGGCATGACTTGACTTCTTCCTTTATGACCTGGGTACCTTTTAATCCTGTTTTTTATCTGATGACATTGATACTATGTTATAATGAACAGGTAAAAATGTACAGAATCTTGGGAGATGGTATATGATTGTTCACCATTAAATGTGATGCTAGCTATACATTTATCATAAGTGCTTTTTATCTTAGCAAAGTTGTACCCTCCTATATTTGTTTTCTTTAAATTTTTTTTTTACACTGACTGTATGTGTTTATGATGGATGTGCATGTGTGTTTGCACATTCATGTGTGTGAGTGCAGGCACATATATACCATGGCATGCTTACACAGGTAAGAGGACAATGTTGGGTGTTGGTGCTAATTTATTTGAGAAAGGGTCTATTTTTATTCGCTGCTGCATATGCCAGGCTATCTGGCTCACTAGCTTGGGCAGATTCTCCTGTCTCTACCTTCTATCTCACTGAAGGAACTCTGGAATCATAAACCCATCCTCCTGCTTTATGTAGGTTCTTGGGACTTAAACTCATGTTCCCATACTTGTTCAGCAAGCACTTTGTTTGTTTGTTTTGAGACAGGGTCTCTCTACTTAGCCCTGACTGTCCTGGATTTCATAGACCAGGCTGGCTTTGAATTCAGTGATCCACTTGCTGCTGCCTCCCAAGTCCTGGTATTAAAGAAGTGTACTACTATGCCCAGCTGTTCAGCAAGCACTTTATCCTCTGATTACATCCCACAGCCTGCTCCTTTAATTTTGAAAGATCTTGAGAAAGCCTCGTGTTAATTCATCTTTTCATTAATGAAGCAGTTGGCTTTCAGGATCCGTCCTCCCCCGATTTACACACAGAGTCTAGCTATGTGTCCCAGACTTACTTGAACTTGCTATATTGCTTAGGCTAAAACTGCGCTCATGTTTCTCCTGCCTCAGCCTACCCAGTCAGGAACTGCAGGTGTCTGCTATTATGCCAAGGTCTCTTTGGAGTTCTTTGATTGCTGATTACACCCACCTGTAGGTCTATCCAGGAGCTCCATCTCCTCATCTGTCAGTTTTGCTTGTTTGTTGCTTTCTAGGCATATGGCTATTTCAGGTAGGTTATCCAATTTATCAGCATGCAGAAATCTATAATACTGTTTTGTAATCCTTGTTTTGTTTGTAAAATTGGTAAATAATGTTCATACTTTTAAATCTTATTTTAGTAATTTCAGTTTTCTCTTTTCTCAGCACAGCTAGAGATCTGTCAATTTTGTTGATATTTTCAAAGAAAAAATATTTTGTTTTATTGATTGTCCATAATATATTTTGGATAGTTTTGTTTTGCATTTTGTCTCTGTTTCCATCTTTGATATTTCCTTCCTTCTGGTAGCTTTGGGTAGAGTTGAGTACTCTTTCATCAGCTCTTCAAGGATTACTTATTTGAGAGTTTTCTTGTTTTTTTAATAGAGGCATTTATAGAGATGATTTTTTCATTTGATCACTGTTTTCACTGTGTCCTATTTTGTTTTAGTTTGTTTTGTTTTCACTTCCATTCATTTCAAAGCATTTTCTAGTTTATATTGGGGCTTTTTTGATCTCCTGATTGAGAAGCTTTGATCTACATGTTTTGAGTATTCTATATTAATTTCTGTCATTTTGTGAAAATTATCCCATTGTGGTAGCTGTATAATGTTAATATTTTAAGGTTTCTATTGACTTCTTTTATAACTTAACCTATGGAAACTGCTTTATATGAATTTGAGAAGAATTACTTTTGTTACTGTTGAGTGGTAAATTCTGTATAGGTATAGTTAATTTATAGTGTTGTTGTTCTATACATTATTATACATTATTGAAACTAAAGTTGGTTGTTTGTATACATATTTTAGAATTCTTTCACTTTCAGCCTAAGATGAGTCTCTTATGGGAAGTATATAGTGTATCTTAAAAAACATTCTGTTTTAGTCTGAGAGTTTAGTCCATTAACATTTAATGTTTACTGATACTGCAGGGCTTACTTTTGCTCTTTTTCATATATATCCATATATGTGAGTGTGCATATAACACACATATCATACATATTTTTACTCTAAATTTGTCCATTTTTGACAATAGATACATTTTTATAGTGCACTCTTGGTTAGATTCTAATTTTTGTACTATTTATTTTAAATTCTTTCCTTGGAGTCATTTAAGAATTATAGCTATTACTTCAATTTATAGAACTTTATTCTAAATTAATAACAACTCAGTTTCAGTATTATACAAAAGCCTGGACTTTATTTAAGCTCTGGCACAACCATTTAATGTTACTTTGCAAATTGCATCTTTATACATCTGTGTCCATTTACATAGATTTGTAATTGTTCTCTTATGTAGTTGGTATGGGTTTGAATATAAAATGTTCCCTACAGGCTTGTGCTTTGAATGTTTATTTCTAGGTAGTAGTGCTAGAAAAGTCTATAAGGCCTTTGGGAGGTGGGGCCTAACTGTAGGAAGGAATTAACTAAGGGGAGGGCTTTGAAACTATACCTGGTCCTTAATTCTGTTTTGCTCTTTGCTTCATGGTCCCCTGAGATATGAACAACTGTCCTATGTCATATGATTTCACTGTCAAGATGTCTTGTCCAATTGCATAAGACAAAGAAAACACTTGAATGTGTCCAAGTGAAACTTTCCTCCCTTAAGTAGTTTCTGATAGATATCTTGGTCATGGTAAATAAAAGTAATTAATATAGAAGATTTATATTATGGCAGAATCATTGCTGTGACTAAACATGACTATGTGATTCTCAGGTCTTTGGAACAGATTTGAAGGAGGAATTTGTAAGAGTCTGGAGATGTGGACTAGAGAGGCCCTAGAATGTTATAACTAGAGAATAAATAAACATACTATGGGGATTTGGAAGACCAGGATACCAATAGCAATATAGCTGGCAAGGACTGCACTGGAGGTTTCTGATGGGAATAAGGACTCTGTTAGGAACTGGTGTAAGGACAATTTGAATTACAGCATGGCCAAGAATTTGTGTTTGTTTCCCCAGTGTCCTGATAATTTGAGTGAGGCCCAAAACAAAGGTAATGGTCCACCTTATTTGGCTGAAGGAATTGCAAGGCAGTGTAGCATTAAGGCTGCTGGATGTTTTTAGCCAGGCTTACAGTGAAAATTAGGAACTTTGAGCAGAATGGGAAGATGTGAAAATCTGAAGGTTAGCCAGAAAGGGAACACACACATACTAAAACTGACAGACAATGAGGCCTTGATTACTAGAATGATTAACATTATTAAATGGCATCCAAGCACTAAAATAATAGGTAAGGTCCCTCAGGACCACTCTAGGAATTGGTGAGACCCCACCCACAGAAGACTCCAGGATGTAAAACTCACTTGGAAGATTTCCCTTTAAAAAGAGAGTATCCCTTGGATGTTGTACTTTTCCCCAGCCACCTGGGGAAGTCCCCAGGTTTCTCCCTCAGGCTCTCAGAGGGAACTTCAGCCAAGGTCTGAGCTGAGGAAGCTACTGTTCACACTGGTGGCAGAACTTGGCCCTGTCCGTATGGTACCAACTCTGTACCTCTACAAAATGCAGGGTGTATGCATTATAGAGTTATGAAGTCAGGCAGCTAGATTTTAAAGGAAAGTCTTGGAGGCTAGGCAACGCATTGCATTGCAGGGTAGGATCCCTGAAGGGAGCCCCTACAGGTAATTTGTGTGAAACCTTGAGGTTAAAACCAAAGTTGAAGAGGAGACCTCAAGAAATTCTGCCAAGGAAAGCCTTAGGCAATGATGAAGACAGAAGTCGATCCAAAACAACAAAAAAAGGTCACAGGAATGGGACTGCGTCAGCCTGGTAGAACTCACATCGTACCATCTGCAGTATTCTTGAGCAGAGGACAGGTAGCTGATGAGTCAGAAGTTGCAGTGAACCGAACTCAGCGGTAAATGATAGGATGTTACAGATGGCCTGTGGTGTTTAAACTGGTTGTCAACTTGATTGGATTGAGAAATACCTAGAAGATTGATAAAACTTATCTCTGTTTGTGAGGATTGCCAAGGGGGAGCCCACCTGAAATGTGGTTGGCACCATACCACACACTCAGACTCCAGATAGAATAAAAAAAGGGGAAAGGAACTTTCTAGTTACTATAATTGAGCTTTCCTGCTCCTCCATATCCTCCAGCCATGATGGGCTAGACTGTACATCCTTTGCCCCTTAAATGGTTTTGCTCAGGTATTTGGTCATAACAATGTAAAACCAACTAACAGCAATTATATATTAGCTTAATATTTATGAAATATGATTTATATAATTAATACACAAATACTATATTTTTATATTTTATTTTTAAATATGTGGATGAGGGTAGGAGTAGGAGTATAGATTTATTTATGTTTTGGTTAGGGTTTCTCTTGCTGTGATGGAAACATGACCAAAAGAAAGTTGGAGAGGAAAGGGTTTTCTTGGCTTATATTTCCACATTGTAGCTCATCATTGTAGGAAGTCAGGATAGAAAATCAAAAAGGGCAGGAACCTGCAGGAGCTGATGCCAAGGCCATGGAAGGGTGCTCCTACCAGCTTGCTCCTCATGGCTTGCTCAGCCTGTTTTCTTATATAACCCAGGATCACCAGCCCAGGGATGGCACCACCCATAATGGGCTTAGCCCTCCTCCCAACAATCACTAATTAAGAAAATCTGGATCTTATGGAGGCATTTTCTCAATTGAGATTCTGCCCTCTCCAATGACTCTAGCTTACTGGATAGTCATAAAACTATACAGCAATCTATGTGAATATGATCTTGTGTGATGGGTAAGGAGTGAAAAGGGGACATAGGCTTTGGGAACTGGACTTGACCCAGTCATGGCTGTTCCTAGCCTTTTGGTCTCATGGTGAATGCTGGGGAATTGAATTCACTGTCTTCCCATGAATATCTGAATTCTGTGGGATTGTCTTCCTGCATCTTTCAGCTTAAAGAATCAGGTCACCAAATCTGAATGCACTGGAGAGTGAATTTCCCCCTGTGCTATTCTTCTTAGCTTCCTTCTTTCATTGGCATAGAAATACCTTTTCCCTATCATAAGTATTGAGACCAAAGCACTAATTGGAGGGAGATGCATGTCTGTTTCTTTTTTAAAACCTTGTATTTGTGCTCCTAAACAAGCCTCTTCCACCAGCTTTTATCCTAGACAGTCCTGAAAGAAGCCTGGGAGAGTCAAGTGGGATCTGTGTATTTTGTGACCCTGAGACAAAGGGCTAGGACCAGCTACATTTGCTGAACTGCTAACATGGAAAAACCATAGGTTATGAAATTCAAGTAGTCTAGAATTCAAACTCTATGGTTTTGTCTGTGATTTGGATTTTTTTTTTTGGTTAGTCTGTTCACTTTTCTGGACCCTGGGATTCTCATAAAATAGGAATAAAAATTTTTACCTAGTAGAATAATGACAAAGAGAAGGGGAACATTTAAATGTCTGCTGCATTGGTGAGTGGATAAATGATTGGATGGTGTCTATCAAACACTGAAGCCTCAGCTGATCTAAACATTCCTGGATTTAGAGACTGGTAGGAGAGGGTCCCTGGGAAGAATTTTACATCAATTGATAATGTTTAGAATTGCCTGAATATGGGGATAGTTAAGCACTCTGAATTTTGGGTTCTTCGCTGCCTTTAAGTTTCCTACAGGCAGTGTACCCCTTATAGCTTGTGTCACAATTAGGTTGATAGGCTCCCCTTTTCCTCTTGGCACCCCAGGAAACCTCTCCACTGGAGATGTGACTTGAAGATTATGGAAATAACGACCTGGCCCTGGCTGTCCCTCTGGGCCCTTGCTTGTAGATTTTGAGCTATTTCAGAAAATCCCTGCCTGTTCAATCTGAAAAGTAGTTTGCAATGGAAATTTCTCCCCCTTGAAATCCTTGTTAATCTAATTGCAATTGAAATGCATAAATGAAATGACAAAAGCTGCATTTTATCAGCAATTATAGCAATTTTCTTTTATTTACTGGAGTCTGACCTCTGCTCTATTGATGAATCGGGCTTTTTCAAGGTCTATTTTCCCATCAGTGAAGTCAGGTTGTTTATAAAGTGATTGGCACAAAATGTCATTCTCCCCTCACCTGGTGTTTTTTTTTTCTCTCTCTCTCAAATTTTAAAAAACATGTCGTAAGTCTGAAGAAGCTGACTAGGAATTCATAAAGCCTGTGGATTTTCATGAGTGGGTATTTTTTTAATCCAACAGGAGTTTTTTTTCAATAATAAAATCTGAAAAATAAGTGGCATTTAGCAACTCAAAACTCTCTCTTTTGAGCCTTTAGAGATTTGCTGTATGAAATCTCCATCCATTTATATTTTCCATCTCTGTCTAATCGCTGCCTCCCAAAGTGACATTGTCTGTAAGTCCGTAGGAGCCTTAAGACTGCCAAGGGTTCCTCTCTGTATATGCAGCCAGTTACCAATTTCTCACAACTCGGGTCTTCCGTTTCTCTCCACCTCAGTGGCCATTGCACTGCTCAAGCTTTTACTAGCATTTCCCTAGACCTTTGCATTGGCCAGTATACTGGTCTCCCTGTCTTCAGCTTGAATTCTTTTCATTACTCCTTTTCCATCTTCCACACAGCTGCCAGAATGATCTAAGGTGCCCCATCACCCACAGGAAAACATCTCACCTCTTAGGATGACCTGCAGGACTCTGAATGACCGGTACCTGAGTCTCTCCATCTGTCTATGTCATGATCTGCTTCTCGCTGCCCTGGCTCTCACCCCGGCTCCGGGGATCCTGAACCCATTCTAATCTCCACATGGTGACCACGACTGCCCTTCTGCCCTGTGCTTAGCTTCTTCTGACGTCTGGGAAGCCTCTTCCTGCCTCTCTGCACTTCTGGCTAACTCTCACTTGGGCTTTACCGGGTTATGTGTTACTGTTTTATTGACCTTGTGCATCCCATCATCCAAGGGCAATGGCTGGTCTCCTGTCTGTATTTCCCCATTATAGGAAGACAGCTTCCCTGAGTGTAGGAAATGTCATGTATTTAGCTCTGTCTCTTTGGCACATAGCTCAGGTAGCTACTTAACAGACAACGTTTTTTAATAAGGCGTGTTATGTAATAACTGTGCCATAATCTCCAGTTTCCTTATCTTCTTTCCTTATTCCTTGCAATATCACCCTCTCCATCTGTGTGTACTAAGCTGTGTGTGAAGTTCTCATCTGGCCCATCTCCATGCATTGCTTTGAGGGGCAAATGAGCTGTTGGGTATAAATATGCCATATAAACTTGAAAGCATTTCCTAATGTTAATTTTTTTATATTGCTCACTTTTGACACCTCCATCCAGCTCCCCCATCACACCCTACCACCCCATCAGCAACTAAGACTGAATAAAAGATACCAGTTGCTGAACAGAAATCCCAAGACAAGCCAAATGCCTTCTGTATGAATGATTTTCTCATTGGTGTGACAGAACTCCTGAGAAAAGAAACTTAAGGGGAAGAAAGGATTTATTTCAGCTCATGGATTCAGAGGGCACCATCCATCATAGTTGAGAAAAACATGGCAGCTGGAGCAACTTCATCCACAGTGACAGAGCATGAGATGCAACTTATTCACATCTTGGCAGATTAGAGAACAGAAAAGTTACTGGAAGCTGGCAGGGCCAGGCTGGAACTCTTAAGGACTGCCCCTAGTGACTCACTTCCACCAGCCACACTCCACTTCCTAAAGGATTCACAACCTTCCAAAACAATGCCTTCATCTGGAGACCAAGTGTTCAAATGGGTGAACTTGCAAAGGACATTCCACACTTAAACAAAATATACTGACCAAGCAGAATATCAAATGAAGTAGGTGCAAGTTAATTTTGATTGCTAACTTATGTTAGGACATATTCCTATTCACTCTTTTTCTCCTCCTCAAACCTTAGGGACTTCCTAGCCAAAGACAATTTCCTACTTCCTTTTTCTTAGACTGTCTTGTACACTGAGCAAGTAACAGTTAACACTGTAAGCTACAGTTGGGTTTAGCATTTATCATGTGGCAAGTATCATTGACCCCTTTAATTCTCCCCCAAATGCTTGGAGATTATGATAGTCAACCTTGGTTCTCAACTTGATGGGATTCAGAGTCACCATGGAGATACACTCTGGGTGTGTCTATGAGGCTGTTTGCATAAGGGTTTGGCTGAGCATTATCACCTAAGAGATGAGTAATACCATCTTGATGTCTGGAGTTTCAGGCTGAATGACGAAGGAGAAATCAAGCAGAAGTTCCTGCCACTATGACTGCCATATTATGATGACAGTACCCTCAAATTTTGAAGCAAAGTAACCCTTTCTCCCTTATGTTGCCTTTGTCAGGTGTTTTTCCCCATAGAAACACGAAAAGTAACAAATTCACTCTTCTATTCTTCAGAAGCTCTAATTGGAAGGAGGAAGCAGTGAACTTAGAGATGTCACATTGAATCCCCATGCTCTCGTGCCCTTGAGGAGATGTCTGTTCTTTCCCTTGGACTGTAGTCTCTTGACCTGTGCTGTGGGATGGTCTTTCTGTACACTGTGAATATGTGTTGCTATCATTGGTTAATAAAGAAGCTGCTCTGTCCTATGGCAAGGCAGACTAGAGCCAGGCAGGGAATCCAAGCCTAGACACAAGGAGAAGAAAGGTGGGGTCAGAGGAGACTCTGAGTGCTGCCGGGGGAGCAAGAGGTAATGGAACACAGATAATGCCATGAAGCCATGTGGCAAAACATAGATTAGTAGAAATGGGTCGAATTAAGTTGTAAGAGCTAGTTAATGATAAGCCTGAGCCATAGGCCAAATAGTTTACCATTAATATAAGCCTCTGAGTGTTTATCTGGGACAGAGAGGCTGCAGGACACAGGAAAACTTTTGGCCACAGATATGGGTTCCTTGGGTGGCCTGGTTTTATAGACTCTTGTCCTTTTCGTCTTCCAGAAGGATTCTGGAGAGGAAACCCTACTAGAAGTGCTGTGGTATCGTAGGGGAAAAGGCGACAAAAGGTCCAGACTGGCTTCAAGCTTTAAAATTGTGGTTAGTCCCAATTCTAGATGATGAGAACATGTGAAGCTGACCTCAGGTATGCACTGGCAGGTTGGCTGCTGAATACTATATGATTTCCCAGAGCCTCCCACCTTTGCCGTTCATGAAAATTCCCTTCCATGTATAGGTATCTTAAAGCATAGCTTTCTGTCTCTGTCTCTGTCTCTGTCTCTCTCTGCCACTCTAATTTTATGAAGGAGAAAACTGAGGCACAGAACCAGGTTATGACATAGTATTACTGAGATCAGTAACCCTGATTTGAGAGCATAGTGACCCTGACTCTTTATGCCACTGCCAAGCCTGCTCCCAGCCATCTTGGCAACAGATATTCCATTTACACTGTGCAGTCTGGTCAAATGATAAAATGTTTCTGTATGTCACATTTATCAAAGGTGTCTCAACCAAGAATGCACATTATTGTGGTTAGCCAAGTGGAGCTCCTTTGTGCAATGAAACCCAAGCTGAAAGGCATTTCTTTGATCTCACTTGTTTGTCCTCCTCCTCCCTCTCCCCTAACTCCTGACAATAGCACCTTAAGTCCATCTGGCTGGGAGTGTACTGACTCAACTGCCCAGGACTGCAGAGCCTGGCACAGAGAAGAGCTGCTTCTTACTCAGCAGGAGGCCTGTGTAAACCAGGATTCTAGGAGAGTTGGACAGAATTACCAACAAGACACACATTTGGTATGATCCTCTGGCTAGAGGGATCAGGAAGTGGATTTTCAGGAATCCTTGAAGGGTTTGAGATTGTTCATCATCAGAGAAAGTCCAACAAGATGCTCTTGGTAGAAGGCTGGATGCACAAACACACACCATCCCAAAGCCCAATGGCAGGGAATCAGTTCTCTTTGTGGAGAGTGAGAGAGTCAAGTTTGCATTAGGTCTTGACTCTGCAAGGCAACAGGTAGTTAAGTCATCCAAGTGTGGCCTCCTAGGTAGAAAAGAACCAGTGCCCATCGCTTGGATCCTTCCCTCTCCTGGTAATTTATTTCTACACTTGTCATCTAGTGCTACCAGATATTTAAAGTATGAATAATGGGGACCCATGGCAAGGGAATCAGAGTCTGATATTTCTCTTCATTGAGATTAATGATTGTAATTTTACCAATGGTGGAGGGGAGACGGGGGTGAGTTGTATAAGAAGAATGGTCTGATGCATGAGGACTGTGGGTCTTGTACGAGGCTCAACTTGACAATTATAACTTTGCATGCTTACACCGAGAGGCTTGATACAGCAAAAATCACTGCAAGTGACGACGACCGCTCTTAGGAACAGCCTGGGAGGGCTGAGTTCTTTTCACGTATGCCAGCTTATATTGTGCCCAGTACAACATGGATGTTTAAAGCCCAGCTCTGTATCTGTTCATGTACCCTGAAGAGCACCCTAAGCATTCAATATACAGCTAACAACTAAGCTCAGAGTGAGACCATGACCAGAGAGGCAGTGTGAGCAAGGACTGTAGGGCCAAGCACAGGAACGAAGTTGAACACTTGTGAGCTACAAGACCTTGGGCAAGGCAGTTTCATTTCTCTGAGTTCTCAGAGTTCCTCATTCATTGGATGAAGGTGATATGAGTATATGTAAGATACACAGAGCATTCTAGAAGCTCCAAAAATACAGAACCCTTCTTTTTTTTTTTAATTCCTGATGTCTTTATCTTCCCACGGCAAATGTTCTGCTTAGAAAAGTTTTACATGTATGTTAAAGTTTACAGTCATGTAAACAGATGTAGAAAAGTCACTTGAGAAAATTCAAATATCCCTTCATGATTAAAAAAAAATATCTGAGCAAATGGAGACTAGGAAGAACCCACTTTATGTAATAAAGGTACCAAATATGATGCTCAAAGAGCATCAGGCTGAACAGGGAAAGCAGAAAGTTTTCTAACACTTAGATCAGGAAAAAGATGTGCATGCTTCCACTTGTATTCAACATGACTTCAGTCAGAGCCATCAAGCAAGAGAAAGTCATGAAGGGTATCCGAGATGGGGGGAAAAAGTCAAATTGCCACCATTTGCGTACTACGTGATCTTGTATACAGAAAAATCTGAAGACTCAACCAAAATCTATTGGAACCAGTGGGTGAATTTAGCAAAGTTTCAGGACATAAAACCACCACAGAAAAATCAGTAGTGGTGCTATATGCCAATAATATTAAAAAAGAAACAGATATCAAAATGCAGTCCCATTCATATTAGTTATCCAAATAGCTAGGGGTCAATCTAATCAAAGAGGTTAAAGATCTGTAAGACAGAATTATAAAATTTTGATGACAGACACTAAAAAAAACCCCCACACACAGCAAAGAAAATGGGACCCCATGCTCATGCAGTGGATGAATCAGTATTGTTAAATGCTTTATACCATCTAAAGCCATCTGCAGAAACACTGAAAACCCATTAAAGTATCATTGACATTCTTTACAGAGCTGGAAAAAAAATCTCTAAGTTTTGCATGACACTAAAAAATACCTGAATAGCCAAAGTCATTTTGATCAAAAAGAACATACACATTGCACTACTTGATTTCAAAATATACTACAAAGCCAAGGCTATCCAGCATTGTACAGTACTACTCATAAGCAGAATAATCAACAGAACAGGCTAGAAAGCCTAGAAATCAACCTGTATATCTACAGTTGGTCAAGTTTTAATGTGGATAATAAAACATATGTTAAGCTGAGAGCAGCCCTTTCAGTATATAGTGCTAGGAAGAACTGGATATGCACATGCAGAAGAACAAGACTAGAATACTATCCATTATCAGTCATAAAATCCTCTTGAATGGACCAAAGTGTAAGAGCCCAGAGAATCAACTTTTAGAAAGAAAACATAGTGGAAATGCATTGAAACACTTGAATAAGTAATGACTGTTTAAATAAGACCTCAAAACATAGGAAATAAAAGCAAAAATAGGCAAGATTATATCAAACTAAAGAGATGATTCCCAGCGGAGGAGGGAGGGGGTGATGATCAGCAGAGTCATGATACAGCCTGCAGAATTGAGAAACTTTTGCAAACTGTACCCCTGAGAAGGGGTTAATTCATCTAGGGTATGTGAAGAGTTCTAGCAATTTGGTAGTAAAAGCCACAAAAATAGAAAAACCAGAAATAACCCAATTAAAAACTGGGCAATAGTTGAGTAACCACTGGTGAGCCCACCAGGCTCCAGTGGAGAGTTCCAAACCCACGTTCATACAGATGGCCCTGGGCAAACTTGCTTGGTTTCCAAAGAAAATAGAAACACATGGATATGAAAAAAGGACTTGTAGGCAGTAGAGGGGGCTGATAAGGGTAGGAGGAGGACAGGGGAGGGGAGGGGGTGAAGGGAATCAGAATGCATTGTATACATGTATGAAAATGTCAAAGAACAAATTTAATTAAAAAATTGGGAAATAGAGCTGGATAGACATCTTTCAAAAGAAGACATAGAAACAGACAACAGTTACATGACAGTCAAGGTCACTGTCACCATGGAAATCAAATCAAAAGCACAGTGAGGTATCATCACAGTCAAGAAAGCATGCACATCCCTAAAATGACAAGAGATAACAAGTTCTAGCAAGGATGTGAAGGAAAGGGCACGTCTTGCACACTGTTGGTGGGGATGGAGACTAGTATACCCATTATAGCAAATAAGAAACTGAAGACAGAACTGTTCTATGAACCAGCAATCCCACTCCTGAGTATATATACAAAGGAAATGAAATCAGTGTGGAGACATTGGCACTTGCATGGTTACTGTAGTACTATTCACAGTAGCTGAGAGATGGTAATGACCTCACTGCTCTTTGACAAGTGGATAAAGAAAGTGTGGTATGTATACACAATAGAACACTATTCAGCAAGAGATAATGTCCTCCTGACTCAGCCTTCCTGTTCCCAGAATTCTCCTCTGTCTTTGTCCTACCTATACTTTCTTCTTGGCTACTGGCCAATCAGCATTTTATTTATTGACCAATCAGAGCAACACATTCACAGCATACAGAGTGGAGTCACCAGCCAGACACAGAGGAAGCAAGATGTGAAGGCAGAACTGCGAAAAGGTACCAAGCCATGTGGCTAAACATAAATAAGAATTATGGGTTAATTTAAGTGTAAGATCTAGCTAGCAAGAAACCTGTGCCATTAGGCCAAACAGTTTTAATTAAAAAAATAAGAGAGATAATGTCCTATGTGTTTCTCAAAGCAAATATTTTGAATGTTTCTACCATGAAGACATAATACTTGAGTAGAAAAATGCTTTAAAAAGACACAATACATATATCAAAGTATTGCATGGTACCTTATAAATATCTGTATTTTTGTTTGCTTTCATGTATCAGCTAAAAATAAATTCAACTAAAAATGCTGGTTGGAATGATAGCTCATTGAGTGACACACGTGCCTTGCAAGCATAAAGACCTGAGCTTGGGCCCTAGCACCTATGTAAGAACGCACACTCAGTGATATGTGCCGAGAATCTCAGTGCTGGAGAGGCGAGAAGAGGAGGGTTGTCTAGCCCATCTAGTTAATTGGTCAATCAGAGAGCAATTGGTCAATCTCATCCTGGCCATTGAGAATCCCTGCCTCAAAGTGGGTAGATAGTGTTCCTCAACTGAGGTTGAGGTTATCCTCTGGCCTACACACACACACACACACACACACACACACACACACACACACACGCACTCACACAAGCACGCACGCATGCACACACACCACATAACTGAATAAAATATTAATGAAATAAGGAAAAACTCCCTGAGTAAATAACATTTATATCTCAGGAAATCTGAAGAAAATGTGTTCAATAGGCTCTCAGCGCTTCTCCACCTCTGAATGTGTTTCTTCCTTGGTGACATGGTAACTCCTAGGTGATGGGAGGGACTAATCTCTGATTGCCCAGTCAGAGCTAGACTATGGTGTGGAGTACACCACCAGCTCTAGACAGAGTTCAGACATCTTCAAATCCTATCCTGTGACTCCCTAGCTCAGCACTTTGGCTAAGAGTGTTTGCTTCTCTTAGCCTCATCTTTCTCATCTGTAAGATGGGCATGCTAATATTGCCTGCCCTTCGGGACCATCATGTCAAGACATCTGTACACTTGGGTCATCAGAAAATTGCTTAGTAAATACTCTGTAGTTACTTGCTGTGACTTTCCTTCAGTTAATTCTTACCCCAAGAGATTGATTTTGCTTGTCTCCATCTCTCATAATTGCCCCTTACTGAAGATATGTCTATTTCTGTCCCTCTGTCCCTTCTGCTATCATCCTAGAACATAGCAGCAGGGCGCTGAGGAGAAGGTCATTTTGTAAATGAGGACACTCATCACTTGAGATGCTGAGCATGTTGGATGCTTTCAAATACCTCCTTAGACACTTATCCTTTCCTTTGGCACCTGAGGAACCTTGTCACATTTGTTGAACAGTTTTTAGGGCAGAGGAGAAGAGAGTTTACCTTTGACAAAGGGGAAACTGAAGTACTCCTGACTCTCTGCTTTTTTGTCTGGAGACTAGGGAATCTCAAGCGGATAGTATCAAGGGCTCTTTCAGCTCAACCTTCTAGACACGAAGACAGCATAAATTTAATTTGTCAGATCCTAAAGAATGGATGGATGCCACAGGGCATGATCTACTTTAGGTATGAATCATACATTTTCAAAAGCAGTAGTATAATCATGTCACTCTTTAAAAAATCAGACAACTGTGTATTATTCCATTTAAACAAAATAAAAAAAAATACCATATAAGTCTGAGCATGACTGTGTTCATGTTCCCAACAATTAAAATCCTGAAATGCTTTGTTCCAAATTACAGCATCAACAGTATAGCTAAATAATCTTTGGATGTTTTGAGAGGGGGTGTGTCTCCATAGAAATAACAACAATCCCATTAATTGCAGAGCATTTCATTATTTCACTTAATTTCTTATCATTGTCTTTCTGCCCAGCATGTGATTGCAAGCTCATATCCCTCATTCAGAGAAGAGGTCTTCTTTGATTTGGGGCAGGGGTGTGGGGGAACCTCTCTATCCTGTAATGAATAGCAGTTTTCAATAATTTCAGGTCCCATCTTACTAGCAGAGACCAAATTATCCCTCATAGTCTCTGATGTAATGGTTTAAGAAAAGTAGGCCTTGAAAAGTGACACATAGGTGTCTCTGCTCTGGCCAGATCATAGCTGAAGGTAGATATTTCCTCAATCACTCACAGGAGGTCAAGTTTGTTCAAAGTCTCCTTTTGCAAAAAGCAATTCTACTGACCAAGGCAGTCAATAGAATGTTGTGAGGACCCTGTGTTGCTCTCTAGACTGATAGTTAGGTTATTTCTGGCAAAGAGAATCTCTGATGCTAAGGAAGAGCTTCGATTCATGCTTCCCTGTTGTCTTACTATGAGGCTCGTATTAAGTCCTTAACCTTTCTACACCTTAGTGACTTCAACCAAGAAATGAGAAGCAACTAAGATGTGTTTTTTTGCTCTCTCCTTCCCAGGGTTGTGCTGGCTCTCATGAGAAAGTGACATTAGCATAGTCTTTGGAAATTTTACAAAATTTCACAGGTTGGTATTTAAATTATATTGATTAGTAATCAACATAATCATGTTTAAAAAGAAGTACTCAGTCACAAACCTCAGGGATACTTGCTCAATCAAAACAAAATACCTACTGTGTGTACCCTGTACTCTTCTGCCAGGTTCCATGGGGAAATGCTCAGTAAGAACATACTTGCCTTCTCCTCCCCAAGCTGCTGTGATGTCACTATGATACATCATTCACTTCCCAGCCTCCCTCTCTCCTTCTGTTTCTCTTTTCTTCTCTAACAGATGTTCACTGAATGCTCCCTGTGTGACTAGTCTTATTCAGATCATAGTGACATAATGGTACATGAGACAGAATCTTTACTTCTGAGGGGAGAGGTGTTAAATTACAGAGGGTTATAAACAAATAACATACATAAGGTCAGGTAGAGATATATGCTCTGGAAATAGTCAAGTGGGGTGAGGGTCTAGTGAATGATGGGGCTACATTAGACATAGCAGTCAGCTAAGCCCAAGGCTGGAGGAATGGAGGAAGAAAGTGATGTGGGCATCTAAAGATTGCTCCAGGCATCACAGGGGGAACCGGGAGACTTGGAGAACGGAACAAGAATCACGACCTGTATAGGCCTCAGGAGGCTCCTGTGCCTATTAAGTGCAGACCAGACTAGGGAAGACTGGTGGGTGGGGCTCATCCGATCATCTGAGTCGGGGAGCTGGCTGGGGACAGAAGAGAGCTGACAATTGTTCCAACTAGACCGGCTTTGATTAGAAGCCAGGGGGTGGGTCTCATTGAAGGGAGAACCAATGGGACTGGAGGGTGTGGCAGTATGGAAGACAGCAGTCACGCTTAGCACTTATGCATTAGCTTGAGCCACTGGCGTAAGAGAGCTTACATTCCAGCAAGATGAGGGTGATGATGGGGCAAGCAGATCTGTGGGTATCAAGGCACTGCGCATGAGTCTGCTTTTGGTGCCATTAACAGATGCCTCTTGGATATTGGAATTGAGGTGTCACATATGTAGTGCGTATGTGTCAAGAGAGACTGTTGCCAGAGGCCTGGAGTCTTCACTAAACAGCGGCAATGTGCCCTTTGGGCAGAGGTGTCATCTGATCACATTTCTACCCTTTGATGCTGTCTAACACAGTACAGGGCTTTGCACCAAGTACAGTGACGAATCTGCTCGTGAATCAACTCCTATGTAACAACACACAGGACACGATGGACCCATCCCTGTGAATTCAGACAGTGCACGAGGATGCCCTCAGGACAGGTCGAGACAGGGTGCCCTGACAGTCCTACTTATAAAAGCATCAGAAGGAATATCGGGTGATCCTGGGTATTCTCCTTTCCTAATCATAACCCCAGACTCTGCTCAAGTACACAGAGCCACAGGTTGCACACCAGGTGCCCCCAGCAGTCTCCTTCTGGTTTCCGGGCTTCTCGCTGAGAGCATGATGCGTTTTGCCTAGAGTTGTGGTCATGTGCGGGGAACTCACATTTGGGGGAAATTAAGAAGGCACAGCAGACAACCACTGCTGGTTCATTAGCTGGCTGGGAGCTGTCACCAGGTCATTCCCGCAGACAGAGAAAAATGAGGCTGCTTTGGGAAAGGTAAGAAAAGGTGTCAGTCAAGCACCTCCCAAGACAGCCTCTTGCTGGCTGCACTCAGGCCAGCCAGCTTGGCATGACTGAGGGAACCTATACTGAAGGTCACAAGACTAGAATATAGGCTTGCCGTAGCCCACTTATGATTATTACCATGGGTGGGTCATGATTTCTGTCTCTTTCCTTGTATACACTTGAAGACAATGGCTGGCAGGTTGTTTAGAGGGACCCATTTTTAACATACAACAGAAGGCAGATACTATCTAAATTGCTTTGCTCTCTTCTTAAATGTAGGGTTCCCCAGGTTGTCATCTTTCTCTCCATACTCTTGTTTGTGTTTGTTTGCTTTCAAGGCAGAGTTTCTCGGTGTAACAGCTCTGGCTGTCCTGAAACTCACTCTGTAGACCAGGCTGGACTCAAACTCACAGAGATCGGCCTGCCTCTGCCTCCTGAGTGCTGAGATTAAAGGTGTGCGCCACCACACCTGGCTTCTCTGCATACTCTTGATGGCTGTGACCCTCTGTCATGTCAAATGTTCCCACTGTTCCCACCGGTTGTCGATGATACCAGTTCCACTAACCATAGAACTAATGTCTTGCATGGCATCTTCACTCACAGATCTCCCATAGAAGCTTAAAATTGAACTCACTCCCTTTCCAGAACTTTCTTTGATCTCAAGTTTTGCGTTTTCATGGATGATTCAAGGACTGAAACCATTCTGTGTTCTCTAGCTGGTCAGTTCATTTCCACACCCTATCCTGTCTGCTTAGGTCCTGAGTTAGCCAGGTAACACCTGATTTAAACCTTTAGGGATCTGTGACAGTTCTAACCAAACCAAATCAAACATCCCAAGCATCCCCTGTGTACCTGATCAATGGTAATTAATGAACAAGAACACTGTTCAAGAACATAGAAGCTCATTTTGTAAAACTACAGGTAGTTGCTTATTACGTTGGGTGTTATGTTTGTTATGCTCTTATTTTTATCTTTACACCAACTAGGAATGGAAGACATTCCCTCACATGACAGACTGAATGCATACTTAAAGAGACATGCTAACTTTCTTAGAGAACATCACTGGCAAGTATGGGGAACTGGGACTAAAACCAAGTGGGATTAGACATATGAGATGTGTCCAAACTTCTGCCCTGCTCTAGAAAGGAGCAGCCTCCATCCACAATGGTGTGGGTCCAATCTTTCACCTCCCTACTCATCTCCTAACATTCTCCACTCACTGTCTTCAGGACAGCACTGCCTTCACCTCACATCCAGATGTACTTTCCTATCATCGTTCTTGCCTCTGCTCTTTTCTCTGTCCAGGAACTTATTTCCACTCCCCCAACCATCCCTGTTTCTCTTGGCTCCATTCTAATGGCATCTTGGTGAAAACTCTTCTCTGCACCCCAGGCAGAATCCATCATACTGTCGGTCCTGTCAAAGCACTCCACTTTCCCTCTTCTAGAGCATCCATCATACTGTGATTTGAATGTCAGCTCACTATTAATACACCACAAGACTCCACGTCGTTTGATGGCAGGGACTGTATCTGATTCCACTTTGTAATACTTTGCCTCTGCTCTCCATGCCTAGGCTAGTGCCTGATGCATGGGAAGTGCTCAATTAATGGCTGTTGAATTAAATGGAACCTAGCCACACACACCAAGAAGAGAGTAGATGGTATCGCTGACAATGAGCATTTGGCAGAACAGGGATGTAATTCAATGTACCTTACCCCTCACCTTTATTGATAATTCTTAATGCATCTTGTTTTGTGCTATGAAGTTTGGAGAAAATGGAAGGCGGGAAAGGAACAGTTACCATACTGACTCCATTATGTACTTACTATAGCTCTGCACCAAGCATACAAATTATTTTATTCCTTCTTATGAAGCAGACAGAGTGTCTAACATGACTGGAAAGTCTGAATTTTCACACCAGAACATTAATGGGAATGGATATTCTAATGCTATGGCTAGCAGTAAAAATGTAGAAAAGGCATTAGGCTAGAACTAAGATATGACATGGGTCCTAGATAAAGTCACTTTTGCCCTCATGACGTAGAAATCTCATGTTTTTTGTTTGGTTGTTTTTCATTTATGAAACTGACAGCGCTCCATATGGAGCTAATTTCTATGGGTGATACAATCTCCTGGGACCTGAGATGATCTCTTCTTACCATTTTCAATACTTGATATAAGTCTATTTATACGTTGAATAGTATCCACACCTCTAACTGACTGCCCTCCCCCGCCCCCCGTTTTTGTCCACCTAGAACTTGAGATTGTGATGTTATTTGGAGTTGTGTCCATGACACATGCAAGCTCACTAAGATGAGGTCATCCTGGGTTAAGATGGGCCTAATCCAACGAGGAGAGAGAGGTATAGTCAAATAGGTAAACGGAGAGGAGGGGACTGTGGGAGGATGGATGCAGAGTCTAGAGGGACACATCTATAAGTCAGAGGACACAGGGGGGTCAGCAGGCCACTGGAGTCATGAGAGAAGCATGGAACAGACTTCCCCTCAGAGTCTCCAAAAAGAGAGGATCTTGTTAGCTCCTTGACTGTGAACTTAAGCCTCCAGCTGCCGGAACTGCAAGGATGATATTTCTAGATTTTAGAGCCACCCAATTTGTTAAGGCCGAGTGTTGAAGCTCTTGGATCTTGAGTGAAGTTGATGATGATGAGTTTGCTGACAGCAAAAGCAATGATAATAGTGACAAGCTATAAAAACAGGACAGAACTCAGTCTGGGGAAACACCACTACTCAGTCTGAAGGTGTGTGTGCGGGAGTGGAAGGAACAGTGTTGGTTGGGCAGTCTCACTTACAGGTCTTGACATGGATTTAACTTGGCTGCCTTAGAAGGTCCCTTAGAGTGACTGGCAGCCACCCTGTAGGAAAACCCCATGCATCTCACGTATAGGAAAGTTATGATAGTCATCTCTAGGTGCCTTGAACAGAGAAAACATTATTTATTATATAGAGGACAGAATGCCTAGGGGCAGATACTGGACCCACAGGTTCTGAGAAGGAATGGATTAGCTCCTCATAAGGGTGAGTCTATTCACCTGTCATCTAGGTGAGCAGCAGCCATATCTAACTGTGCTAGGAACTCTTCAGCTTAACCTTGGGAGGCCAGCTGGTGCTGCAGATGCACCAGGTGTTTAGGTAACCTTGGGAGGGCCAGCTGGTGCTACAGATGCACCAGGTGTTCAGGTAACCTTGGAAAGGCCAGCTGGTGCTGCAGATGCACCAGGTGTTTAGGTAACCTTGGGAGGGCCAGCTGGTGCTGCAGATGCACCAGGTGTTCAGGTAACCTTGGAAAGGCCAGCTGGTGCTGCAGATGCATCAGGTGTTGGGTAACCTTGGAAAGGCCAGATGGTGCTGCAGATGCACCAGGTGTTGGGTAACACTCTGTGTTACATATTTCGATACACTTCACCTTTCTGTTTAATGCTCAGAGTTGGAATCCACTGATGACCGGCAGAACAACCAAAACATTTAGAAAGCTCAACTGCCTTGTCTCAGGACAGAGGAATGGAACCTGAGGCTTTGACCTTGGAGCCTGAATTATACAGAAAACTTGGTGAACCTTCCTATCCTTCTGAATGGAGAGAATTATCAAAAACTGGACAGCAGGGTTCTTGGCTCAGGGTTCTTAGTTACTGTTCTATTGCTGTGAGGAAACATCATGACCAAGGAAACTTATAAAAGGAAACATTTAATTGAGGGCTTGCTTATAGCTTCAGAGGGTTACCCATCTGATCTGCAAGTTATAGGCAGAGAGAGAACAAGTATGGGCCTGGCATGAGCTTTTAGAACCTCAAAGTCTACTCTGAGTGACACACCTCCAACAAGGGCACACCTACATCAACAAAGTCACACTTGCTAATCTTTGCCAAAGAGGTCTATTAACTGGGGGCCAATGATTTAAACATAGGAGCCTGTGGGATCTTTCTCAGTCAAACCACCATACTGGTTAAAGGCCCAACTACCTTAGTCCACATATCCTGTTGTCTTTGATGATTCAACAGCTTTTTGCATTAAGATTAAAGCTGTGTGTTCTAACAAGTTCAAAGTATGTTATTACCCATCTTGTTTAGCATACACTTCACTCTGGCCCAAATTTCAATTGGTATGTGTATGTATGTGTTCATTTATCTATATAGGTGTGGGGGTTTCTTGAGTCTGTGTGCCTGTAGAGGCCAGATATCTGGTGTCTTCCTCAATTATTTCTCTACTTCATGTTTTGAGACAAGAGCTTCTCATTGTACCTGGTGCTCACTGGTTGGCTAGGCTGCCTGCCCAACAAGGCCCAGGAATTCTCCCGTCTCTGTCTCCCCGGTGCTAGGATTACAGTCATGAGCTGCCACACCTGGATTTTTATGTGGGTTTATGGGATCCAAACTCAGGTCACCATCATGCTTGTGCAGAAGGCACTTTACCAACAGAGCTATCGCCCCAGCCCCTTTTGTTTATTTTATACATAACTTGGAGGTTCTGTGTCTTTGACGTTCAAGTTAATTTTACTTGAAAACTCAAACCTAGGCAGTAGGACCTTCGAGTACCTCCCCTCTATATTTCCCCTCCCTCCACTCTTTCTCTCTGGAGACAGAAGCAGAGGGAAAGGAATTGAGGGCAGCAATGTAGTTTGCCTCACCCCTCTGGTTCAGCTTCGGCCTAATACGCTGAGTGACTGTGTCAGCTCCCTCTCCTCTGTTGTCTGTTCTACATATTACTGCAGATGAGGAGGGAATCCCTTTCCTTCTGATTTTCCCCTTCTTAGGCTATTGTTCATAAAGCATTGGCGACTGGTTATTCTACCAGAAGGCTTCCCTGCTCCAATTCTCTTCACATCTCGCCCTCATCAGGTTCTGCAAAAAAAAAAAAAAGAAAAGAAAAGAAAAAAAAAAAAAGGGCTCCTTTACTTCAGCCCTATCCTTTAGTGGAAACAAAAATTTGGCAGGGGCTTTGGGATGTTTTTTTTCTTGCCTACCCTGTCTATTCCAGCAAGGTCAAGCAAGGAGTTTAGGAATGACATAATCCAAATATAAATTACATTAGGCCCTACTCCCTTAGAAAGCAAAAGGGGCTAGTGTTCATTACACAGTAATTTTCACTGGCTCTCCTCCTTTTAGGCTGTTTTTCAGATTCTTTTGCTAGGCTATACACTTCCATGGAGAAAGGATTGGGTGGTACCATTTATTGATGTCCCCGAGCACCCACTGTGGTGCTTGCTGAAGCAAAAAGGCACACAGGGAGCTGTGTGGAGTGTGGGCATGGACTGATTCTCTAGATGGTCATTTTCTAGGGAGGTCACCTTCAGAGACTGTCATTTCTTGGCTTGGACTTTGAATAACAGGAATAAGAATGCCTGCACTCGGGAGAGTGTCAAATGGATGAGGTATTTTGGGGATGGCTCTTCTTATCTCTGTGGCCACAAGCCCTAGCATTTTGGCCCTTTTGCCAGAAGCCTTGCTCAATCAGTTTGCCTCATTTGGATCAATGGGGGTGCTTCACTGTGCAAGGGAACTCATTCTCTATAGCCCCAGGAGGGCCTGAGTCAGGCTCCGTGGTGCAGGAGCACACAGCTCCCTTCCTGGGAGGTTTCTGTGTTAAATGTCCAACTAATTAACAGTGCTCAGTGGAGGGGACATCCCTTTGATTAATCACAACTTGCAGGGAATACAGAGACTGAAAAAGTAGAGCTTTCCTTGCAGAGTGTCTGCCATGATACCACGGGCTAGGTATCTATGTGAAACAAAAACCTAAGCAAGCTAAATGAGCTAAAAAAAATTTAATAAAAGGTTTTGAGGCAATTAAGCATATATGCACTTTGCCTTTGAAAGCCTGTTTGGGAAGTTTCATGTACTGTGATCTGAAAGGCAACACTAACTCAGAGAGGAAGATGGATTCTGGAGAGTCAAATGTAAGAATTTGGATTTGATCTCTAGCGCATTATGCCTAAGGCAACCTTTGAGACTATACCTAGAAGCAGGTGAAGCACAAAATAGAGATTATCACTGAATGGAATAAGTGAGACAAGATACAGATATACTCACAGGAGGAGCCTGGTCTCTGTCCCGTCAGCACCTAGCACTCTGTGCAACACACAAAGCTAAGGGAGATCCAGTGATGTGCAGGAAACACAACACTCCTTTGCCAACAAAGACAGTCCACAACAGTTGTAGGGAGGTATACTATTTGGTTTATGATTTTCTTTTAACAATCAAAATATGCCTTATTTATAAGATACATAGATACTAAGGAAATATTGTATCAAAGTTTAATTGGTAAGATATGTTCTTTCAAGGTGTGTGTGTGTGTGTAAATACAGTATTTGGACACTAAACTTCATTTTGTGTTTATAAAATGTTATTATCTAAGTAGTACTTGCTTGGCTTTGGTCTCTTAATTTTTTTTGTTTTTGTTTATCGAAGTAGGGTTTCTCTGTGTAGCTTTGTGCCTTTCTTGGAATTCACTCTGTAGCCCAGCCTGGCCTCAAACTCACAGAGATCCACCTGCCTCTGCTCCTGAGTACTGGGATTAAAGGCATGCGCCACCATTGCCCGGATGCTCTCTTAATTCTTATTTCATAAACTATTTCCAGTTCAAGAAGAAGACAGAGAAGGGCTGGAGAAATGACTTAGTGGTTAAGAACACTTGATGCTATTGCAGAGGACCCAGGTTCAATCCCCGGAACCCACATTAGCTCACAGTTGTCTGTATTCCGGTTCCAGGGGACCCAGCACCATTTTTGACTTCTGAGTGCACCAGGTGTGCTTGTGGTCCACATACATACATGTAGGTGAAATATTCCCCCAATTCCTGTGGCCATGGAAGACATCACTAATCGATCACCATACTCTTTCCTATGAAGCTCAGAGGAGGGGGAATCTGAGCCCTCTTCATGTGGCCTCTTGGGCAGTTCCTCCTAAGGATGTAGGCTTGGCGTTCAAGATCAAGTTTCTTTGATGCCACAATAGATGTTGTGCTTGGATTAAGCCAAACCACTGGAAGGCCTTGCAGTTGAACTGTACTTTCTTCATATCTGGTAGCAATGCTCTTGACTTTCATTGAGGAAAGGTATTAGAATTGCCTTCCAGAACTGTGTTTCTGCGGGGAAGTGGCCGAGGTCCTGTTCACTACATCACTGGATGAGCTTCATGAGAATGTGTTTTAAGTTTTGGTTGTTAGGAGATGCTTTGTAGCTCAGTACAACAGGCTCCAACTCTTCCTCTAATAGTATCGATGATGAGCAGGGCCTCTTTCTTTGCTTGTGGTTGTCAACGAAGACACAGGCACACGAGAGATCATTGCTGATTCATTTAGTTTTAATCCCAAGCTGAAAGCGAGAGTTCCTCAACAAAGTCGCCACCACTCTAGACAACCAATATGTTATGGCTCCTTTTTGACTCCTGGCTTTTATATATGTTCCAAGTTACTTTTGTTTCATGCCATGCACTGGCTTGAATTTTCTGGTATGCACTCTCACTGTGAGCATTCTTGTAGACCAAAGTAAAGTTAAAGAAAAATAATTGAAAGTTGGGTTGTTTAGCTTGTCAGGCTAACAGGAGTTCAGGTAGGAGCAAGAAAGGGTTGAGTTTTTCATTGAAGAACACAAGCAGCTCATTTGGTGATATGAGGACCCTTCAGTTCTGGGTTACTATGGTAGGGAGCTCCCTGATGCTCAGCCCCTGTGTAATCTCCTCCCCAGTATCTCACTACCTGAGAGACCCTAAATCAGGGGTAACACATTTTGTTATTCAGGGTAAATAAATGTAGGGTAATTTTTGTGTGTGTGTGGGGTGTAGTAATGGAAGAGTTAGCCAGCTACATCTTGCTGTTCATGTCAGCCTACCATCTGAGTCTTGGGACAGAACTAACAGGAAAGTGTTTCCCTCAGTCTTGGTACAATAGCAATGGAAACCTGAGCTCCTACAGGAACAATGTCATGGAGAAGTTCATTGAGACAGTGGTGAAGGATTGGAAATCAGGCTCTTGATTCCGGGCTCAGTGCACTTTCCTCTCTGACACTGCGTTCTTAACTCAGACAGGGGCATGGCTGTGTGATAAATGATTAACTCATTAAACTGATGGACCTTGATGACTTTTGTCTGTATTCTCTCACTCTAGAGCCCCAAGCACATATTGACTGTCTGTAGTGTTGGTCATTTTATTGAATGGCTCACTTGCTACAGGTTGTCTTCTTGTATGATGTAGGTTGCACAGTGAATATATTGGGTAATTCTTACTTTAACACAAGCACACAATAAGAACCTGTGTGTCAGGCACTTTTGCACTAATTTTACTCATCTTATGCCATTAGCTTCACCACTGCCCGGACAAGGATGATGGGTTACTGGGTGATGTTGGGAGTCTTAACTTCTTCCAGCTCGGTCTTCTGGATCTGTAACCCAGCTCTGCCCGGTTCAAGCCTGAGGTTACTTTTCCACAAATAAGTAGCCTAAACTTCCCTGGGTCACTAGATAAATTCTAGAATACCAGTAATTCCTGACATTGAGGGAGAAGGAGCTCTTCCCTTCCTTCCTTCCTTCCTTCCTTCCTTCCTTCCTTCCTTCCTTCCTTCCTTCCTTCCTCTCTCCCTTCCTCCCTCTCTTCTTCCTTCCTCCCCTTCCTCCTCCCTGCCCTCTCTTTTGTCCTCTCTTTTCATTAGTATGGGAAAATGTCATTTTGAATAACTGTAAAACCCCAAAGAAAAAAATTCCAATACCCATTCTAATTTTTACACTTTTGCCATGTTCAAGTTGAAAGACTGCATTCCCTGAATCCCTATTGTATTAAAGGACATCTTCTTGTCCCCAAGAAGTGAGGAGGGGATGAGTGAATAAAGACATTTTGAAATTGGCATCAGCTTCATCTTCAATAGACCCTTCTCAAGGACTTTTACATGTAAACAAGATCGTTAAACACTTACTGTGACATTTATTACCTTTAAATATTCATAAGCCAGTGAGCACCGGGAAACACCCACTGCACTGTGTTAGCTGACCCAGCCCCTCAGAATACAGGATTTGCAAGTCAGTACTTTGCAGAACCCAGAGTACTTCATGTCAAAGCTTCTTCTTTGGAAGCCTTCATGGTACTCACTACATTTGTGGATCCTCTTGTTTGCAAATAAGGAAGAAAATCTCACAAAATAGCCTGGGTCTGTTCCTGGCACATGTCAGCAATGGCAGCAAGAGGACATGTACTCTATGTTTCTCACTTTTACATTTACTTTTTTAAAATTTATTTTATTTTACAATACAATTCAGTTCTACATATCAGCCATGGATTCCCTTGTTCTCCCCCCTCCCGCCCCCCTTCCCTCCCCCCAGCCCACCCCCCATTCCCACCTCCTCCAGGGCAAAGCCTCCCCCGAGGACTGAGATCAACCTGGTAGACTCAGTCCAGGCAGGTCCAGTCCCCTCCTCCCAGGCCGAGCCAAGAGATCCTGCATAGGCCCCAGGTTTCAAACAGCCAACTCATGCAATGAGCACAGGAACCAGTCCCACTGCCTGGATGCCTCCCAAACAGATCAAGCCAATCAACTGTCTCACCCATTCAGAGGGCCTGATCCAGTTGGGGGCCCCTCAGCCATTGGTACATAGTTCATGTGTTTCCATTCGTTTGGTTATTTGTCCCTGTGCTTTATCCAACCTTGGTCTCAACAATTCTCACTCATATAAACCCTCCTCTTTCTCACTAATTGGACTCCTGGAGCTCCACCTGGGGCCTAGCCGTGGATCTCTGCATCCACTTCCCTCAGTCATTGGATGGGGTTTCTAGCACGACAATTAGGGTGTTTGGCCATCTCACATTTCTATTAGCCCCACCCGTGCACACGCCCTTCCCTGTCCCTAGTGTTAGGCCACTAAACTCTGCAAGGACGGGAATGCCTCACACTCAGCCTTGATGATTGTGACCAACGTGTGATGGGATTTTCCAGATGTGAGAGGAGAAATCAACCCAGGTGTTAGTGGGACGATAACTTCTGAACTCAGTGGTAAAAGTTGTGCTCTGTTTGCGTCCCTTTCCCCTCTCAGATATGGAAGAAAAAAAAAAAACAAACATGGCTTGTTCACGAAGTTAGAGCAGTGGGCATTTGACTAAGATGTGGAGGTGGCTAAGCAAGGATGGGCAGGGGAGACAAGGGGACCATCTCCACCTGTCACTGCTGTAGTTGACATCACATCTCTTTCATAGCAATAGCAATCCTAACAGTGATTACTGTATCTGTTCAATAAGGAAGCTGAATTATGTGGATGGAGTTTATGTCACTGGTCTAAGGTCACACAGCTGAGACTGACACTTTGCTGATCTGACCCTGTGCTGAGGACACTTTCCACTGCAAACACCCAGTTCTGCAAGTTCTGTGTTGGTCCTCTGAGGCCTCTTGGAATTCATTAAAGGATTTGCAGAGGAAGAACAGGAGTCAGAGACATGACAGGAGAGACATGGGCTCTCTTGGACTAGTGGTTCTGTGGTTCTCCTGCATGAAGTAAGCCTGCTCTGTGTGGTTGTAAATGAAAAATTGTATCAACCCAAAGAAGCAGATAAAAGGAATCATCTTCAACCTGGCAACAAAAAGGTGATGATAATTGGGTGTTGAACATTTTTTCCCCCTTGAAAACGTTCAGCAGGGTCTGACTGAGCCTGTAGTTGAGACTCTGTGGTGGAGATTGCTGTGCCCTGTGTGAAGTGGAGCTGGCATGAGCTCAGAGCCTACTCTTTGGTTAACTCCCATGGAGGGAGGGCTCTGTCACCATGTAGCTTGATGGTCTGTTAGGTATCCTGATGAAGGAAGGACTTACATGTAGACACAAGATGTCACAGTGATGCCACAGGCACTACAAATACTTCATTAGAACTTTGAAAAGTTTTTTTTTTCATATGAAACAGAAAACCACAAAGTGTCTTAGACTGGAATGGGAGCATTTGGGAATGTGGAAAGTGGTCAATGGTGATCAGGAGCAAACATGCGCATTCTTCAGTCAGCACTGCAAAGACAGATGCCTAGCAGGACTAGAGATAAGCTGTCCCCTGCTTCCAGCCCCTGGAGGAAAAGAAATTCCAGTTGAGTCAAAGACTTGTAAAACTAAGCATGAGGAGTCATACGTGTGTATGCACAGGGTGTATGCCGGATGCAGGGCTGGTTCTTGCTCCTGCAGCAGTTGGTACACATTCTGAAGTTCTTGTGTGTGCTTTATTGGTCTGGCTGTTGTAGCTGTGTGTGTTTTTGTTTTCCAAGTCAGGCTTCTGCATGCTGCCCACATGAGGTCCTCTACCCTTGCACTGTGGAATGTGCTGTGGAGCTTTGTGATCTATTTCTAGCATGGCTCAGGTGGCTCTATTCTTGGCTTTCCCCCATTCTTACTAAATGGACAGTGGGTAAAAAATAGCAGTTGCATTTGAAATGTTTTGTTATGTGGAGCTATTGAATTAGGACTGGGTTTGATGTTTGTTGTAATTTTTGGATGCTCCTTTCCTGTCCTTGGTACTCATGTGAAAAGAGAAAAGAAACTCAAGGTGTTGTTAGAGGTCATTAGCAAATCAGTTCTGAAAAGACAATTTCCCTTTTCTCCTCTTTGAAGTTTCTGTAGCGGTTGATTTGAGGAGCACCCTGAGAATGCAAGGCAAGCCATTAAAAATGTGCCGTCCACAGCGACTTACAGTGCAAGGCAGGGGATTCCAGGCCTAAAGAAACTACACAAAATAGGGAAGTAAAATTGATACTGAGGTTGATTGAAGGTTGCAATAGTACAACCTGATTGTTCTTCCTGACTGTGCAAGCCCATGCTACATTTGAACTTAAAATAGAAACAGAAGGAAAACCAAATGTATCTACATAGACTTTCAATAATTTTTTATTAGGATTCTTGGATTTTATTAAGTTAAAATGTTTGGAAATCATTGAGTTAAGAGGTAATTTTTTTCTGAAGAAAAGAAAAAGAAAAATCAGTCTTCTCTGATCATCATTGGTTTTCTTGATTCTTTAGGTTGTGATTGCCAAGGTAGCACAGGACTAGGGCACACTTTGGTTGGCAATAATGTGCATAGGTAAAGTATCCTAAGGCAATTCTTTCCTTATTGCCTAAGAACTACTTAATTGGTTTTCATCTAAGGTTGTTTTCTCTTTACTATTTCTCGAATGTCTATTTTGTACGTGCATGTGTGTATGCATTTTTTGTGTGTATATGTACTCGTGTATATGTATGTGCATGTGGAGGCTTCTGACTGATGCTAGATGTCTTCCGTAATGGCTCTCCACTTTAGTTTTTTGAGACAATGTCTCTCACTGAACCCAGAGCTTTCCAGTTTGGCAAATGTGGCTGGCCAGCAAGTCAGAGGGATGCTCCTGTTTCTACCTCCCCAGCACCAGAATTACAAGTACATGCTATTGTGCCTGCTAGGCATCTTAACTCAGGTTCTTATGAATGTACGGCAAGCCCTTATCTCCCTTGCCCCGAATGCCTATTTTTTTAAACCAAAATTGTTTTTTCTTTTCTGAATGCAGGTAGGTTAGATTCATTCAAAACTACTCAATAAACTGTACATCTCTTGATATTTCAGAAATAGTTCTACATGTGAAAACACTAGAAAACAAAGAAAAATCTCCAACCTCATTGAATTTGCTTTCTCACAGGTGGAGATGCACATATAAGAAAAATGTACAATGCATCAGGAAATGATGAGCGCTTTGGGGGAAGTAAAGCCAAGGAAGGAGGAGGCAGGTGAAGCTTGCAAACATGGCATCCTGTTTGGGGTTGCAGAGAGCCTGCAAAAGGATTTGAGCAGAGTCTGGAATAACATAAGGGAGCATGGCATGGGAACGTTTGGTCAGAGAGACTGTTCTCAGAAGGCAGCATGAGGTGGGCCTTGGATACCGTGTGTATACATTGGAAGAAGGAAACAATGGATGTGGTCAGGTTTCTTCTGCCCAGGGGTGCAGCAGGCTATATCTCCCTCGACACTTGTCTTGCTCCGTACTCACCTCACTCCTACAGACATTGCTTCTCAAGGCAAGGACACAAACTTTCTGGAAATCTTGGGGACTGGAAGAATCTTATGGCTGTTTAATTCTGCCTTGTATGGTCCTACTGTTCAATAGATGTGGATATATGTAGTCTTCTAGTTCAGGTTTTTTAGCTTCCAAGCCAGGCGCTGTCAAGAGCTGACCAATGGGTACATGTTAGATTTACCACCACAGGCCCAGAATGTTTATGGTGGTGGGGGTAGTGATAATGGTGGTAATGATAGTTGGTGATCATGGTGATGGCGACAGCAATATCTACCACTTGCCAAACACTTTAAGCATAGTCACCACAATTTTATAGGACATCGAAAATTATCTGTCTGCAAATGGGGACACTAAAATGACCTACTGAACACCTCTTAGAAGTCATGAGCATGCGTTTAAACCCATGTCTACCAGAGAGAGTAAAATCTAAACCTCTCTGTGGTCATTAAGCCTCGTTCCAAATGTATGCCTCATGGGCCTTGGGTAAAGGACAGGTTTCTTTTATGGCTTCTTATTGAGAAGGACACATTGAAAGGCATTTTTTCAGAGCCTTGCCCAGGGAGATGGGTCTTGTCCATCATTTACCGAAGCGAGCCCTCCTTTCTAAATCATGAACAGACATCACTTCCCTAACCTGGCATGCTGACAGCGTTTCATCTGCCCTGCTTCAACCATCAAGGGTCAGCCTCACATTTGTCACACACTTCTCCATCCACGAAACCTGAACCTCTCATGCCCTGATGCAGGGCTCATCTCTAGCTAGTGATTTTCTTAAGTCTGGATCTCAGATAAGTCCTTCTTGGCTCCTTCTGACCACCACCCTGGGTCATGATCCCTCTCTTTAACGTGAGGATTTTACAGACGCTAATCTATCTTTTGCCAGGATTCCATGCCTATGTACTTACTTCTTTGGAATATGCTCCAAAATAGTCGTTTCTCCCTGCAGCCAAATTTCTAAGGGAGAGGTTTCCTGTGTTTAAGCCCAAGATTTCAAGGGCAGATGAAAGCTTTTTCAAGAGTTAAGAAAAAATACTATCATTTCTGTCTTTGGCAGAACATCTGCATTTGTTTTCCTTGAAATCCTTAGAAATTAAGCCCATGGTGTATTCATTTTCAAACTATAGAATGTAAGCTACAGAAGCAAATGGAAGAGAAGAAAGACACATTTGGCTGAAAACAAAGTTTTCTCAAATTGCTCGGTCACATGAGTTTGTCTAACGCAGGAGCTGCCAAAATGTACTCACAAAGGGCCAGGGCACAAGTACACAAGAAACCTAAAGGCTTCACGGCCATGTGGCTATTTTCACCTCTGCCATTTTTATGTGAGAACAGCTATAGGTGACATTCAGCCAGGTGAATGTAACTATGTTCCCACTAACTTTATTTTCAAATCAGATAATTAATTAGATTTGGCCTCTAGGCTATGATTTGCCTATTCTTGGCCCAATGGAAGAAGACATATTATGTGTCAGTGAATGCTAGCAACACATAGAAATAAAAGTCATAAATGGAAGGACTGTTACAGATCATTTTTTTTCAGCCCCTTAATTTTACCTACATGGATTTACTGGTTACTGTAGCTTATGTCTTATTAATAGCATCAAGAAAGAAAGGGACTACTGTGTACTATATAGTGTCTGTGGCAAAAGTTTCTAGTCATCCTTAACAACTGTTCTCTGCAGTTTCCTTAATAACATAGCCCCAAAGTTCTATTTGGATCCATGGCCACTGGAATAAAAACTTATTTCCTAGAGCTGGAGAGATGGCTCTGTGCTTAAGAGACTTGCTGATCTTGCAGAGAACCAGAGTTCAGTTCTTAGCTCCCATCAGGTGGCTCACAACTGCATGTAACTCCAGTTCCAGAAGATCAGACATCTTCTTCTGGCCTCCACAGGTACTGAATTCACATGCATATACCCCTCTTCCCATGTACACATACTTAAAAAGAATAATGTATTTCCCAGCTTTCCTTGCCTTTGATTATGGTTATGCTCATAATTTTATCGGTGCTAATGTGACTGCCTAGAGAATGTGTCCTTAAAAGAGGGAATTTAATATTCTTTCTCCCCTTTTCTTTTTTGCTTACTAGAATGTCACAGCGGTGGCTGGAGTTTATGTGGCCATGCTGCACATTGGTGGAAGTCCTGGGTCGAGGGGTGTATGTGTGTGTGTGTGTGTGTGTGTGTGTGTGTGTGTGTGTGTGTGTGTTTGTGTGTGTGTGTAAGAGAGAGAGAGAGAGAGAGAGAGAGAGAGAGAGAGAGAGAGAGAGAGAGAGAGAGAGAATCAGAGGCCTGTGCTAAGTTGGAGCACAGCTGGATTGAGTTGCCTCCAGACCAGACCTCTCCTGACTGCACTTAGAAGATGTTGGCCTCTTGTCTCCTTGTCTGGATTGCATCTGCTGAGTCTGCAGAAATTCTTGTTTCCATTCTTTTTTTAAACCATCTTCTTTCACTGCTTTTAGGATTTTCCCTATGTCTTTGGCACTTGTGATATGAATTGGTATAACTTTATTGGTTTACTAAAGGTTCTAATAACCTTGTGTAAGTTTGGCTGCATGGTACTATAGTACCTCACCTTAGGTCTCATGTATCTTTTTCTGTTTTCCTGGGATGTCTCAGACACCTAGTTAGTTACATCTTGTGCAAGCTGCTATAATTTGATGTGTGCAGTTAGGAGGTACCAGAGAGTTAACAAGTGTGGGATCATCTTTGTCAAATGGGGAGTACTTGAAGACTGCATGCTACTTCTTCCCTCCTATAGGCAGGTAATTTCTGAGTTGCAATTTCTAGAGATTTTGGGAAGTGTCCAGTAGCACTGAGTACCAGTTCCCTAGTTTTGTGTTTTGTTCATCTGATACAAGCTAGAATCATTTGAGAAGAGGCAACCTTAATTGAGAAAATGCCCCCACCAGATTGGCCTGCAGCTAACCTGTAAGGCATTTTCTTGATCAGTGACTTATGTGGGATGGCTTAGACCATTATAGGGGCTACCAACCTTAGATAAGTTGTCCTAAGTTGTATAAGAAAGCAGTCTGAGCAAGCCATGAGGAGCAAGCCAATAAACGCATCCATCCACGGCCTCTGCTCCAGTTCCTGCCTTGAGTTCCTGCCCTGACTTCCCTCAGTGATGGAGTGTGACCTGAAAGTTGTGAGATAAAATAAACTCTGTACTTCCCAAGCTGTTTTGGTCATGGTGTTTTATTACAGCTGCAGACCATTGAGTTAGGCTCTGCTCTGGATGGAGTTCAGAGTGAGATTCCCTCTAAGGTGGAACATAGAGTGAGTGCAAGAACATCACAGATGAGTGATTTGGGGTTAGACTAGAGCTGAAAGTACTATAAGAATTAGAAGAATACGGAGAGAAAATCCAGGAAAAATTAGAGGAAATTTCTTAAAGAAATAGGAGGTGGTGTCTTCTACCATAGGAGACAGGTGATTGAGCCCTCAATGTTTGTCACCAGTTTGGATTTATGATCAGAAACTGGATAAGTGAATCTAGTTATGCAGTTGGAAGTGAGATAGATTGGTTTTTATTGTACTTGATTCCTAGAACTGTAGGGTTAGGAGGCTAATCGAACTGAACTTGTGAAGGCAACTGAACAATGCTCATACAATAGCATCATAGCTGTGCTTCCCACCTCCTGCCTCTCTGCATGGCCTGTAATTGCTCCTACTCAACAGCTGCCAGAGAACTGTTCCCAAGGCTCATCTTGGCAAGACTAGACTTCCTCATGGACCATCAATGTCTCACCATGGCTTACTGCAGACCTTCTATTTACAGTCTGTTCCCAATGTACTCAGCATTTCAGTTCAGTTGGATTAACACCATTCTTTGAAAGCACTCCCTACCACCCTGTCCTCAGTCTATTTTCTTTGTCTAGAATAGTCTTTGCCTATTGCAAATGTACCCATCACTTTTGAACCTCTCCCAAATGCTACTTTCTATAGGAAGTCCAACCTGCCAGAGGTGTCCACACCACACCCTGCAGTGAACCATAAGACCTCCTGTATCTCTTCTACAGAGCTGATTTTAAGATACCCTGCATTAAAGATATCTGTAAAAATACTTGCATTGCCTTTAGGAGATGAAATTTCTTCTTCCACCCACGAGGGCTGAATTGAATTAGGTGAATATATAACCAATATACAAGAGGCACCCAGTGAACTATAAAATACCAATATAAGTTCTTCTGAATTAAATAGAGTTTGTGAATGGGAAAAGAGGGGCATAAGGAGAGGAGAATTCACTAATACGGAGCATCTACTATGTGTCAAGTGATTTCTAGAGTTCTTTCTTTTTCTAGATCTTCACAAACTTCTAGAAAACAGAGTGTGAAATTCATTTTAGAGATGAAAGTGAAGCCCTGGATGGTGGTACGAATTAATGGAGATGTACAGCTAGTGAGGGATGGAATAAAGATTTGAATTCAAATCTCCATGGCTCCAAGGCACTTGCATTTTCCATTATTGGAGAGGGGACATGAAATTTATAGCCCTAACTTGAATACTTTTGGGAATAAAAAGGAGTGCTATTAATAGGTACCGTGGGACAACTTAGGTAAACTGGGACTCTCCAGGGTGAAATGTCCTATGATAACTCTAATTATAAACTGCCCCTACCTCTTTCCTCTCAGTTTGAGTCAAACTAAAATAAATCTCCTCTTGACATTTTACTTCTCTCAGTTTTAGGAACTGGGAAGAAATAATGGGGTATTGAGGAATTTTCCTTTACTAATGATTGGAAAGAAATTCACATTATCCAATGGGGTGGATAAGGGTTTGTGTCTTCTCATATTCCTTTAGGACTGTTGGGGATAGTCCTTGGAACTTTTCATTGCCTCCTCTTAGAAGATTGGGGTGAGTAACTATTTACTTAGGTGGCATTAAATGAACTCATACGGTTGCACTGGTGTTAGGCATACTGACCCCATGTCTAGCTGTTACATATAAAATAGGCAGTGACCAGGGCTGTAACATGGCTGCCTTTTGAGCTTTTACTTTGCACTGAGCTTCTTACTTGCACCACCTCACTGGTTTCGTTTTATACATTATCTTTTCCATTTCTTGTAATAGCCATGTAAGATAGGTCCTAAGTTTATTCTTATTCTTCAGGAAAAAAAAGTGTGCAGTGACCAACTGATTTGCCCCAAACAATTATTTGAGTAGTGGAACCTAAATTGATTGGCTCCAAAGACTCATGTCCTAAATAGTGAGATTTGTGGCTCTTAGGAAGCGATCAGGAGACCAAATCTATGGGTTACCAAGAAGGTTGAGCAGTTAGCTCATTTACAAAGGTTTTAAGCATTGTACCTAGTCATAAGCAATTGCGCTATCAATAACACGTGGTATTGTTATTTTTGAACTAAACCTTTGAGGAACAGATGCTAAATACTTACTGATATTTACTTTTTCTCATTCATATTTCCCTTTGTTCTACCACCAAATCATAGGTTAGAAATATAAAGGGAAGTTATCATTTACCAAGCTAGTGCCATACCCTTGACATTGACACACCCAGCCTCTTTCCTTGTTGAAATTACAAACTATGATATGTAAAAATACTACTTCATTTAACATAGACATGTCCAAAATGCAGTGAAGTCACTCTAGGATCTCTTCATCCATTATATTCTAGACCATGGGGATCCAGAGCACAAAATGCACAGGATAAAAAACAAACAAATAAACAAACATTACTTTCACTCAGGGAAATAGGAAGAGTTGAGAGCAATATCATAGGCATGGTGTTAACTTGGATTTTTAAAGACAAAGATGGTTTGTGATGATACTAAGGACATTCTAAGATAAAGGATCAGTTAGATATAAATATGTAGAGGAGGGAAATTCCACAATGTGTTTAGAAAGTAGCTGAGTTAGATGTGAAGTTGATGTGGGAAAGGGTAAGCCCAGAGATATGGGATAAAGTCATCAGATATGGCCACAAGAAGGGAATTATTTTACAATTTCCCTAAAGTTTCCCAGGAGTTGTGCTAGTGTTTTATGCATAATACCTTAATGTTTATAGGAGCGGTGTGTGAACAGGCATAGTTAGGGTATAAAATGTGGTCAGGGTTACTTCCCAGCATGGAAAGAAGCAAGGATGCCTGCCAAGCATTCTTGGGGCCTTGATGTCCTTTCAGTGGCACCTGAGGGATTTCTGGGGTCTAGTTCTTCTCTAAGGTGCTGCTGATGGCTGCTTAGGCCAACAGTTCATGAGCGCCCCTTTGCTGGGGCTCATAGGGACATCTTTCCCTCACTTCCTTGTCCTATTTTTGGCAAAGCTTTGGAAGTGTGTGCTTTGAGACTCCTTTCTGAACACATCATGGAGGGGACTGACAACTGGCTATCCCAGAGGAGTTGGCATTTCACAATTAAGATGTGTAAAAATCTCATTGCCATCACACCCTTTATGCTTGCATCTGGGCATGGGTCCCTTGGGATAGCATTCTATCATGGTGTCATGCCTTTTCCTGCAGTTTCCATGATGTTGTCAATACTGAACATATGAGACTAGGATTATTTTCTGGTTGGGGGATGCATAACAGAAAAATCCCCCAAACTATAAAAAATGCAATTATGATTGTAAAAGACTTTTCATCAAATCAGTGGATGAGTGTTAGAAAGATGCTAAAATAGGCAGACCTTTAATTTCCATTTCTTTGGAATATTCTTATGAGCCTTTTAAACTTCAAGTACACTATTTGGAAGACTACTGAGGTTCAGGAGAAGAAAACTGATGCTGCACAAACTGTTTTTAGCACTGTGCTGGCTGAGGAGGCTCAGCTCAGGTAGAATTCACCAAGAATTTCTACCAGGCGCTATGAGATGAAGTTAAGTCTCTCAGTCCTACCTCATGGTGCACATGCAGAAGTCTAACCCAGCTCTTAGAATGTGACCACATTTGGAAATCTAGAGGTAAGTGTTTGAAGCAGTAATTAAGTAGAGGTCTTTAAGGTGAGCTGTATTCTGACATGACAGAGGTCTTTATAAGAGGCCAATGAAGGTGGAAAAGCACAGAAGGACCCTGGGAAGACAAAGGAGAAGATGCCATCCGTAAACAAGAAGAGCAGCCTCTGAAGACAACAATTCTTTTGAATCCTTAATTTTAGACTTCTAGCATCTGAAATTGAAGGGTATACATGTCTGTCCATTAAACCACATAGTCCATGGTCTTTCATTATGGCAGCCCTGGCAAACTTGAGGCACTAGAGATTGTCAAGAATTTTCTTCCTTTTTTACTTAAGTGATTTATTTTAAATTGATTTATTTTATTAGTTTTAGTTATGTGTTTGTATGTGTGTCTGTATTGATGTGCATGTGAGTATAGATGAGTGCAGTAGCCAGAAGTGGGCATTGAGTCTTCCAGAGCTGCAGTTACAGGCACTATCTCTACATTCTGAGGTCAGAATTATAGGTATGGCATAGGTCCATGCCTGGAAGGCCCAAGCTGACCAACTTAGGTGCCATTCAGGCCCAGATCCAGCACCTCGAGTTGGTCCACTCCAACATCCACTCCATCTACAAGCTGCTGGAGTGTGTGGAGGAGCCAGTCCTGCAGAACCAGATCCAGGAGCACATCATTGCCATCAAAGATGAGAACCTGAAGCATCACTGTGATCCAAGATGGCGGCAGCCGCTGTCACCCACCTTGGGTTCCCTGCAAGCATAATGGTCGTGGCTGGTGAGCCTCAGGGTGGCCAGCATAATAAGCAAGGAGGTGTACAGTAGTCTAGAGTTTGTGTGGATACCATCCCTGGATGCCCTGCCTAGTTGCAAGATCACCCTGACTCTGGGCAACAGCAATGATGAGTCTCAGCAATGGTCAAGTGTTTATGGTGCTTCAGGAACCAGAAACTTTGAACCAGAACAATGACTTGTTGTAATGAATATTTGCATGTGAAGCTGTTTGGGGGAAAACTACATACACACACACACACACACACACACACACACACACACACACATGTAGATGTAACCAACCGTCTTATTAAATAAGAAACACAGAGCCGATTCAGAGAAGAAAGCCAAGAGGTCAGAACTAAGAGCCTTACCCTTCCTGCTTCAGCTATCCTGCTTCAGCCAAGAGAGCTCTCCGAAAAAAAGAGGCCTACTTCCTGTGTGTATGTCTTTAAATAGTCTAGATGTTCTGCCTTCTCATTGGTTGTAAACTAAACACGTGACTGCCTTGTCACTGCCTGTATGTACCGCCCTCCAGGTCCTTAAAGGCGTGCGCCACCACCGCCACGCACTTGCTATGGCTCTATAACTCTGACCCCCAGGCAACTTTATTTATTAACATACAATTAAAATCACATTTCAGTACAAGTAAAATACCACCACATTTCCCCTTTTCTATTTTAATAAAAAGAAAAAAAAAAGAAAAAGGTTATAACTAACAAAAGAAAAACTATACACACACACACACACACACACAGTAATGCAATGCTACTTCAATGAACAAGTGTTTGAAGGAGAGGTGGGAAAGACAGAGGGACAGAGCTATGTATGGGCTCAGTGGAGAGAGGCAGAACTAGAGAGGCCATGGTGGTGGTGACAGATGTGGGAGAAGAATGTGATAAATGGGGAAGCATGTAATGCCAAACAGGACCAGCAGGGTGGTATGCGGCAGCTTGGAGCTAGTACAGGCTCTGCCCCCTGAACATGCTTCCCAGCCACTTGATCGCCCTGGCTCGGAGCAGTGACAGGATATCTGAGATGGAGAATGGTCCATTTTCTGGATTAGGCCTCCTTGGAAACCCTCCATGGCCTGTGCTGCCCCCAGATGTCATGCTGGCATCTGTGATCCATGCTGTAGCCAGGGGATGTGCTGGTGTCTGTGTTCCTTGCTGCTGACCGACACTGTGTTGATGTCTGAGGTCCATGTGGATGTCTGTGGTCTGTGCTGCCACCAGAGGCCGTGCTAATGTCCATGTTGCCACTTGGGGCCATGTTGATGTCTATGGATCATGTTGCCACCAAGGGCCATGTTGGTGTCTGTAACCCTGCTGCAGTTGGGGGTGTGTGTTGATGTCCATGGCCTGTCTTGCCACTGAAAGCCATGGGAATGTCAGTGGCTGTTTTTGCTACCTGAAGCCACGTTGATGTGTGTGGCCTGTGCTGCCACCTGAAGTCACGTTGACGTATGTAGTCCATGTAGCCTCTGAGGGCCATATTGGTGTCTGTGACCCTGCTGCAACCAGGGACTGTGTTGATGTCCATGGCCTGTGTTACTACCAAAAGCCAATGGCATGTCCATGGTCTGTGCTGTCACCCGAAGCCATGTTTGTGTTGTGGCCCTTGCTATAGCCAGAAACCCTGTGGAAGTCCATGATCCATCCTGCTGCTGACTATAAAGAACAAGGAAGCTTCTTTTGCAATGGTATCTATGACTATGACTCATGATTAAGAACGAGATACCCAGAAGGCTTCTGTGGCAACCTCTCCACAACCCTCCCAAAAGAAACAGTCTAGACGGGAAGCCACTGAAGAGAAGTCTTAAGAAGTGTGGTGAGGATGCTGAAGTGTAGCTCTCCACGGATGAGGGCTTCTGGTGGGGGTGGGGGTGGAGAAGGACTCCGTTTTCTTTAAGGGCCTGGCCACTGGGGGTTTGACCATGCTACAATGAGTATATGGGCAACACAAACTGAATTTTTTTTTCTTTTTTTCTTCTTTTATTTTGGGGGAGGTAACAGGGTGGGGAGTGGACTTGGGAGGATGGGGAAGTGAATGTGATTGGGAGTACATTATGTGAAATTTCCAAATAATCAATAAAATATTGTGTTAATAATAATAATAAAAGAATTACGTGTGCACTGCCACTCTCACCCAGCACTTAAATGGGTTCTGGGGATTCAAGCTCCAGTCTGCACACTTGCACTGAAGGTGCTCTAACCATTGAGCAAGCATTCTAGCTTCCATCCTTTAGCTGTCTAAGTTGCAAATTTTCCCATTTTCACTTTAGGAAAGCTCTTGAAAGTTTCTCTATGACAGATCCAGCTTGCTAGCAGGACTACTCCTGTGCTTTGGGCTCACTATTGAGGAAGCTAAGAGCTACTTGAAGGCAAACGCTCTATACCATGATGGCTAATCTGATATCTGGGAGACTAAGTGTCTGGTGAGAGGAAGCTCACACAGCATGGGTGTGCCAGAGCAAAGGAAGGTGCGTGCTTGGGAGCACAGTAAGACAGCATAAGATCTCATCAGTCTGCTCTGAGAGTGTGCAATTTGAAATGTAACAATTGCCTTTTCTGGAATTTTCCACGTACCATTTTTGGACTGCAGTTGACCCAAAGTAACTGGGAGCATTGAAGGAAGATTACAAATAAAGAAGGCTATCGTATTAGTCGTAGAACATCTGGGAAGCACAGGGAAGTGTTAACGAGGAGATAAGTGCTTGTATGAGCTCATGGTTTTGAAATGGTGTCTCTGGGCATATTGGCGTCTTTCCTTTCAGTTGTTTTGTTAATATGAACATGCAACCAAGTCCTCTTTTTCTAAAAACAAAATATAATTTTGAAATTTAATTGAACAGTAAAAGCGTTTTCCCAGTTTCCATCAAAAATGCCCAATTGCTATCTTGCTTTCCCTTGCTGAGTCTTAGGCTTATCTGAGTACCACCTTCTCTGACCAGAGCAATTTATGAGCTACAGTGGAGCAGATGGAGCCCTTGTTAAGGGCATTAGGACCCAGCGCTCTGTCCTTCCCCTGACACTGTGTGTCCGTAAGGCTTGTCTGGTGTCCATACACTGATCTCAGTTTTCTCATTCTTATGCAAGGAGACTAGTCTGAGAACACATCCCAGGCATGTCTTTCCGCTCCATGTGCATCTTTATGCAACTTTTTTTTTTCTCCCAGTAAAGTGCTAAGATAGGTTTAATGACAGAAAGTTAAGAAGAATTTCCGACCAGCTTTCTTTCAACACAACATCACTTTGAATACACCTGATCAGGAATACTTTGCGCAATTAAAGAAGACAGATTGCTTCACGGGGACAAAGAGCTGGATGTATAAATTAAACATCACCTTCCTATTCATGCCACTCCAGCACAGTTCTGAAGGTTCGGAAGGCAGGAGTGAGTGTGGAAAGTACCTCCCTTCAGGAGGCTCCACAGGTGGCAGCTCTCTGTATCACCCTTGGCTGGCCTTTTTCCTCTGTTTGGTTCTCAGGTTCACCCTGGGCTCTTTCCTTTCCTCTGGTTGAATCATAACTTAGAAGTTAGACAGGAAGTTTCCCTTGGCATGTCTTGTGGTGCTTGAGTTAGCTTCCTTTAGTTCTATGGAGAAGCTAGAAAGGATGGGGGCCATCAAGATGCTTCAAGTATTGACATTTGCCAACAAGCCTGATGACCTGAGTTCAATTCCCAGGACTTAGACGCTGGAAGGAGAGCACTGACTTTCAGGAGAAGCCCCCTGACCTCCACACACAAGTTCACAAATGTAACTTAAAAGGCTAGAAGGGCATCTGCATTGAAGGTTTTGAGTTACTCAAATGACTCACGGGCATGGACTAAGCTAGGTTGGATCTTAGTCTGTTCATTTATTCGTGTGACTTTGAGTGCTTGTCCAAGCCTTGGTCTCCTCCTCCAAATGTTGGAGATCACATGGCCACATTTAGCATGATGCATTCCGAAGGGAAATGCACAAAACAGCACATACCTAGCATATGGCCAAGGAAGCATTGTAATCATCATGATGGTGGTGGACTTGTGTATGTGTATCATTTGTGTCTTAATTGTGAAGAATGTGCTGCTTAAAGTTTCTAAACGTTATTCTTAAGACAAACTCCCAGTAGCCTGGAGCAAGAGTGTGTCCTTAGTGTACAGGAGCACAGCAAATAAGATTCAGTTGTAATAATCCGATAATTTTTCCTTGAGGAATGATAGGAGTTTTCAAGCCGTTCCCTGGGGGAGATTTTGATAAGAGCTTTTGGTTGATTACTTTTTCTATCCCATGTCCTGTTTGGCCGATAAGCTCCCAATCTCCAGGTTTCACATTGTTTTTATCTTCCTGGACTGCACCCATTCCATCACCATCATCTTTTCGGCCGTCAGAGTGAAACAGAAGGGAGACAGGGAGCTACTGGGGCACTGGGGAGGGATGACTAAAGCCTGAGGCAAGCGGACCGGTTAGTGCCACCTCAGTAAGGGTTGTTGTGGGTGTGGGAATTAATGTAATCTACAGGACACAGGTTCCTGCACTAATCTGTATTCAAAGGCTGGCTGTCACATGGCACTGAAGCTCCAGGCCTCCTCTAACTCTGCCTTGGGCTAATCAAATGCCGGATTTTTACAACAGCTGTTTCAGGTCAATGTGTTTAAAAAAAGAAATCCCATTATTATCTCTTGGGACCCAATGGTTGTCTGAGAACCATGGAATTTTACCCCAGAAAACATTTAGCCCAGAATCAAGGCCAGTGGGCAAAGCCATGGCTTTTCCAAAGCTCTCACAGAATATTCACAGTGCTTGTCATTCAAGGGGCACCCACCTTGGGTAGGCTGACTCTGGTTCTTTATAACTGTTCAGACATGCTTGCGTCTGTATGTGGAAGTGACTCAGTGGCTCATTCTGAATAGCTTCGGAGAGCAAGTTCAGTTTTTACTTATTGCTTCATCTTGACTCAGAGCCCTTGTAGGTATTGTTGGGACAGAGACCCTAGCAAGCTTGGAGTCACTATGATAAGGCCCTATTTGGAAAGCTTAGAGAACCCGAGGGGGAAAGACAGAACCTGTGCTTGACTGGGGACTGTTACAGACTAATGTGTGTGTCTCTCCAAGCTTCGTAGTTGAAATCCCAGCCTCTGCTGAAATGATCCTGGGAGGAAGTGGCTTCTGAATGTGGAGCCCTTTTGACTGCAGCAGCGGCTTTGTAAGATGGGACAGGAGAATATTGCCCTTCTTCTCCCCACTATGTGTAGATACAAGGTAAATATGGCACCCTCAACCCACTATGAGTGTCTTTACCACACACTGGATCTGCTTGCACCTTGACTTTGGATTCCTCACCTCCAGAACCAGGAAAAACAAATACCTTCTTTCAAAGAGCTTCCCCAAGTCTATTGCAATTAGTTACAGAATCCTGCGCCGAGACAAAGCCTGTAGTGGGCACTGATTTGTCCAGTGTCAATGTGAATCACCTTCTACGACACATTGCTGTGCTGTAGAGGGAAAGCTACAAAGTCTGCTTCCCAGAGTGCTGATGGCAGGAGACCCAGATGTGATTTAGATTTCCTTATTAAGCTACATCTGCGCAAGGATGTAACAGGGTACCGCTGAGCTTTTTCTGTTTCTATTGCTGGGAAGGAAGAGGAGTCATGGAGGGAGGCATGTGATTTTGTGTGTGGCTGTAGCAGAGATCCTTGTGGGCATTCATTTGGAGCACAGCCAAAGTTAGAACACCATTCTGGAGTCAGCATGCCCAGGAAGGAGTCAGCTAGGCAACTTCTTGTTGTTGGATGTTTCTGAGTAGAGCAGATAAACAGACTTAGAAGCTTAGTTCCTCTCTGTGGCTTCAAGAGTTTTTTCTGGAAACTGTGCTCCAATCAGCTCCTTCAGATCTCAATAGTCCTAGATGCCAAGATGGACAAACTTAGGCTCAGTGGTAATGACCATTAGACTTTTGGAGACTGTGTGGTTTCTGACACAATTCTTATACTCTGACATTGAAGAATAAAAATGGGTTTTAGCAATGTATAACAAATAAGTATGACTGTTTTCCAATAAAACTTTATTTATAAAAAGCAACCGGTAGGGCAGATCTGAGCTCTGAAGTACAGCTGACTGATCCCCTTCATAATATACCCATTTTGCTTCCTTTCTTTCTTTCTTTCTTTTTTTTTTTTTTTTTTGAGATAGGGTTTCTCTGTGTAGTTTTGGTGCCTGTCTTGGATCTTACTCTGTAGACCAGGATGGCCTCAAACTCACAGAGATACACCTGGCTCTGCCTCCTGAGTTTTGGGATTAAAGGCATGCACCACCACCACCACCACCAGGCCCACTTTGCTTTCTTGACAGAGTCTCCTTTATATCGAGTACTGACCAACTCAAAAATGTTCAAATCCAAAAGTGACTATAATGTGAGAGAGGAAGAAAGGGGCACTTATGCTCTGGCCCTTTGGTTCAAGGGTCAGCAAGGAGCCAGGTTATTAGTAGGCATAGCACACAGTAAGAGCGACAATGGTCTTTATTTTGTACTATGACTTCTGTTCTTCCGTGTTCTCATGTAAAGTATCTCATCTGGCTTTCACAACACCCTGGAAAAGAGGTGTAGTTGGGAAATACTGAGAACTCTCAGAAATACTTTTCTTAAGGTCTCTGGGCTCATGGGAAGACAACACAGAATTTGAAACCTAGAAGCTAGGCCTATCTCTTAGTTCAGGAATTCTTCTAGTGTGCTATTTTGTCTTTTGGAGCTTGCAACTAAAATCTAGAATAACTTGAGGACAGTCTGAGGACATGAGGATGTTATTCGTTGAAGTTTTGAGGGCACTGCAGGACTCTGCTAAGCAATGTATGTGCTGGAAAGTAGCAGCATTTGGAAGCTTATTTTAAAATGCAGATCCTCAAAATTCATCTAGTGATTTCTGAGTCAAAACCTGCTTTCTATCAAGATTTCCAGGTAATTCACATGCACAGTGCTTTGGAGAAGCACATACAGATGATTCTTCAAAATGAAATGCTTGGAATTGAACCCTTGAAGCTCAGGAGATCCACTACCTCAAGCCTCATCTGAAAGTCAAAGCATGAGGAAGCTGGGGAGTGTTAGAACAGTGAGGATGGGGAGGATGGGGAGTATTAGAGAGCAGTGAGGATGGGGAGGATGGGGAGTATTAGAGAGCAATGAGGATGGGGAGGATGGGGAGTATTAGAGAGCAGTGAGGATGGGGAGGATGGGGAGTATTAGAGAGCAGTGAGGATGGGGAGGATGGGGAGTGTCAGAGCAGTGAGGATGGGGAAGATGGGGAGTGTCCGAGCAGTGAGGATGGGGAGGATGGGGAGTGTCAGAGCAGTGAGGATGGGGAGGATGGGGAGTGTTAGACCAGTGAGTATGGGGAGGATGGGGAGTGTTAGAGAATAGTGAGGATGGGGAGGATGGGGAGTGTCAGAGCAGTGAGGATGGGGAGGATGGGGAGTGTCAGAGCAGTGAGGATGGGGAGGATGGGGAGGATGGGGAGTGTCAGAGCAGTGAGGATGGGGAGGATGGGGAGTGTCAGAGCAGTGAGGATGGGGAGGATGGGGAGTGTCAGAGCAGTGAGGATGGGGAGGATGGGGAATGTTAGAGCAGTGAGGATGGGGAGGATGGGGAGTGTCAGAGCAGTGAGGATGGGGAGGATGGGGAGTGTTACAGAGTGGTAGGGATATCTGTGGACCATGTCGATGGGAGGTACTGGGATACCTGAAACTCCTTGACCAATCACCTGAAACTCCTTGATCAATCATTTCTCCTCACTGTTATTTTCTTTCCAGAGGATGGTGTATACACATAGGAGGAAAAATAAGGTATAGTAAACTCTAAGGTAGAAATTAAAACATTTATCTTTGCCTTTTATTATCTAGTATTGTCCCAACAACACTGTATATAAGTGTTATTTTTATTATCATCACCATCATCACCACAAACCTATCTACGGTACATTACTGGTCCAAGTCCCAGACACATATCACCAACTTAATCCTAAGACTAAATTCATGGAGCAGCCCTATTCTCTAGAGAGGAAGACAGGTGCAGAGAACTGAAGTAACTTACTCGTGGCTACATCATTAGTATGTCATGGAGCAGGACCAGGGAGTCCAGCAACCTAAGGACACAGAGCTGACGTAGGGCACAGCACAGCCTTGCTTCAGACCAGTGCTCTTTGTCAGAACACTGTGTTCTCAAGTAAGGAGTGTTGGAATCTATCCCAGACTTCTGAATCTACTATTCGGGATACATAATTTTTAAAATCCCCCAAGATAATTCTATTGCCTAGTTCTGCCTCTTAGCCTAGTTAGGCATATTTATAATTTTGCTGGACTACTGGTTCCTTAAGGATGTCCCGTTTTAGGCATCTCTGTGAGCATTCCTTCAGTGCCCAGCTCTGGATTTGCCTCAGTAGCTTCCTTAAATGATTGTGGTTCGAAGAGAACTGTGTCCCAAGGTCTAATCACTCGATGGCAGTGGTTCTCAAATGTTAGCACACACCAGCACCTTCTGGAAGGTGTTCAGAGCACAGATTCCTGGGCTTACCTCCAGATCATCAGTCTGATTTGGTTGCTCAAGAATTTGCATTTCCGATGAGTTCCCAGGAAGTTCTGGTGGTGGTGGTGCTGCTGCTGCTGGTGGTGATGGTGATGCTGGTGCTGGTCTGGGGGCTACACTTTGGAAAATGCAGGTCTGGAAAAGTTCCAGTGCTTTGAGGGATTCACAGGGGACACAGACAAGCAAGGAGTGGCATCATCATGTTTTGAGCTCATATTTCAAGAAATGACTCAGCCTGCCATTTTTTGAGCACATGATCCATAAATTAAGGCTGGGCCAAATGACATCTGACAGCATATGCTTTGAGACAATTGTGCCTTTAATTTTACCTCATTTAATAATGTGGAAACTATCATCAACTAATTGGGATTACACGATCAATTTTTCCATTCTTCTAAAATGTTAACAACACATCATTACAGAGTAACAGTCAATTTACTGACTATTGATTTGAATGTAGCACATTTCACAAAACCATATTTGTGTTAGAAACAAAAAAACTGATATGAAATAAAGACTGACAAGATGGAAGAAAAATAAATATCTGTATGATATTTTTTTTTCTTACACTTCGAAATTAGAGTGGAGGAGGCTGGCTGTGGAGGCTGTTAGTGCATGGGCACACTGAACCCACATGTGACTGAGGAAGACTTCAGAACCCTCTGGTCTTTGAAGGTTAACCCTTTCCTTCTAGTGACAGGAGGAACTGGAGGGGCAGATGATGTCTATCTTCTTCAGTAAGACACAGGGATCCCATTCTGAGAGATGCACTTAGAGGATGGGGACCTCTTGGCAAGGGCTTGGAAAATGGTAGGTAGGAAGGGCAGAAAGTTCTCCCTGAAAAAGTAAGCACCAGGGTCATCTTCTGATTATCTTCATAAGGTCAGTTCTCATGGCTTCTCTTGAAGCTTGAACCATTCTGGCTGGCAATTTTTAAAAATTCTTGTTTTTTCTTCCCACTAACACCATAAGCTCCTTGAGGGTTACTAATATTTCCTACTCAGCCCCAAATCTCTACTATCAATAGTATGAAGCCTCAGTGCATGTTCATTGATTTTGATTAAAAAACAGTGCTATCTTGTGGCAAGGGGTACATCCAGATATGTGGCTCCAATGACAGAACTGTGTGTGACTAGAACACAATACATGTTATGTTCTGCACGTGAATTTTTATACCTCTATTTATATGGAAGTAACAGTGGTCTTTGTGAAGAGGAAATTGATTGGCAGTATGCTCACACATTAGGTAGGTGCATAATGAGTACTTGAGATTTTCTGTTATGTTAACATTAACTACTGGCCAGTTTATTTGTTTATTTATTGACAGGAGATCTTACTGTTGCTCAGGCTAACCTGGAACTCATTACATAGTCCACTTTGGCCTCAAACCCTTGATTCTCCTGCTTTAGCCTCTCAAAGGTGGAAATTATATGTATGTTCTACCATATCTAATCCAAAATTCCACAGTTGAAGTTAAAAGGTATTATGATTGTTACAGATTATTTTATCCTTCTTTCATTATTAATCTTTTCTACTTATCTACCAAACCACCTAATTGCCTGTGATAGCTAATATTGTCATCTTACCAGGACCTAGAATCACCTAGAAGACAAATTCCTGGACATGCCTGAGGAGCTTCTGGATCAGGTTAATAGAGGTGGGAAGACCCAACTTAGCTGTAGGAAGTACTGTTTCCTAGGCTGTGGTCCTAACCATAGGAAGCTCTGTTTCCTAGGCTGGGGGTCCTCACTGGAGGAAGCACTGTTCTCTAGGTTGGGGTCCTGTTCTCAATGAAAAGGAGAAAGCACCCACTTTCATCTCTCTCTGTTTCCTGACTATGTGTGCAATGTGATCAGCCACCTCAAACTCCCACCCCTAGGGCTTTACAGCCATGTTGGATGGAACTCTCCAACTGAGGCGGGGTCAGTCCCTCCTTCTTTAAGGTGCTTTGTCAGGTATTTTATAGCAGCGATGAGACCTGTAACTAATACACTATCACTTACCTCTTGTCTTTCATCCATTCATTAACTATTTACTTAACTAACCTGTCCATCTGAGTTACGTGCCTGTGGTAGACTGGAAAGTGTCCAGAGTTGGTTGCTCTATGCCCTATTAGTTCAGTCCTTGACAGTGCCAGCTCTAATAGACAATGGGGGTGTGGGCACTGGCATTTGTCATGGCTGAGAGGTGGACTATGGAGCATATCCAAGTGACTTCATGGCACTTCAGAGAGCCGTTCAAGCCTGTGTTTCCCATCAGAGTACTTTGGGAAGCCACTTGAAGCAGTGAACTGTGATGGGCACATTTACAATTATATGGTATTATTCATCACAGCCATATTTTATTTAAAGAAACCAATAAAACAGATGGAAAATGGTGAAGATGTGACTATTTTAGGTGGCATGTTTGTTCAGCAACTGGCACAATAACAGAGATGCAGAAGAGCAGATGAGATGGGAAACACCAATTATTTTAATTCTCTTGAAGAGGGGGAATTGAGATTACAGTCCTGACCTTCACAAGGCAGAAAAATCATCTGGAGTCTAGAAAATTCAAGATGGTCATGAGACGCTTGGAAGAGCTAAAAAAAAAAATGTTGTGACTTTTATATATAACTCCTTCCAGAAGCGGAATCCACTGAAGTACTTCAGTCTCTTTACAGGCTAATGGGAGAGGGTAGGATTGCATTATTTAATTAAAATGCATGAAGATTAAAATGAAATAACATTGCTAAAGCAGTGGTAGGAATGCTACGTGCAGCTCAGCACAACCTGGCCTCCTATTGTCTTCAACACCTAGAATATCCTTTTTCTTTCTGCATAAATGCTATAGCGTATGGTGAAGAATAACCAGGATGATTGTTCAAAGGAGATGAAAGGTCTAATTTAAACGTGAGAAATGACTCTGGTTTCTCGTCAGATCATATGAATCTTTTGTCTTTTACTAAACAAAAGCCACTTGGGAAGGGGTGCTGTTAGGACATTTAGCTACGGAAGCATATTAGGGAAAGAGGGCATATAGACACACAGAACATGTTTCCGAAAATGTCATTGAGTAAAAGCCATCTATAGTTCAGCTCCAACGTGGGGGGACATCCTCCAAGAATGCAGCAGCTCTTACTAGTGAATACAACTGAAAGGGAGGGAACAGATAGGCCAGGAGAGCATATGGTGTCCTCGACAGCCCAGGGACATTGGGAATGTCATGGATCACCCTATGCAGAAGACCAGAAGATAGAAGGCATGATGTGGGAAAGCAGTACAATGTGCAGACTGCCCACACACTGCTAACAAGTTCTAGAAGCTGAATTAGGCAGTGTCCCAGTTACATTTCTGTTGCTGTGGTAAAGCACCCTGACTTTATTTTTATCAATCAAAAGCATTGATTCTGGTTTATGGTTCCAGAGGAATAGGAGTCCATCACAGTTGAGAGTAGAGCCACAAGCGACAGGAGCAGAGAGAGCACACTGAAAGTGGGGCGAGGCTATAAATTCTCAAAGTCCACCCCAGCGACATACCTTACAGCTAACTCCTGTATCCTAAATGTTCTATAAAGTCTCCCAAACAGTGCCATCGATTGGGGACCAAACATTAAAATACCATAAGTGGGGTCAAGGGAAATGGCACCATATAAAATGTAGTCAGGGATGTTGGAAGAGTTAGAGATTTTCTGAACTAGTGGAGGGTTCTCCAAGAGATGGTCATGTGATCAGGGATACCGGTTGTAACAGATACAATGGCAGAATGAGCAACCACAATTGACACCTCTGTCTCTGCTATTCAGCGTGTGGTTTTGGGCAAGCCATTTTACTCCTCTAAGACATACATGCAAAATGCAGCTAATAATCCAGCCCTGAATTTTTAATGTGTGCATGTTTGTGTGCTGCCATGGAGACTCACTACATCATGGAGGATGGAATATCACGGTGCCACGCTTACAAGCTTATTATTTTATTGCTATTCCCCTTCACTCTTGGTGAAGGTGAGGAGGAGGATGGAGTTTTCAATAGGTTCTCTCTTGAGACCTTTTTCCTTTTCTACAGTTTTTTTTTCCCTTTGGAGGTGATGATGGTGGTGGGGACCATGGCAATGCTCTACTTCCCTATTTAACTTCATAGAACAGGACTTCAAAGATTTCAAAAAATGTCCTGGCTTTGGGGTCTCTGTCACCGCAACTCTACAATGGAGTGTTGGGGTACCGAAGATGCATCAACTGTGAAGTACTGTCATATACAAGGTTGCTGCAGCTTAACTAAATCTCCATTACAGCATCAGTCTTGAGGCATTATGAAACCCGAGAGTGGTCACAATGCACTGTGGTCCCTCTTTCTTTCATCTACAAATTAGGGATGAAAGTCCTGATGCCTGAGGCTATTGTAGGATCAAATGAGATGAAATAAATTTCCCAGCATACAGCAGATGCAAGGAAAAAAAAAAAAGAAAATGAACAGAAATAAAAATTATAAGAAACAGTAATTAGTTACTGGCATACATACACACTTCCACATTTTGCTGTGTAAATGTGTTATGTGTGGTTTATCTTTATATATATATATATATATATATATATATATATATATATATATATATATATATATATATTTGAACTAGAAATGAATTCTGAAAAAAAAATGAAGCAGTGAATGGAGCCACAGGAGCTTGGAAGTTTTTCAACATGGAGAGAAGATGCAAAGCCCCACTAGAATGTTCTCTGGCCCAGAGGGCCTGTTCAGGCTAATCCACAGGAGGATTCTGGACCCTGCAGCCTGAAAGACATTAACACACCATCCAGTAATGGGGTTCTAAGCAAGCGCCACAGCTTTTAGTGGCTCCTCACAGCTCTGAGGCCCTGCAGAGCTCAAGCTTGCTTTGCTTTCTTGCAACACTGCTGATTCATCTTTGTGGCATGGTGTGAGATTCAAGTCCAGAGTCAGCTGCACTCTCTGGGCACCTGTATTTAGAAATGGGATGTGAGATTCCACTTTTCCAAAGCCTGGCTTTGTCCCTCTATAAGAGGCTTATGGGTGGTCCTGCCAGATGCAGAGGCCTGGCTGATTTAACTGTGACTGGCCTGTCTCAGCTCTGTTTATGCTCAGCTGTGGACAGGAAGAGGGGACAGCCAGCTGAGGGCTACTAACTGCACCTCAGGCTGATTCTCAAGGTTTCTCACAGTTCTACTTACAGAAATGGATTCTGAGGATGCAGACTGTTATAGAACATTTTTAGGAGCATTGGGTTTTGAAATAATTTATAACTCATGTCATGCTTTTCTCAATACCACATAGCAATAGCATTATCAAAATCAAGATTTTTTTTTTTTTGGTGTGTGTATATGCATGTGTGTGTGTGTGTGTGTGCTTGTGAAGGCCAGAGGTTAACATTGATAGCTTCCTTAATTACTCATTGCTTCTAACGCACTATATATATATATATAAATATTATATATATATTAGGAAAAGTCTGCCAATGAACCTGAAACTTGTCAGTTTGGCTAGACTGGCTGGCAAGCGAACTTTAGGGGGACCCAGGAATTCTCTTGTCTTTGTCTCCCCAGTACAGAGGAACACGCTGCCTTGTCCATTTTTTCTACATGGGTTCCAGGAATCCATCAGGTCCTCATGCTGGCACCGCAAGCACATGACCAACCATCTCCCCAGCCCCTAAAGAGAAGATTTCGATGCTAGAATTAGAGTCAGTGAGCTCTTGGTTACGATAATTTTTTTGGAAATCCTTCTAACCCTTTTCTGGCCCAGTTTATACATTTTAAAACGAGAAATGAGAATAATAACACTCCAGAGTTACGCTTTGTGAAGGATAATGTAAGGGGCCTGAAACTCAACCCCCATTTCAGTGTCTGAGTTCCAAATGGCATTCCGAGCCTTTGACAAGCAATTCAGCCCTTCACCACAAATTCTCTCAAAAGCTTTAGGTGCAGAGTGGATTCATTACATCTAAGACACGGCAATAAAACATGGCTCACTCCATCACTCTGCTGGTTAACACCTTTTACACATCCCAGATTCTCCAAAGCCTTTCTCTTTCAGGTGTTCTCAAAAGAACCAGCCCTAGCGAGCTCTCTGGACTGCCTTTGCTCCTGTGGCTACCTTTTCTGGCTGTGTCTGGAAACAGGGGGCCCTTAGAATTAGTACTAAACATCAGATCTTTTCCACTTGGGAAGAGAAGGGCAGAGCGAAGGTCACAGATACTTGCTTGGATAATTGGCAGGAAAGGGGAAATTAGCTACAAGAACCCAGAGCTAGGAACAGAGGGGCAAGAAATATCACATTCTTAGGAAAATGCTCAGAATCCATACATCTTAGCTTTGACCAAATCTCTCAACTGTAAGTTGTCTGAACAGACTAAGGAGACAGGGGGGATTCCTTCCACTCTAAGTCACTCCCTTAGCCCATGAGCAGAGGGAAAGACTAGGGGTGTCGCTTGGAAGGGGAGACAGGCTTCTCCTCTTCCATTTGGCATCTATTTCTGCCCTGAGTTTGCTGGTATATTTCATGTCTGCTGGAGCACAGGACCAGATAACAGGGGAGAGATGGCAGAACTTGGAAGGGAGCAGGTGGGCAGCTTATATTCTCAGTGTATGGATGGTCCTGACAGGGGAGGCTAGGGGAGTAGAGTCCACTCTGGACAGTGGCCAATCTAGAGTTAGAGTTTGTGCCTTAGCAATAACACTGGCTGCTAGGGGTGAGGACTGGCTGCAAGATGTTGAATGATAATTTGTATTCTGACAAAGCTTTCCTGGAGATCAGAGGGAGGAGCTAGCCACTAGTCAACCATAGAGGCCAAGCAGTCATGGCACACACCTTTACTCCCAGCATTTGAGAGAAAGAAGCAGGAAGATCAGGAGTTCAAGGCCACTCTGGCTACAGGAGATTGAACCAGTCTAAAAGAGAAACAGAGCCGCGTGGTGGTAGTGCACACCTTTAATCCCAGCACTTGGGAGGACCGTGCCTTTGATTCCAGCATATGGGAGGCTCACACCTTTAATTCTAGCACTAGGGAGGTGGAGGTAGGAATATAAGGAGGGTGGGGGCAGAATCCCCCTATTCGGTTTGTGATTTCATAGAGGTAAGAAGTCTCTAGTGGCTGACTGCTCTGCTTCTCTGATCTTTCAGCTTTACCCTGGATATCTGACTCCGGGTTTTTATTGTTAAGACTAATTGGGATCACACTTCAGCAAGAGGCCCCATGGTAGACTGCTTTGAATGGGAGCTGGGACTGCTGATTGTTTGCTAGAGTCTTGCAATGGTGTGAGCTCTATCACTCCCTCATCTGAGAGCTGTGCCTGCCAGGTCCTCTGAAGAGTTCTCATGTACACTCAAGAGAGCACCAGTGTTTGAACACCTGCCCACGCAGAGGACGCCATGCTTAGCTTGAGACATTCACAGCAGCACCTGGTAGATGAGAGAGACCTGCATTCGACTGTCTCCTTTAAATTTTGGGCATTCCTACTTTTCTCTATCTCTGTGACAAGTTACTTACCACAAGGCCTCCTGGGGCCTGAAGAATGAGCATGGGAAAGGATGAGACAGTGTAGGAGACTGAATTTGCAAACCAGGATTTAGGCATTTTCAGATTGTCTCCTGACAATTGAGAAGATGGAGTTCACCTCAGTGCCATCAAGGGGTGGAAAATATCAGACAAGAAATAGAAGTGTTGGGGGTTGAGGGTGTAGCGAGGTTGGGAGAATGTTAGCCTAACATGCATGAGGCCTTGGGTATGATACCTAGCACAACTGAGTATGGTGGCCAGTAAACCCAACACTTGAGAGGAAGAGGCAGGGGGACCAGGACAAGATCATCCTTGGCAACAGAGTGAATTGAATCTACTCTGTTTAAAAAAAAAAAAAAAGAAAGAAAGAAAGAAAAGAAGAAATGAAAAGAAAAGATAAAATCCTCTATTTTTATTTGTACCCTGTTGAGTCCAGATTGCTCAACAAACAGATCACATTCGATAAATATTTTTGTTTTACCTCTGAAATAGCAATATAAATAAAGGTATTCTGCAAACTAAAATGTGTAATACAAATATTAATGATTAGTCTTTAAAAATGAGAGTAGAAAAATGAAGGAATTATGGATTTCTTTTACAGTACTATTTTAGCTCTCCAGGCCATGAGTCCTGATCTGTAGTGAGAGAGAATGAAGTGATCTTTTAACTTACCTTGCCCCAGCCAGGGGGAACCATGCATGTGCTTTTTACCTGAGAATGACTAGGCTCAGGGATCTGGCAGGGCAGGGAAGTCTATCTTCATGTCCTTTCTGATGACATCACCATTTCTTACAGATACCCAGGGCCTCCTGACAACTCTCTTTGATCTCCTATCACTCAACTATAGATAAAGTTTGAGGTTCTATTTCCAAAATGCTCCCACTGCCAACCCTTCTCTATTTATGCTTTGTTTTTGCTTGAGAAAAGGCTCATTGGCTTCAAACTCACTACACAGCTAAGCATGACTGAACTTCTATCCCCTGGCTCCGCCACCTCTGGAGTTCTGGGAGGTACCGTGAGTAGTGCATTTGGTGCTGGGGCTCAACCCAAGGTCTCATGCATGTTATGCAAGCACTCTCTGAGCTGAGCAATACCCCAGCCCCTCCTCTGTTGACAGTACAAATGACTCTGGAGAGGTGCTATGTGTGCCTTGGCCCATTCATTCAGTTCTCAACAGAAGTTCTGTGAGGCAGCTATTAACACAAATCCACTACACAGGCCAGAAGCTGAAACTCAGAGAAAGGAAATCACTTATTCAAGCTCAGATGGCAGCAGGTTGCAGGGAGGTTCTTGACCCCAGAGGTTGACTTTAGCTTATGTGATTCTCCATGGATTTCTCCATTTCCATTCCTCCTCCACCTTGCTGTGTTACCTCATTCTAAATCTGACAGTGTCAGTACCTGGATTAAAACTGTACAGGGGCTGGTGCTGGAGAGATGGCTCATTCAGTAAACAGCCTGCCCTATAAGCACGAGGGTCTGCATGCTTGTCACCAGAACTTATATACAACAACAAGTGTAGCTGACCATTCTTGTAATTTCAGCTCTGTGGAGGCAGACAAGGGGATTCCTAGAGCTGGGTGACTAGCCAGCGTTCCAGGTCAATGATCCTTTTCCCTCAAAATGAGGTTGACAATTCTTGGACAACCACAACAAAAACTGTTCTTTGGCCTACATTTTTTTTCTTTTTTTTAATAATTTTTTTTATCGGCCATTCAGTTCTTTATTAGACCATCAGGTGTTTTAGACAGACACAGTATCACAGCTTCACATAGTTAAACAGATGCAATATAAACAAAAGTAACACACCTTAAAATAATATTCTACAACAGAGAAAGAACAAAAGAAAAAAATCCTGCATTGTTACAGGGTTTTACATAATGTTGAATGCTTTCTATATTCTTGGAGGAGGTCTGGCTGGCTGTCATGGATTCTCCCTGCTGACGTCCCATGCAACCTAAGTCAGAAGCTCATTTTTTAGTAAAAGGGGGGACCTGTAGGGCCCTAGCCTCTGTTTTGAGTAATTGTTGCCTTGCTTGCTGACCTTGACCTTGATATCCTCCCTATGCTAATTCCCTGCTGGGTTCCACCCTCCTGAAAGCTTAAGGGAAGTTCCTTGTCTGTATAGCTGGCATAAAGGGCGTTAACAGCTTAAATAGAAGATTGTAAAACATCAGCGAACTTCTGCCCTCCGGGGTTCTCCCATTGTGCTGTAAGCCTGTATTTAAGACCTCCTCCCTCCTTCAATAAACAGCATTCGGCATAAAAAAAAAAAAGCCAAGTTACAATGCAGTAACCAGACTTCATGGCCTACATTTTTATGCACACATCTGTACACATGTACACATAAACACACAGGAACACACACATGGTTCTTACAAGGGTTTCCCCATATCTTTTGGCAAATTCTACACTCAGTTCTGTCTTCCCTTACTATCCCCCTGAGAACCTCATGACTCAAACACACGAGCGGCTTGTGTTTAGGAGTGTTTTGGCATTCACAAATAGCTTTCACATACATTATGTTAGCCACCCTCAAAATGACTCCTAAGAAACACAGAGAAAAAGCAGTAACCGACTCAATTTGAAGATGGAAAAATTGAAGCAGAAACTAAATGGATGCAAAGTGTCAGTGACTGGCATTAAACCCCCATGCCCATTGAGAGTGCCCCTTGAGAGTGGACTGATGGCTTGGGGTATACTCATTAGTCTTTGTGTGTTTGGTAAACATGACACAAGCTGAAGTCATATGGAAAGAGGGAAACTGTTGAGAAAATACCTCCATCAGATTGCTCTGTAGGCATATTCTAATACTATACCTTACAGAAGAAATGTAAAAAAGGCATCAGACTAGAACTGAGATTTGACTTGGGTCCTAGATAAAGATGCTTCATAGTATGATGTGGAGATCTCATTCTTTTTCATCTATAACACTGACAGAGAGTCCCATGTAGCTAATTTCCACAGATCATGCTGTCTCACAGGGACCTGTGATTCTCTACCATTTTTAATACCTGCTGCAAATTTAGATCTTGAATAGTCCCACTCCACCCTCAAGTTCATGTCCATAGGCAGACCATTTTATTTATTTATTTATTTTTTGGTTTTTCGAGACAGGGTTTCTCTGTGTAGTTTTGCGCCTTTCCTGGAACTCGCTTTGGAGACCAGGCTGGCCTCAAACTCACTGAGATCCGCCTGCCTCTGCCTCCCAAGTGCTGGGACTAAAGGCGTGTGTCACCACTGCCCGGCCACAGGCAGACTCTTACAGCACACAGAACACTTCATGGGAGTCTGCTTCCACTCTTTCTCTTCACAAAGCCCCAGCTAGCCTTGGACACATTTCTCCAGTCTTTCCTTTAACTGAACTGGGTGCTTGATCCCAGTCCCTGACTCCAGCAGCCTACCTTCTTTCCAAGCCCGTGTCTCTTGGCTGTGATTTACAGACTCAAGTCTCAGAATCAAAGATCTTTTTGGAGTTCCCCTTTGCAGGCTTATGCCTGAACTTGAACTCTGTCATGCATCACACCAATACCTGGTCCAAGTGCTGGGAAGGTCTATTGAACTGTTTTCTAAATGTCTACGGGGATTTTCTTACACAATAGGAAGTCATTTTGGCCTCCCTGTCTAGAGGTCAGCATTCCTCACTGTCTACACTATATCTTTTTAAAAAATAAAACCAAATTTTCAATTAATTTTAAATTAGGATACAAAGCAGTAGATTGGATTAAACACGTTCATACATATATGTTAATATGCTTTGCTCTTATTCATCCGTCTGCCTTCTGCCCTCTCCCATCCCCCGTCCCATCTTGCTGATTAACCAAATAGTCCCTTCTTCTGTTTTCAAGTCACAAATATCCCAATGCTTTCTATTTCCCCTCCTTCCTCCCCTAAAATCTTTGTTCCTCTGATTGGCCCCTTTTTTTTTTTTTTTTACTTTCAGCAGACACACACACACACACACACACACACACACACACACACACCCTAATAAAGTAGCAATAAAATAATTTCAGGTTGGGGGTCAACATAACACAAGGAACTATATTAAATTTACAGCATCAGGAAGATTGAAAGCCACTGTTTTAGACATTAATCCCTTGTCTGGTATGTAGCTGGAAAAGATTTAATTCCACTCGGTGGCTGTCTTTTCACAGTCATGCTTGTTTCCCTTTGTTGGACAGGAGTTTTCACATCTCATGCACTCTCATCACCAACTTCTGGGATTACTTCCGGTACTAGTGGCTACCTTCTCAGGAAGTTCTTGCTCATGCCTATATTTATATCTAGTTTTCATCTAGCAGCTCCAAAATTTTAGGTTCCTGATGTCTTTTTAATTGATATTTGTGTTGGCTGAGAGATATGAATTCACTTTCATTATTCTCCATGTTGATACACACTTTCTCCAGCACTGTTGGTTGATGTGACTGCCAGATTACTTCTTTATGTTATATTTTATCACTAATTACTATTGTGTGCATATGAGAGAGAAATACAGAGGGAGGGAGGGAGGGAGGAAGAGAGAGAGAATATTGTGGAGTACAGGCGCACACATGCCACAGCACGTATGTAGAGGAGTGGAGGACAGAGGCAGTTCTCCGGAGTTGGCTCTTTCCTTGCACATTAGGTTCTGGGACTCAAACTCAGCATTTCAGGCTTGCATAGCAAGCATTTTTAGCTGCTTAGTTATCTCACCAGCCTGGCCAGATCATTTCCTATGTGCATAGCCATGTGCTGCTGTGGAAATCCTCTGAATGTGTTCTCTGTTCTCTCTCTCTCTCTCTCTCTCTCTCTCTCTCTCTCTCTCTCTCTCTCCCTCCCTCCCTCCCTCCCTCCCTCCCTCCCTCTCTCCTTATGTCTTATACTAAGCTCAGAGTGATGACCAACTTTGGGGATGCAGATTTCTACTGATAAGAGGTTAACACAAATTGGAAGGCTTGAAGTGGTAACAAGGTACACCAGCAAAGCCCAGGGGAGAGAAGAAGTGGCTGCTGCAGAGAAACAGTGTCCCCTGGCTCTTTGACGGAGTCCATCCTAGGGCAACACATTTAGAAAATCACCCACTCTTGAACAGTAACACCCTGAGAACTGTCCATATCCTTTGACCCACTAATTCTCCTCTTCCCCTGTCCTCAGAACCGGATCAGAAATACAGATGCAGCTTTCCACACAAGCATGTCCATCATTGGTCTACTTATTATAATAATGAATATTGGAAATAACCTAAATGCCCGATCTGGGATTGGTTATGTAAATCCTGACTCATCTGTCTAGCACAGAACACTCTGTAGCCATTTAAGCTGATGTTTATGAAGGCATTTTCATGGCACGGTTAGATGCTCATGGTGCACTGTTAAGCAAAATCAAGCAGAACAAATTTTTAGGAAAAAAATACCAATAACATTATGTAAAAAGTATAAATGCTTAAGAAACATCCTGGGAAGAAATGTACTAATATGTCAACAGTGGCTGAACTCTCAGTGGGAGTGAAATTTGCTCGGCTTTTTCAATTTTTCATAATGATCATATAATTATAACTAAAAAGAGAGAGGATAAAATGAACTAAGAAGAGAAGAAAGGAGATATTTTAGCTTTTTAAATTAGGAATATTCTGGATGGACACCTCAGTTGAGCCCTTGGTTCTGTAAGTTTGCCTAAAGGCCACAAACATTTGGCTCTACCAACCAGAAGAACCCTGTATTTGAAATCTGGAAAAAGATGGTGCCTGGCAGTGGGGGATAGTTTGAAAACCACACAATCATCTTCTTTAAGAAGCGTTTCCTGGATGAAGATACACACACCTCTCCATATTCGTTGGTCCCTCGCACAGACCATCTGTGTGTTAACATCTGAAGGATTTTGTAGCATTTTAAGGAAGGATCTTGGACATCATTCATTTATCCATTTTTATTCACATAGTCTCAGTCATTCTAAATAACATTTTACTTAAAAATTATAATTTTTACTCTCTGAAAGGTCTACACATTTATACAGTGTATTGCATATATAAGATAATATATCTATATCTACATATAGATACATACATAAATAGATCATGTCCATCTACCATGACCTGCCTCCAACTCCCTCAGTGCTCCATACACTATCCCCCTCTCATCTCCATATCTTCTATTTACTTCTTTCTCGAGTGAGTTCCGTGTTAACAGTGGTGATCTGTACACTCTAGTCCTTACTTCAGAGGCACTTGGGGTGCACTGGGTGGAGTCGGGGTGGCCAGTGTGTGAGAGAACAGGTAATAATAACACACTGTGTGAATCTCATTCATCGTTTCTCCATACAATATCCTCTCTAAATACTAGTGCCGGATGAATCATGCTTTGATGGGGATGAGGGTCACATAAGAAGTTATGTAATCCCAATACAATTTGGGGGTGCTATATAGTACCCTATGTATTGTTCTGATTAATGCCCATGAAGTACATATTCTCTGTGTCTTGAAGCTGAGCTCCCCCTGTGTTAGTGGGGCTGACTCATACCCCCCTGCATTAGTGGGGCTGACTCATACCCTGATGGATTCCTTTCCCTGAGGCATGCTCACTGCTTCCTTCGATGTTTGCCACTCAACTCACTGCCCTCCTAGCTGCCAGAGGTCACACTTCATCTCAGAAACTTGACTTCCGGCTGTATTCCGCCCATATTTGTTACTTCAACCCAGCGTCTCCCACTTTGCTGCCTCCTGAGTAGATGCCAAGGTCATCCTTGGTCATGTCTTAGAACCTGAAGTCAGAGAGCTGTCCCACTGGATGACCTTGGGGAGTGACTTTCGCTTAGCTTTTTTTTTTTTCTATCTCTTGTGTTCCCCCCAACATTTATTTACTACATCCCCTACCAGGGAACTATTTATCTAGCCCAGAGAATGATGTCCCAGCCAGTAGCAGACAGATAGACTTCTTCTGGCCACAGAGAGGCTCAGGGAATGTCGCATAGCACACATGAATCAGTAAGAAGAAATGGAAGTGGTGATGGTACTCCTGGAAATGGGGGTCTAATTTTCTCTTATGGGTTCTGGAACTAAGAGAGCTGAAGGGGCTGTTGCTACCTCTAGCATCATGGATATTCAGCCGAGAGCAGCCTAGTGAAAGGTGGGACTAAGAGATGGAAACATAAAGCTCCAATGGGAGCTTGCCAATGAGAAACTTGAACTAGCTACCATTACGAAGGTTGAATAAGGGGACCTTTCTCTGTGGACAGGAGCGGGACAGGACGCCTAAACACATAATGCAAAAACATTGCAGTGACACAGGGTCAGCATTGGTGGAGTTGTTATGGCCTCTACAAATAGATGTGGTCAAGGATAATTCCTGGAGCTGACAAAGGGTGGGTCATAGAGAGAGATGGCTTTGAGAAAAAACTGTAAGATATAAGCACCTGAAGTGCCTCTGAAGAGGGGAAGCCAGGGATAAATATCTGACCTCCCTTCTTGTTTTCTCCATGCTTCTGTGTTTCTGTTGGTGATTCCCACTGTTTAAATACAATTGGAAGCCATAGCTTATTGGAGTGGTAATGATATGACCTGGTCATTAGAGTTTAAGTCAAGCAGTTTACTGGCTGGCCCTCTTCCTAGTCCTTCCTGAACATATTAAATGACTCCCATTAGGAGCAGAATGAGGAGAACAGGAACTCACGGTCATAAACCATATGGTATCCCATGGGAAGAATTGTATCACAAAGGGTGATTAGAGATGCCACCACTGAACGTCAGGGCATGCTGCCCACATGTGTACCAGTCTCTTCAGATCTTGGCCTCCAAGCAGTCTGGGTAGAAGTCATGGAGGCAAAAGGGAGAAGCCATTGATTTCTGGAATGTGGAGACTCTCAGGCCTAGGGTGCGACTTTTGAAAATACTAGAGGCCTATAGTAACCTAGTAATTAGATGGGCGCCGTTGCTGGCATTTGGTTCATGGCTGAGTGATCTGAAGTTTCCTTTCATTCTTTCTTCTTTCCTCCTGTCAACTCGGGCTGATTAGGAAGGCATATGAATCTTTCCTTACACATCATTTTCCAAGTCTGAAGTGAGAAATTGAACTGAACTCAATTATAGAAGATGATTTAATGTACGTAATTGTACTCAGGAGTTAGGAATTTGAAGGGTTCCCTGGAGGATGGGGTCGATCAAGTGGACTTGGGGTTACTGATGTGACATCCACCTGTGGCTGTGCTCAGGGTAACCACATCCCACTCCCTAGCACCCGTGTGAGTCCACAGTGATGAGATGCAGACACTGGAAACTCAGCCCCTGGGGAGGCTGTCACTTCCTCTAATGGTTCGGCTTATGAATTTTCAACTGATTTCAAGTGCTAATCTGGAAGCCTGCTTGATTTTCTTTTTTCTTTCTTTCTTTTTTTTTAATATGCTTCTTGAACAACTGCAACAAAATTAATGAAAAGAAGTTAAAGCCAAAGAGCAGAAGTGAGAGGAGGGCAAAGCCTCTCTCCTGAGAGAAAGGGTTCGAGAACATCCTGTGGCTGGATGATCGGGATCGATGGCAGGGGGCTATGAAAGCTCTGTGTCCCGAACCCTCAGAACTAAGCATTTTCTTAGTGACTGTTTGACCAGCACTTACTCCATGTTGGATCTCATGCCCTTGCTTTTGCTGCCTGGAATTGACTGACTTCAGTCTTCAGACGACCCTCCCTGCCTCCCTGGTGGCACTCCTGAGTCACAGATGAGGACAGTGAGGATGAAAGGGCACTAGGCCCCATTTAAGGGAGTGATCGCGTGGGAGCAGATCCCAGGGCTGAGAACAAGGCAGGGACAGTTGTGTGACATCCTAGTGTCATGCCAGAACTTCAGAATCCAAGGCACAAAGATTGCCAGGCAGCGCAAAAGCACTGCCTGCCCGTCTCTCCTCCTGGGATCTCTCGCCTTTGTCTCTTGCTCCCCACGTTTCTTTGACCTTATGTTCCCTTGTCCCCATCGCATCCTCCCTCCAGAAATTGTCCTTCATTTTACTCTCTTCTTCCTCACTCTCAACAATCTTTGATCAAGAAATGGCCACAAGGTTTTTACTCCAAAGGCAAAACAGGAGACTCAGGCAATGAGATAGTCCTTCAAGGTAATGGTAAGTAGAATGCTATCAAGAGCTACTGAGGTTGAGTTATGAAGCTCTGAAGGGCAACATGGAGCAGCTGGAAGATGAAGGGACATTGACCGTACTTAGGGTTGCTGCCATGCTCCTATGCTCTGGTCTGGCTGTTACAAGGGGAAATGCCTGACTTACATTAGTGAGTACTGGTCAATACAGAGGTTATGTAGAGTTGATAATGAAATAAAGAAAAAAAGCAAGCTGGAATCGGCTCTGTAAACTAGGGGGGCAGTTGTAGGAGCTGGGGACACATAGACAGGGAGTCACAGAGCTAGAGAGAAGTAAGCAGTGATGTATCCATGAAAGCCAACAGCAGGAGGGCCTTCCGCTGAACCTCAGTGTACTACAGTCACTAGTTCAGAAGGACCTGGCTCTTCTGGTGCAGGGCAGACATACCTAAACTATGTCATGGTTAGGAAGACTTGCTCTCACTGGCCCTTTCACTGATGGGTACTACTGTTCCTGCCTCAGCTTCTGTACATACAGACCCACTTTGGTGACTCTGACCTTGAGCTCAACAAGGCAAGAACCAACTCAGCAGTTATCCTGTCTTTATAGATGGCAAAATGGAGAGTCAGGCAGATCAAGGATCTAGTTCAAGTTTGCAGAACTAGGAAGTAGAAATATTGGGATCCATCCAGTGATTCTTTCTCCTTGTCTGTGGAGCTTCATACCACACTGGAAGGCCACACCATGCAGGACTTGGAGTCGAGCTGATCTGTCTCTGAATGTCCATTGTACAACTTATTAGCTACATATGCATTTCCACTCTCCATTTCCCCATTCTTCTAAATTATGGTCTCTTTGTAAAGGAGACATCACAGAACTCACAGGGGGAAGAACTCCTTAGGACTTGACTGCCTTGTTAGTCATCCTGAGTACTCAGAAGATGGGGCCATGCAGTAGGCCTGGGCAGAGCCTGATTAGGCCCAGAGAATAATTTTCACCTGCCAGAATCAGGCCTTCAGTAACAAAAAATGGGGCTGCAAATGCATTTTCCAAGGAGAGCTCAGACACTGTGAAAACAAAATGGAACGATTAGGGAGGCGCTGGACCATGGGACTGCCTTCCTTGAACATGTCTTCTAACCTTGCAGTGAAGCTGACCCTCTCTCCCACACTGACAGTCTGCTCGGACAAGAGGAAACAGGCTAAGTTCTTTTTAATGTATATTAAATTGAGCCTGTCAACCTTGACAAAGTCCCTTTAAGTGGATGATCACTAAGAGGATAGCCTGCCGGAAGCAACACTGCTTGGAAAGCTGTGTCAATGGCACTCCCTCCCACAATTCCAGCTTCACAAAGGCTGGACCCCTCCCTTTTTCCCTTCCTTAAAAGCTGCCCTTTATTAGTGCTTACAATGGGAATGAACCTGTGCTAAGGACCTTGTATGTATTCTATCATGTTATCTTCCTAACAGTCCTAGGAGAGGGGATCCATTTTATCCTCATTCTATAGAAGAAGTAGGAATCCAACTGATTCTAGTTCATAAACAATGGCATTCTATAAGTTTACACAGATTTTTATCTATGAGCTCTCAGGATCTTGTGTTCTTTCAAGCCTGGGCCACTCATACATGCATTTTTATATAATTGTAACTTTGGTTGTTATATATCTATAGTTTTTATTCTTTTAAGAGAGTTTGACATTTTTCTCAAACTAGTATTTTCAAACAGTGCCGAATACTATCTTAGAAAACACCAAGCCTGAGCCAGCAAGACAGCTCAGTGGATAAGTGTGCTTGATACCAAACCTGTTGACTTGAATTTGATCCCCAGATCCCACATAGAGAAGTAAAGAATCACTGTGGCATGTATACATATAGACAAACACAGGTGATAAACATGTGTTTAAACCTATGATGAAAACAACATCAAGAAAGCAAACATTAGTCTCTAGCCTTACTTTGTCTCTTCCAAATGCTGTTACTGATATTACAGAGGTGGTGGTTTGAAAGAAAATGGCCCCCAAAGGGAGTGGCATTATTAGGAGGTGTGGCCTTGTTGGAGAAAGTGTGTCACTGTGGGGGTGGGCTTTGAGATCTCTTCTGCTCCAGCTTTCTTCAATGTGACAATCAGTTGACTTCCTGTTGCCTGCAAGATGTAACACTCTCAACTCCAGCACCACATTCTCCTGTATGCTGCCATGCTCCCCGTCAAGATGATAATGAACTGAACCTCTGAAACTGAAGCGAACCACCCCAATGAAGTGGTTTCTATATAAGAGTTGTCATTGTCATGGTATCTCTTCATAGTAATAAAAAACAAACTAAGATAATCTCCAAATTGCTAAATAATATGTTTATAATATCTGCTTTCTTTCTTTTTTTTTCCTTACCCCTTTCAGTGGTGCTGGAGATTGAAGTCAGGGTTTTGTGCATTGTTGAGCAGATGCTCTACCTCTGTACTACAGTCCAAGCCTACAGTGGCTGCTTGATTTATTCACTTTATGTATTGACTTCCAAAAAGCAGATGGAGACTGGTGTTTCTCTCTCTCCTGTCTCTGTCTCTTTGTCTTTCTCTGTGTCTCTCTTTCTCCCCTGTCACTGTCTTTCTCTCTTTCTCTCTCTGTCTCTCTCTCTCTCATTGATTCCCTTTCATGCCAAGAACATAATTCTATTATAGTTTGATCCACAAGCAATGAATATATTTGTTGTGAGTTTATAGTTATTAGTCACAGCTAAGGGTATCTCCTTCACTGCTTCATAGCTTGCTTTTCTGCCCTCTAAGATTAGTAATTATTTTACTTTTCATTTGTACACTTCAATATGCCTTTAATTTTCCTTGTATGTTCTAAGATCTCAACTCTCACCCATCAGCAGCTCTTTTAAAAACTTCACATATCAATTCCATTTTCCCTGGAGATTGTCTCTGTAACAGCCTACCCTTCTGTTCCAGTTTGAAATGGGGATACTTTATAGGTGATAAAGGGATCGTCATCTGACTACCATCCTGAGAAGTTATTTTGTTTATTTCTCCACTTTCTGCAGCCCGTAGCTTCCTGCAATAAGATTTACTTTTCAAGATAGTTTCTAAGAAAGCTACATTCAAAAAATTTACATTAAAAAACTTCTGTGTTTCTCATCTAATTCTTCAGACTCATGTGCTAGTTTAGCTGAGTATAATTCTGTAGTGTGAATTTTTTTTTTTTTTCTTTCAGAGTGGTGAAAGCAATTCCCTCTTGTCATATAACTGCATATCACTACTGGCCTTATTCTTGATAAAGTTAAGGTTAATTTGATTCCAAGTTCTTTGTCTGTTACATTTTATTCTCTTTAGAACGTTAGTATAGTCTCTCTATTCTTTGGGTTCATAACTCTTATCATGATACAATTCAGTGTGGATCTTTCTGCCCATATTGCACCAGAACACAATGGATCCTTTTATTAACTGTAGGCATTTGATTTTATTTCTGGGAAAAATTCTTTGCACATTGATTCATGGTAAGAAGTATGATGTAAAGCATGATCTAGTCTATACTATATGGAAGAAATGGTGTTGATTAGTGTTTATTGATATTGAACTATTCTGTAATGCCAGACACTGGCACAAAGAATTTACACATGCTTGTATTTAATCCTTATAGAAAACATCTAAGTCAACTCTTGGGATTGTATGTTATGGGTGAGAACCCTGAGACTTGAAGAAGGGGAACAATTTGTTCACAGCTACTAAATGTCACAGAATTCCACCAAAGTCTGAAGAACTTAATGTCCTAAACCACAGTTCCTTAATGTGGGATTTTAGAAATGCCAATGCCTCATACATTTTGGAGTCTTCAGTGTTTGGGAATACCAGGATAAACATATGTCCCATCTGTGAAACTTCTCAGTGCTGTGGATACCCTAATGTGTATATCGAGTCTCTAAGGATGAGACTGTGATGTATCATCTTCCAGAGTCGATGCAGGTGATGGGGAAGCTATGCTATGAAAAGCTGCTGGAATTTGAGTGTGGGATACTAACTAGGTCTGTTTGTAATCAAGCTGCCCACAGGGACTTGCTGCGTCTCCCTGGGCTCCTCCTTTTCCCATCTTGCTTGCTTACTGCCAGCCACCATGCTTTCTTTTCATTTGGTTTGTTTGTTTTCCATTTTCTTCATTACACAACATGCATACTGGCTGCCTTTCATGTCAGTGGAAGCCCTTTGTTCCAGGGACTTCCTAACACGCTGATAGAGACCATGACTAAGTTAAACATCCTCATCCAATCCACACTTGCTCATCCTTCAGAGCTTAGCAGAAAAGTAAAAATCCTCAAAGAAAGCATCCCTAAAATCCTAATTAGCTTAGGTTCCCATGTACTGTATCCTCAGAGTACACTGGACCTTTGTACTATGCCAATAATAATGTTTATCTCTTGTTGCGATAGGTGATTTCAATAGTCACCTCTCCTGTATTAAGAAACACTCAGGGAGTTAATGAGGCACACTTTGCCTGTTTCTCTGAAGGCTTTCCAAAAGAGGTTTAAGGAAGGAGGGAAGACTCATTCTGAATGTGAGTGGCCCCATCCTGAGAGACTGGGACCCAGGCAAAATACAAGGGGAAAAGGAGGATGTCAGCTGAACACTAATATTCCTGACCCACCCAGATGTGACCTCAATGTCTTCCCTTCAATGATGGACATGTACCTTCAAACCATGAACCCAAAAAACTCTCCCTTCTTACATTGCTTTGCATTGTGTACGTAACTAATAATGTTTCTATAATCATAAGGAACATACTAATTAAGATCATATACTAATATGCCTCTTTGTTTATTGCCTTTCTATGGACTTTATGTTCCTCCCAGGCAGGTGACCCTGTCTGCTTGTTTATTACCACATGCTAAAACCTACCAACAGGGCCTGTTGTAGTTTGAACATAATATATGTAGAAAGCTTGGTCCTGGAAAATTTCTGAAGTAGAGTCTAGTTGGAGGAAGTACATCACTGAGGGTGTGACTTGTAGGGAATATCTTTGTAACCAGCTACTATCTCTTTCCTTATTTTTCTCTTAGCCACTGTGGGATGCAAATCTCTTTTCTCCCATGCCCTTCCTTCATGATGCTCGGTCTCCCTGTAGGTTCCTGAACACAGAGCAAGCCAAGCAAAGACTTAAGCCTCTGAGACCATGAGCCAACACAAAGGCTTTTCTTCTAGAAACTGAAAACAGCCATCTCAGCACTGAAGAACTACAACAGCACTCCATTTAGGCCAGGTGCTCAGTGAACATTTGTTGACTAGACGCATGAATGACCAAACGGAAGGGTGCTAAAGGCTTTGGTCATCATCGTTAACAATAAACTAATCAATGAATAGTGCTCAAAATGGAAGCTCTGGTTACAGTCCCCAAAGCCCAATTGTGCTTCAGAAAGGATCTGTAGCAAGACAGGAACATAATGCAAAACATAGCCTCAAATGTGATGAATATTCCATGAAACAAAATCCTAATTTCAAAAAAAAAAATTCATCTCCGTTCTGTACATGAATTATTTCACCAACAGGTATCTCAGCATGAAGCTGCCTTCACCCCCAAACACTCATCCTCAAAAGCATATTCAAGTAGTTCCTTGTGGCTCTTGTAAATCAAGCTCTCACCACAGAACCACAGGAGCAAATGAATATTCTCTTTAAGGAGTGGGAAGGCGAATGCACAGAGTGAGAGGAAAGAATCAGGGTGGATCTTAGAAATGACCCATTTTCCCAGCCTTGGCTGGCTAAGCATGTAAACTTGACCCAGAGACCAGGGTCAGTGATTCCTTCTCCTGTGGAATTTCTTTTACCCACTGAGATGGGAGATTGTGGTGCTTCCATCTTCTATTTTTACCACAGAGGGTCTCTGAAAAGATCCATATAACATTCTCCAAAGTATATAGCACAACACTTGCCTTTCTAATGATCACTAATTTTGTTCTTGCTCCTTATCTGGCTTGATTTGCCCTGAATTTATTGATTTACTACTCAGCTCTCCTTATGGTTGCCTATTCCCTATAGTGGAGTCTCTAAGGGTAATGATAATATCTATTCATCTCTGCATCTCTGGCATACACAGGACACACCATACATTTATTGATAAAGTAGTGAATGATATCCATAGCCATGAAAAATGTATTCTTTTATATATAGTATTCTTTATATTTCAGTTGTGTGTGTGTGTGTTTTTGAGGGGGGCGCTGTGCATATGCACGTATATGGCAGTCAGTTTTCAATGCCAGGTGTCTCTACCAATCTCCCCGACCCTTTAGTTTTTGATGCGGAATTTCTTACTGAGGCTGGAGCTCATTAATTTAGCTAAAAGTCTGGCTCTAGAGTCCCAGAGGTCATCTTGTGTACACCTTCCCAACACTAGGATTACAGGCATGTGTAGCATACATAATTTTTTATGTTTGTGTGGTAAAATCTCTAATCCAGGGATCCTTTATTGTCCCCTATTATACAGTAGAGGAAAGCTCAGAAATTTCACACAAATTATTTCTTATGGATCCAAAGAACGATCCCCAAGCAACTGACAAGCCATTGAGGATGATGTTTAGAGCATGCACGCTGGCTAGACTTTGTGTAATTCCCACTTTCACATGTTGAAGTCTTAACCTCCAAGGTGATGTTAGGAGACAGGACATTTGGAAACTGCTTAAGTCATGAGATCAGAGTCCTAACAAATGAGATTAATGCCCTTATAAAAGGTCCCTGGAAGCTGCTTGGCCTTTTCCATCATGTACAAATGCTGTGAGAAGGTACCATCTATAGAAAGGGAGGGTCCTTACCAGACACCTGTTCTCATAGTGCTTTGACTTAGAATGCCTCAGTTTCCAGAGTAGTAGAAAATAAATGCCTATATTTTCTAAGGCATGCATTGTAAAGTATTTTGTTAATGTATCTGAGGTGGATGGATCAGACTCGTGATCTGGGGCATGTCCAGGATCTCAGGATACCTTGTGCTGCCCCTTGCTTACCCTGGGATGTTGTTGAACTCTTGGTGTGGGTCTGTGTGTAGTTCTACCCTGACACACCTGATTGAACAAATGGGGAGGGAATGCCACCTGAGTGTTCATTTTGCCTGGCAAGCTCTACTTTTACTTACCATTCAGCCTTCTGCCGAGGCATCCCTTCCTCTTGAAGGCTTTCCAGGGGCATCACTGGCCTGTTTGGGATGTAACACTCCCCATTGCATGCAGGCACAGTGCCCTCTGCACAGCATGGCCTTTGCAACATGACACTGGGTTGCTGCTGGCTTGTTAGCCTCAGTGAATAGTGAACTGTCCCAGCCAGGGTACCAGGACACCTGACTAAAGAGGCCACTCTGTAGACTAGAGTCAGAGGTTTGTCAAGCAGCTAGGATGGCACTCCAGATCCCAGCCTGGTCCCCTGGCCTAGTGCTCTTTCTCAGATACCATGTTCCTTCACAGATCACAAACTATGAACATCAGGAGGAAAAAAAAAATAGATCAAATGGCAGCACAAACCCAAACTGGCGGCCATCCTTGGGATGCGGAGAGGCCGCCCATCTGCTTTCTCTGTGTTCGAAATCTACAGTTGTGCCTTCCATGCTGAGAGAGCCAGCAGCAGCTGACCCCCTGCTGTGAGCAACAAGAGGACCAATTTATTATAAAGGCCTTCTCTAAATCAATCTTCCAGTCAACCTGGTGTCTGGGAGCAGAAGCAGCTTGTATCAAGGTCCCCTCCTCATCGTGCATCTCTGAAGTCATTTCAGCCCCACTTGGCCTGGGCCTCCATGGCCTTAGACTCTGGACACTCAGTTCCAGGAGCCATTTGGGAAAGTCACAGATTTGAACAGTTTGTCCCTTCAAAACAGAAGGGTTCACGGCAGGCGCACCAGAGAGCTCTAGCCTCTGGGTGAGACCCGGAAGCACTCTGCTGAGGTCGTCCCTGGAACAACCTTCCACAGCTGATGCCTTTTGAGTGTCAAGCAAGGGTTCCAGCTTCTGCATCTGAGAACACCCCTTTTTTAAATTTTGGGGATCTCTGAAACAGTCTGGCTCTGGTCCTGTCCTCTGTAGATAGAAGCTGGTTTTGGTAGGCCAACATGAAACTTTCCTGTAGGCCAGACCTACTTTATATGAGACTTAAGGTAACCATGTTGGTTCTTTGAAGTCCTGGACAGTGTACATGGCTCTGCCTTGTTTGGAGTGCCAGTTCCAAGTATCAAAAGTAGCTGGTCCACATTTATTAGGGACCCAAGATGAGATCTGATACAGGGATAGCTGGGACAATGTTATTTACTAGCTTGGGAATATGAACTAGCTACCATTCAGAGACTAAGGTTCTGTCAGAGGAAACCCAAAGGCTAGGTAGAGAGACTTCAGGGTTCCTAGTGGGTCACACTGCAAGATGAAGTGGAGGACAGATGATGGCTAAGCAGAAGCCAAGGTATGGAGCCAATGGGCAGGGTCACTGAAGGGAGGACAGGAACAATGCCAAGGTGGGAGGAGTCATGATGTCAGGGACCTCAGGACCCTGCAGTACTTCTAGCTATACCTCACCTCCCATCCACATGACCATGCTTTCTGAATCCCAAAGTCTCATTAAAGAGCTTTGAGTTTTTGCTAGTGCTGCTGAGATTACTGGAGTAAGACCCAAATAGATTTTTAGGGGAAAAGAAATGGGCACACAGACAAGGATTTAGTTCATCAATGCCTACTCAAATGCTGAGTTGGAAAGTGTCTGAGTGACCATGAGAGAACAAGGTTCTCTTTGCTAGCAGGCTGGTGTGTGTGTGTGTGTGGGGGGGAAGTGTAGAATCTAGGCAGGTTCAATGGGTCTTGTGAAAGTCTGAGAGGGGTATGTCAGGTTAGGAATTTACAAGATTCTGGGAACTAATAAAACATAAAATTTGAATATTCATTTGGAGAAGAAAATGGAAGAATGGGTTATCTGGTTAAGAAGCAGAAATCTCAACACAATAAAGATGGAAGGAGCCTTCATGATCATCAATCCAACCACTGGATTCTACCTAAGAGGAAACTAGGATCTGGGAACGGGACATCATCTTCTACAGTTTCTTGGAATCTTTCTGGAATTTTCCAAGGATGTTGGGGTAGTACTGAACACTGGTTCCAGCTTCTAGCTGGTAACTGATGTGTCCAGAGGGCTTTTCCTTTTCAGCCGGATGCTTGTGGGGGGCATGGTATGGATCCGAAACACACCCCAACACTTACATGTTAAAGGCTCTGATCCCTAGCATGACAAAGGTCTTTTGGACGATGTTTGTATCTTGGCAGCTGTGACCTCATGAGTGAATCAATCCATTGCCAGAGTCACAATTTAAAGGGTTGTAGGAGGTGAGAAAATCTTTAGGAGGTGGGGCCTAATTGCAGAAAGTGGGTCTTTGGGGACATGCCCCTGGAGGTGAATATCCCCCTCTTTTCCATACTACTGTCACTATGACGTTTTGTCTCACTGGACAAACCATGAGCCAAAGTGAACATTTCCTTAGTTAAGTGTATTTTTCTTGTGAATTTGTCAAAGCAACAGAAAGCTGATTAGCACACAGACAGGAGGAAAATCTAACACACTGCCCCTGGATAGAAGTGCTGAGAACTAATCACAGCCAACAGCGACAGAGCACGTATTAATATTTACTGTGTGAATAAAGGAATGATCACATGTTTGGCTCCTGTGCTTCTGCCAGCCTGGAATGCCCTCCCCACCTTGTTTTTGGTCCTTGCCAGCCACCTGGCATAATCTTAGAGTTAGGTCCAATGCCCACCTCTTCCAGGAAGCATCTGTGACCACTGAGCTCTGCAATGTGGAGGCTCTTCCTCTCCTTGGGCCCCTCAGGCTTTGCTGTTCACAGGGACACTCATGTTCCCTGATAGGGTTCCACGTTTCCCATTTCTGTGGTACCAAATCTCCTGTGGAGGGCCTACCTCTCATAGGTCCATAGAGAGCAACACTCAATCTGGCTTTTGGCACAAATTAGCCCTGGTGGCTCCTTTTAGGTTTTTCAAAATTGTATTTTGTGTCTTCTCTCTTATCCTACCAAAACTACTTTATTGTTTTTTTAAATCTACTTTCTACTATTGCCTGTCAGTGTTTTCCCCATTTCTTCAAAACCTTTAATGCTAATTTAAGCATTCCATAGTTCACAGGATCACAACCCCCAGCACACATACAGAGAGAGAGAGAGAGAGAGAGAGAGAGAGAGAGAGAGAGAGAGAGAGAGAGAGAGAGAGAGAGAGAGAGGGGGGGAAGCAGCAGAGACTAAAGATCAGGAAAGTAGAGTGACATCTTAGGTTTGAGCTTCGATGTTGATGAATGTGATGGATTGAGTTAAAAGCCACCACCACATGAGGTGAGGGCGAGGGCATGGCAGGGAGAACCACTGGTTCAGCTATCTTCATGTGCAAGAGTTTTAGGGATCTAGAGGCCAAGCTTTTCTAGGTCTCAGAATAATCTTTTTGTATGGTGTGATCCATGAAGACCAGATGAGGAGTTGGTCACTTCTGGGAGCCTATGGGAATGTGGTAGTCACTATATAAACTTGGTAGTCATTTCTCTAATGCTAGACCTCATCATTTGTTCTGGGATGTTTGTCTTATGTTGGCAGATCATGAGGTGCTTTTTATTTGTTTGTTTGTTTATTTATTTATTTATTTTTGGTTTTTTTTGAGACAGGGTTTCTCCATGTAGTTTTGGTGCCTGTCCTGGACCTCGCTCTGTAGACCAGGCTGGCCTTGAACTCACAGAGATCCTCCTGGCTCTGCCTCCTGAGTGTTGGGATTAAAGGCGTGCGCCACACAGCCACCCGGCATGAGGTGCTTTTCCAACTCTCTAACAAATACAGTCTTTCATATACACCTCTCTTCTTACATTATACCCCTCTTAAATTTCTGTACATTCACCTTTGAACACTACACATCAAGGCATACTTAGTATGTGCAAAAGGAATTCCCATGTTAGATATCTTTCTTTTGACTTCATGTATACTGTACCCACACTCCATGGATTACATTAATGGGCTCTTTGGCTTCTGGCTCACTCAATGATTAGCTCTGACACAAGGGAGGAGGGAAGAAAAACATTTGAGTTCAGTGCTCTGATGCACTTTCTGTTGGGTCTCTGGGAGCTGGCTATAGCCCTCTGTGACAGGCCCTAGCTCCTGATGGAGGCCTTCTCCACAGATCTGGGTCTGTCTTTATCTGTAGTTTGCTAACAGTTTTCTGTTCTTGATAGTCTTGTCTCCTAGAGTTTTCTTATACCTGTACCAATTTTTATGCGTGGCCCTCCTCCTGTGACAGTTCAATTTAGGATGCTTTATTTTGTTGTGCTATGAAAGCAGCAAGCCTTCAGCAGAACACACCCTTGAAGAGCGATCTTTGCCTGGAGTACAATACTCTAGATGCTGGGCAGCATAGTGAGCGACAGTTCTGTTAGCCTCTTGATCACAAGGAGATATGACCAAATGCCACTGTGTGCTATGCGGTTAAGCTATGCTGTCTGGTAGGTTAAGTATATTAAATGCCTTTTCAGCTCACAAAGCATCAGGATGTAGCCCTGTTGTAAGCTGAGGAGCATCTGTACTCCTTTTCTTAAATTCAATTATCAATTATAATTTCTCAACTACCCAATTTTGTATGCCATCTGTTCTCCCCCTCCCCCCGGGACCATGACTGGGAATGACTGTGAAAATAAAACAGAGGGAATAATTCCACTTATGTGATGTACCTATAATAGTCACAGTCAATGAGACAGGAAAACCATGGTTCCCAGGGCCTGGCAGAGGAGGGATGGGGAATTATCATTTAATCAGTACAGAATTTCTACTGAAGATGATGGAGAGATGCTGGAGGTGGGCAGTACTGATGATTGCTCTGTGATGTGCATGCATTTCATCTCACTGAATACATACTCAAAATAGATCACATGGTGAATTTTATGTTATGTATGTAGTACCAGGATAAAAATAATAAATGAAAGAAAAATAAAAAAGCAATGGCTTATTGATTTCTGATAGGTTGAAGATAAAGCAATAGTTTTGCTTTGCTTTTTGTTTTGTTTTTCACTTTCAATATACCAAAGAAGGGACCAAATTGGATCATCACATATACTGACTAGAAATTTTTATTTTTGATCCCTTTTAAACATGTTTGGGATGCTATTTAACTGACTTGAGTGGCTGGAAGTGCCAATCATAGAGAAAGAAATGATGCAGACACTCATTTCTGATAGGTACCTCCAAAGCTCTAGCCTGTCTTTCCCTCAAAGGCTGCCTGGTCTCCTGCTGGTCTCTTTTCACTCCCCTTTCCAGGCTTGCTCTGCAGAAGTCAGCCCACAGAGTCCCTTCTAATCCTAGAGAAAGTGTGACCCAAAGATTCCGTTTCTTCAGGATAAGGATAATGGCTTTGTTGTTCCTCATTCAATTCAAAAGATGCTGAATAGTCCTTAGCACACACATGGTGATTGATGACAACATCACCTAAGTGGTACTGTGCAATTTACATAACAAAATGCACTATAAACCAGAATGTGTTTCTCCCTGGCTCTGAATTTCACTTTCAGGAAAACTGTTCACTCAAACCTATACATAGCCTAGAGTCTTGACAGCAGTCTGGTGTGCAGGAACAAAGGAAGGCTCTGAGTGCTTTTCTCACTCCCTTTCCAGTTTCCTGCAGTCTCAGAAAACAGCCAAACACTTCAAGGAAATGTGGACTGCCCTCCAGGAACCTTGGAGGTGGGCAATATCCACAGAACTTCCGTTTCAGCAAAGAGGAGCCATCTGCTTGGCAAGAACTGTCCTTAGACTATGGCATCCTTAATTTCCTCCTGCTCTGTCTTTCTGAGTAGGAAACCACTTGGCCTGTTTATCCCTTGGTCCAGGGTTGTTTTAAGTATGTCTTTTCAGTGGAAGAGGGAATGTAGTTCTATTTAGAAGATAACAATTGCTGGGGAATTCCAATCCCATTCACAAGCACTGCTCAAATAACCAGATTTGCTGGTGAGCTGGCCGGGTGAGCCCTTGCTACCTCAAGACTTACCTTAGGCTTGTACTCTCTGAATTTAATTGTGGGAGGTCTTCACACTGGGATGTGACAATGCATTAGAATACTAGTGTGCTCACGTCCTTAGTTCTTTTTTTTTAATTTTAATTGATTTGTACAACTCTTTCTACATGAAAGATAATGGGCTGCCGTATATCATATTCATCACATTGTAAATTAGTTAATTATCTCTCAGTTTCATTTGGGACACTTAAGGAGAATTTTCACTTTATACAGTCCATACACAAGGTTCTGTCTGTGCGTCGTATTATTTTGTTAAAACAGTACTTAACTAAGTGAGTTAAAGTAGTGTTTTTACATATTGGTAAGAATATGTTTCATCTAACTCACCAGTGCAGGAAATCGTTAAGATCCATTTTCAGTATGAGGTAGGTTTAGAGTTCGCAGGTATGGAGAAGCAGGAGGTGTTAGCCTCTTCCTTCCCCTAGCTGCAGGCTGGCTCAGGCTTACCTCACAACTCTTTCTTTTCTTTCTTTTTTTTAATTGAAAATAGATTCTTCTTTCATCCAGTACATACTGACCACAGTTTCCTCCAAGAGACAATAACCAATCATGACAAACCAAGATACCGAAACACAAGGCAAAAGCCCTCATATGGAGGCTGGACAAGGCAACCCAATAGGAGGAAAAGCGTCCCAAGAACAGGCAAAAGAGTCAGAGACACACCCGCTCCCACTATTAGGAGTCCCACAAAAACACCAAGTTGACAGCCATAACATATATGCAGAAGACCTGGTCCAGATCCATACAGGCCGTGTGCTTGCTGCTTCAGTCTCTGTGAGCCCAGGTGAGCCCTGCTTAGTTGATTTGGTGAGCCATGTTCTCCTGGTATCCTCCATCCCTCTGCCCCTCACAATCTTTCCTCCCCTTCTTCTGTGGGGTTCCCTGAGCTCTGAGGAGAGGGACCCAAGGGAGACGTCCAGTTTAGACTCTCTCTCCGAATAATGTCTGGCTGTGGGTCTCTATACCCACTCCAGTCTGCTGCTGGAGGAAGCCTCTCTAACGGCAGCTGGACAAGGCATCTTACAATTCTTGAGAGTTGCAAAGTTACAGGTAGTCTGCTAGGTGAGCTCATGATCAGAGAAGGGGACAGTCTTAAGCCCCAAATTCTTTACTAGATAAGGCTCTGTGCCCCAAACCTATAGGATGGGGAGTCAGTGGAGGGGACAAGTCCTGGCTATAGGACAAGGAGTCAGTGGAGAGGGCAAGTCCTGGCTATAGGATGGGGAATCAGTGGGGAGGTCAAGTCCTGGCCTATGGGAAGAGAGGAGAGGGATTTCTTTCTCAACAGGAGATTTTAAAAACAGCTTGTACCAAATTGGTGTGGCAGCCATTTTGCCTTTTCTCTGTACTGGTGTGCCATTCTACAGAATTGTACAATAAAAATGGTTGTGTTTTCGATGGACTCTTAAATTTGTTATTATCTTATTTCTATCACTAAGAAAAATAATTCTCATGAACTTTCCAGAACCCACAAATGATGTTCATCTCTTTTGACCCAATAATCCCCTGTCTTGGTATGAATGCTGAAGAAAGACAAAGATACATTTTATGCACTAAGATGTTCCTTAGAATATTTTTCATTATGGAAATAATTGAATATAATGCTTAAAAATTAGAATGCCTAATGATCACTATGTAATGATTACAATTTTGCTTACAGAGAAAATTCCAACATGTTGGAAAAGCATTTGCTGTAGCCATGGTATGCAACAAAGCTAACAACATGGTCTTTGAAAAAAAATAATAAAACAAGACAGTCTCGCTTTGTACTGTTAGCCAATTTCCATGGTGTAAACATTTCCATCACACTGTTTTCAAGTTACCAGTGTGAATGTTAGTGAACCCACATTTGGAAAGAGATGTACATTGGCTTTTGTAAACAAGTATAAGCCAGTTCCAGCATGGCACTAGATGTAATAGTTACGTGACAAAAATGCCTGGAGAAGGGTGTATGCACACAGCATGACATGAGCAATGTAAATAATCTACGGAGAATGACTAGAAGAAAATGAAGGGTGTTTGTTTCTAGGTTTACCCCAGCAACCTCAGTTCTTTTCTTTCTTCCATTAAGTCTGCCTACTTTTGAGACCAATATACTATCTACTGTTTTGCTATTGTTTTTACTTTCATCAAAAACATGATATTAAATTTGTTCTTTGACAAATATAAATACACAGTATAGCATTCTTATGACTGCCACTGCCTCTTATCTTCCTCCCACCCTATAATCCAACCTGTCTCCCCTACATGTCCCTTTCCCACATTCACGTCATTAAAAAAAATCATCATATACGCTGTTAGTTATCTTTTTGACAGTTTTGAACTAAGTATGGTTTTGTGGTTCTCCCTCTGGCTACTCTTGACCCACCCCTTGTAGTCTTCCCTCCAGCCTCTTTTCTTCTTCTGTGTCTCACATGTCTTTTTGCCCGCCTCATGTCCCTTCTTCGTCACCTATTATTATCTTGCTTTGTTTTTTTTTCTACAGGTTATTTTGGGCTTTATCCACACTTACACCTGTATATATGTATATATGTACAGAGTTTCTCTGTGTAGCCAAGGCTGGCCTCACACTTATATTCATTCCTGTTTTAGCCTCCCCTATGCTAAGAATGGCAGGCACACCCAACCCAAGTATGACCATTTTAAATAACTCACACAATTGAAATCATTCAGTATTTATCTTGAGTCTGGTATATTCAAAATATTGTCCCCTAAGTTCAACTGTTGTCACATACTCATATTACAGAATATTGTTTTTAAGGCTGAATAACACTGCGTCCTGTACATCATGCTTTCCTAATCTGTTTAGCTATTGATGGACATTTACACTGCTTGTTTGTACTACCTGTACATCATATACAAGATGTCACAGCTATTACGACCAGTGGACAACAAACATGGGAAGATTCTAACAGTTCTTCAAGGTTCTGGTTTTAATTCTTTTGGATAAATACTCAAAGTGTAATTGTGGATCATATGATATTTCTATTTTTAACTTCACACACACACACACACACACACACACACACACACACACACACACACACCAGGAAGTGTTATAAATCCAGATTTACTCCCTGATTTCAAAACTATTTTGTTTTGTGAAAGCCTGTTTCTATAAAACTTGATACTGAGCTTTAGAAAGGGACCCCACTGAATGCATAGCCTCTTTTGAAGATATTATGGACATTTTGTCAGTGCTAATCTTTTCAATTTGTAAACACAGGGCTTTTTTTCATTAGTTCTTTCTTCTGTAATTTCGTTCTGACAGATGTGGTAGCACAGAAAGACCTGTAATCCTAGCACTTGGAAGGCAAAGTAGGAGCACCAAGAGTTCCAGGCCATTCTCAGTGTGCAGTGAGTTCCAGGCCAGTTGGTGCTACAGGAAACACTGTGTCAAAGGATAAATAAGAAAGAAGTAACATGTCCTTATGTTCCTTAACTGTATTTCTGAGTATTTTATTAATTTGAAAGCTATTGTAAATGAAGTAATGTTCCCTACCTTTACTTCCAGTTAAGCTATCTCATTTTTATTGTACATATTCATTATTGATTGATTGATCTTGGTGCTAAAGATCAAAGCCAGGGTCTGAGTGTAGCAATTGAGTAGGCTACCCTCTGGGCACACCATCAGCTCCTGGAACTCTGTGTGAAATTTTCTATCTGCAAGTTTATATTTTTGTTGTTTATAACAACTCTATAGCATATCTAGAATTTTTTTACATGTAATGTAATGCTATCTGTAAACAGACTTCTTCATGATTTGGTGGACTGTGATTATTTTCTTGCCTAATGACCCCAGTTAGGGCTTCTCACATGATGTTGACTTCCCCCTGTCTTGTTGCTGATCTTAGAGCAGTGGTTCTCAACCTTCTTGATGCTGTGACCCTTTAACACAGTTCCTCATGTTGCAGTGACGGTGACTCTTAGCCATAAAATTATTTCATTGTTACTGTATAATTGTAATTTTGCTACTATTATGAAATGTGATGTAAATATCTGATAGCAGGATATCTGATGTGTGACACCCAGAGGGGTCACAACTCACACGTTGAGAACCACTGTCTTAGAGGAAAAGCTGTCAACCTTTCATTTCTGAGTGTAATGGTGTCAGTGGGGTTTTCATATATTATGGAAATTCACCAATTCCTAGCTCGCTGTGAATTCTTTCATAATAAACATAATTAAATTTTACCACATTTTACTGCATCTACTGAGATCATATTATGGTCTTTATCCTTTCCTGAAAATATTTTTATTTCTTCTTTGAGATTTCCATACAAGTATAAGTATATAATGCATTTTGATCTTATCTAGCTCACAGATTTTTAATCCTTCACTATGCTAAGGTGACATGATGTTAATTGACTTTCATGTTGAATTACCCTTGTATCCCAGAGACAAATCCCACTGGGTCTTGGTATATGACCTTTCTAACATGCTGCTGAGTTTAGCTTGCTGATATTTTCTTGAGAATTCTTCTTCTTGTGTTCATCAGAGATTTTGGCCTATTGTATTGTTTTGTGTTCTTATAATAACCTGGTCTGATATTTTTCAGCTGGTAGTTACCCTTCTGTGTCTTAATATTTCTTTGAATTTCATAAGATTTTGGTCATGAGTATAAATTAGCATTATTGAGGCTGGAGAGACAGCACAGTGGTTGAGAGCACTGGCAGCTCTTCCAGGGGACTGAGTTTGATTCCCAGCACCCACATGACAGTCCACAACTGTCTGTACCTCCAGTCCTAGGGTATCTGACACCCTCTACTGGCCTCATCAGGCATTGCATGCATGCCATACACAGACACTCATAACACATACAAAAAAACAAACAACACATAAATTACCGTTAGTATCAGAACCGAATGCTGCTTTTAATGCCCCCTTCTGGCCCTTCCCACTACTTATCCCTGAGCCAGCTTGTTTTTGAGACACACAGCAACAGCACTGCTTGGACTTCTTCTTCCTAGAGCCCTTTCCAGCTTTAGTGGCTCCTGTTCTTCTGCTGTTCTCTTTCATCCTTTTTGAGGAAGGCACTTGATTAGCATATGCCTTGATAGCTCAAATGCAGCTTAGTATGTTCCTATCACGTAGGATAGAGATGTAACTTCTGTCACAAGAAACTGAAGGACTACATCTTGACTCCGAAAGGGCTGAGCCCTCCCACATCACCGTAGATAGGAAGCCTGTGGCCAAGATATTGAGTTAAGCATGTGCAGTGAGTCAGTGGCTGGCAACCCTCACCTCCTGACTCCTGAACAGGTGCAGTGTCCATTTAAACACCACTGAGGGAAACGGTTAACCTAGAACTTCCTATGTAGGAACTGGCAAGAGAAGATGGTCTCCTCAGATCCCTTCACTTTCTAAGTTAGACAGGTACCCAACACTATCACTAAGAACTTCTCTCAGATTGCAGAGGGTTGTGATGATTCTAAGGAAACAGCATGCCGCTTCTCATTTGTGGAAGCAGCCCACTCCTTTGAACAGGTGCATTTTGGGATATGGTCAGCCAGTGCCTTGAGAGGAAGAACTGGACGGTGTTTGAGGGAATAGTGAGAAGAGAACCCACACTTCAAAAGCTTCTTCCCATCAAGTGGGAATTATCTAGAAGGTCATGGATCAAGGTAAGCAGCAACAAGAAAAGGCATGGGATTGGGGACACACCTGCCTTTCCCTGGGTAAGGTTGTCCCACATGGGGCCAGGAGAGAAGTGCTCCCAGGTTCACAGTTAGGATATTTGTGGTTACAGCTTGGACTTTTCTCAGTTTTAAAGATGTGGCATTTTGCCCTGTCCTCTACCCCCAAGAAGCAGGAGCTGCTAGTCAACGTGAACATTATTTGTCTTCATTGATATGCTTGTCCAAATGCTGTCCTGTCCTATTTACCCTCATTACTCTCCAGTCAATCTCGTTCCTGGGTATCTCCCAAATCACCCCACTTGCATCTGTCTCCATCACTCTGAGCCAAGCTCCCACCACAGGCTGCCTACACAGTGCTGTAGCCTCTGCCTTGGCCGTTCCACAAACAGCTGTCTCCTTTCCAGTCCACTACATACATGGTTGCCAGGGTTATCTCTTTAAAGTGCCAGTGAGTTCATGTCACCCTCTGATGATAATCTGATGGCTTCCCCTTTCTAGTAAAGCAAAATCAACAACCTGCATATGGCTAATGTCCCCTTACCAACCTCTCATCTTTCTGGCTTTGTGGGTCCTAGCTCCACTTTCAGCTCTCCGACAGTTTCATGCTGTCCCCTTCAACACAGGTTTGGAGTGTGGTTTCAGCACTGCCACCTACACTCCCTAAGGCCCACCTCCAGCGCCTTCCCCCAGCTCAGCCACCACTTTCTTGGGGAGTCTACTTGCTGACACTGTTCTTTAAATGATCAAGTCCTTTGTCATGTTCTCTGAATGCTATTCCCTTGTCCTTCAAGACATTTAAGCTTTGAATGACACATTTACTTGCATATATTTGATAAAATACCTCTCACTTTGACGATGGATGTGGTGATATCAAAGACCATGTCTTTTATCTTTGATTATTATATTTTCAGCATCTGTCACAGTGCCTGGTAGTTACTCATTAAAGGCCTTTTGTTTTCATATTTGAGGCAAAGTCTTACTCTGAAGCCCAGGTTAGACTCAAACTCATTGTTCTGCCTCTCCAGTGCCTAGATTCTAGGCATACACTACCACACCGGGCTGCTAAAGGTATTTGAGTGAATGAGTGGATGAGAATCCTCTCTGAACCCTGCGGACTATGCTTGTGGCTTATTTTGTTCTTCTTTATATGCACCTAACATTTTCCCCATCTGTCAAATGGAGCTAATCAAATGCCATTATTGAAGAGAATGTAAGGGCTGCAGAGATGGCAGTGTACAAAGGTGCTTTCTGTACAAGCATGAGAGCCTGAGTTCATATCCTGGTATCTACTTAAAAGTCAGGAGCCGTCATTGGTTTCTGTAGTCCTAGTGCTAGCAAATACGCAGATTCCAGGAGCTCACAGGCTAGCCAGCCTAGCTGATCTGCCACGCTGCAGGTCTGGTAAGAAACCCTAACCCAATCAGAATGGAATAAGACAGAGTGATAGAACAGGGCACCTGACATCCTCCTCTGGCCTTAGTGTATGTGCACAGGTGCATGAACCAGCACATACACATAGGCACACAGGCACACATACACACAGACAGACAGACAGACACACACACACACACACACACACACACACAGAGAGAGAGAGAGAGAGAGAGAGAGAGAGAGAGAGAGAGAGAGAGAGAGAGAGAGGTGAATCATGATGATGCTTGTGGATATACTCACCATGAAAGTTATAACACAGTGGATACTCAAAAACTTGCTTGTTCTCTGTTTTCTATTTCTCTCTACAATTATCCTTATTTCCTTCAAGCATGAATGTAGTAAAAGGAACTTTTCTCACCATCTTCACCTCAACAGCACCCCCACCACCACCCCAAAGTCTTCCACACAGTCAGCGGATCTGCACAGATACCTATCTTTATACTTACATGGTAGGGCCGAACCGCTTGTTCGTATTCCCTCTCCCCTCCCTTTCCTAGACCCCATCCTTAATGATCTCATCTCCCTGTGAAGCATCTTTTCTGATCACATAACTCTTGGCCTTCTCTGGTTAATTCATTTTTGATCAACAGGACGGCTCTGCGGTTCCATTCCTGTGTAGTGTGGCCTCTAGAGTCCCCCTTGAGCACCGCAAGGCAGTCAGGCTCATTTGAACAAATTGCTTAAGATGTTAAATTACATTCGACTGTCCTTAGGAAGAAATGTTTTTTAAAGAATGAAGAAGATGAATATCAATTGTGCTCCTGCACACAATCTTCAATGCAGCCTTATTTCACTGCTCACAGCCCCCAAGGCAGGTTTTTATTGTGCCTGAGACTTATCCCGAGTGAAAGACTAAAATCATTTTTTGCTGTCTTCAGCTGACAGTCAGTGGGAAGGTTCTAGAAGCTTGGACCCATGCTCACAACACAGGCGCAATAGTCTTGACCTTGAGAAACATGCACTGAATGGGGGCGATTCTGCCACTGACTGGTACTATTATTTGCTCATCTGTCCGTGTTCTTCCCCTTTCCCTGCTCGTAGCCATTTGTTGGAAATCTATTTATCTTCTAAGATTCTCTCAGACATCAGCTCCTTCTAGAAATTTTCTATTCTTTCTTAGAATACTCTTCTTTAATTGGGTTGAGTACGTAACTTGAACACAGTTTGATTTTTGTATTCAACCCTCTGGGTTTCTTTGTTAGATATTTTTCTTCATTGTTAGAATGTGAGATATGTCAAGTTGGGGAAGTAATTGTATCCTCAGCCCCAGATTCAGTGATTGGTGCACACTCTAAGCTCAATAAATGCTTGTTGAATTGAGTTGATAAATTTATTCAAGCAAGAAAAATCACACATATGTTGAGCACCAATTACATCTTTAATGCTAAAAAACATAGATCTGGATTGCTTCTAGATCCTGTCTTTTTGAAATTAGAGATTTTTTTCTGTTTGAAATGACAGAAACATGTATTAAGTTTCATAAGTAAAATCAAAGGGATATATGATAAGTGCTATGGAAGGTCAGAAGTGGGTGCTAGCCCAGACACAGACGAAATGGATGGGTTTGTGACCATGGGGTAGCAAATAGAAACTCAGAGGCACACTACCAGCAATTTAGAGGAGACAAATGGCTGGAAAGCCAGCTCAGTGTTTAGAGCACTTGCTGCTCTTTCAGAGGACCCAGGTTTTGTTCCCAGGACACGAATGGTAGCTCACACCCAGGGGATCTGATGGCCTCATTCCTAAAATGTATTCTTCTCTCATACAATATGTCCCAACTGCAGCTTCCCCTGCCTCCACTCCTTCCAGTCCCCGCAATGCACACAAACACACTGCCCCTGTCCCCCAGACACAACCCCCCAACTTCTGCTAGAAAAGAGAAGACCTCCCAGGGGCATCAACCCAACATGGCACAACAAGATACAATCATACCAGGCACAAAACTCTCACATCAAGGCTAGGCCGGTCAACCTAGTAGTAGGAAAAGGGTCTCAAGATTAGGCAAAAGAGCCAGAAATACCCTCACTCCCACTGTCAGGAGTCATCCCTCCAATACCAAGCCAACAAACATAACATATATGTGGAGAACCTAGTGCAGACCCATGCAGGCTCCATGATTGCCACTTCAATCTCTGTGATCCCCATGACCCCTGGTTAGTTGATTCTAAGAGTCATGCTCTCCTGATGTCCTCTGCCCCTCTGGCTTCCACAATTCCTCCTCTCCCTCTTCCACAGGGTTCCCCAAGCTCTGAGGGGAAGGACCCAATGGAGATCTCCAACCTGGGCTGATGCCTTCTTTTGACTTCTGTTGGCACCAGGCCAGCACTTGGTGCATATACATACATCTTGGCAAAGCACAAACAATAAAAATCAGTACATCTCTAGAGGAGGTTGTCTTAGTCAATGTTCTATGGTTGTGAAGAGACACCGTGACCATGGCAACTCTATAAAGGAAAGCACTATATTGGGGCTGGCTTACAGTTCAGAGGTTGAGTTCATTGTTATCATGGCAGGAAACATGGAGGCACGCAGGCAGACATGGTGCTGGAGAGTTAGCTGAGAGTTCTACATCCAGATTGGCAGGCAGAGAGAGAGAGAGAGAGAGAGAGAGAGAGAGAGAGAGAGAGAGAGAGAGAGAGAGAGAGAGAGACTGGGCCTGGCTTGGGCTTCTGAAACCTCAAAGCCCACCACCAGTGACATACTTCTTCCAACAAAGCCATACCTAATAGTGCCACTCCCTGGTGACCAAGTATTCAAATCTATGAGTCTATGAGGGGCCATTCTTATTCAAATCACCACAGAGGTAAACAAAGGATAGTGTAGCTGAGGCATGACCTATTTTTTGATATTCTGAATAGACTTTGATGTAGGTAAAATGTTATTTTTATCACGAAAGTTGTGATTTGAATATGAAGTGTTCCCCACAGACTCAGGTGTTTGAACACTTCATTCTCCATACAGTGGTGCTGTTTGGGAAGGTTGTAGAGCTTTTGTGAAGTGGAGCCTTGCTGAAGGAATTGGCTTGCAGGGGTGGAGGTGGTCCTTGAGACTTTATTTAAAGAGGCCATACTTCCTCTTTACTCCTGCTTCCTGAATATGTGTGCAATGTGACCAGCCAACCTTCAACTCCTGCCACCATGCATGCTTTGAATGGCGCTATGCTTTCCATGTCTTCACTGCCATGATAGATTCTCTGTGGTACTATAAACCAAAGTAAACCATTCTCCCTTAAGTTATTCTTATACGGGTATTTTATCACAGCAACAGAAAAGGAACTAAGTCCATGACTATTTCAATGCTATGAGTGTGACTTACTTTAAGTATATACTGTTTATCCACAGTATAGAGAATAGAACCATACCTAAGAGTCCATGAAGTGTGGGTCAGCTGATAGTCAGAGCATTTGGGCCCAGCTAGCCATATTCCCAACACATTGTCATTACTTGCCTTCTAGAACACTTTGGTTTAGCTTTAAAGCTTGGATATTAAAGAATATTATATAACTCAATACAAACAGTTCATTCTGCACTAATGTGCTGGATGACAGCACTTAGTGTTACAGGTGTCACAACAGGCAAATCAGGTAGTCCACCATGAGCCGGATTAGATCTTACCCTACTCTGGGAGGAGCTACTGTACTGGAAGGAACAAGAACAAGGGGCCCTATGCCTGGGTTTTGTGCTTGCTATGTTTATCTTGGGCATAGATGGGGCTGGTATATTGTCACCATAAGAATCTACAGCTGTCAGCATGGTGGGTGAGCTTTATGGGTGGGTCACGAAGGCAGGTGGCCTCCAGGAATTTCTGAGCATGCTCTATGCATGGACCACCCTTAGAGATAAGTGCCCTTGGGATGCAAGTTGCATAAACATTCACACTCATAGATGCTGTTGTGTGAAATAGAAGACAAATTAGTGCTCCATGGAGGAAAACCTTTAAGGTGAGAAATTAGGAGATTTGGGCCCAAGAAATTGTCAGCTCGATAGGGTAGTGGCAATCATTTGTTTCCAGTACATCCTATGTACCCGTGGCTTGTGGTCTGGAGTAGAAGGCAGCACAGAAGCCTGGTGTAAGACTACTTTCATCTAACCCACACTGTCTTTGGGGCCCTCCTAGCCTTACAAAATCATCTCTTTAAATGTTAATCATTATTATTATTATTATATTTTACGTGTATGGATGTTTTGCTTACATGTATATATGTGTATCATGAGCATATATTGGAGGCCAGAAGAGTGAGTCAGAGCCCCACCCTCTAAACCTTGAGTAACAAATGGTTATGAATTACTGTGTGGATGGTGGGAACCAAATCCAGGTCCTCTGGAAGAGCAACAAGCTTTTAACTGCTGCTCCAACTTTTCAGCTCCCAAACCGTCACTTTTGGTTAAAACAAAAAGCCCTTGGGAAAGAAGTGACATTTTTCTAGCACTCGGTTCTGAGCCACTAGTTCACCCAGTCAGTGCTTTTCTATTTTTCTCCCACATTCTGGTCCTTGGTAGGGATGGCCTGTGTTCATCTCCTCTGCATGATGTAGGGGAGGAGAATTAGATAATTAGAAAGCAGAGGCGTGGCTTGGAAGACAGTCACAGCTTCAGTCCAGTGCCTTTTATTGCTCTCCTTCATCCCTTCAAAGTCTCTCTTGGTTTCAAAACACTTAAGTATCTGTGCCTCTCTAGACCATTTTAGGACTCCTCTAGAGGCTAGAAGAGGCCTTGGCCTCCCCCAGAGACGGTACAGTGTCACCAAAAGATTGATGTCAGTACAGACCAGCTTTGGCAGAAAATTGCAGGGGACAACAGACCATCAGTTGTGCCCTCTTCCAAGAAGCATTTAATGAGCATTTGATGGAGCCCAAATGCCTCTTCAATCCTCAGATCGTAGCCAAGGATGTTGCTGCAGCATCATCTTACAGATAGATACACAAAGGGAGGGGCTAAGAAGGGAGGCTTGTTACTGGGATCAACTTGCATGCTGGGAGAAAGATGCTCATAGGTATTTGTGCATAACCTCATGAGTGGAGCTAGACTTCACAGCACACTAAAGGCAAAGGGGCTGTGGGAAGTCAGCATCTGGCTCCGCCTTCATTTCTCCATCGGAAACACTGCCTCTCTCCTTTTGGCTTCCTTCTCCAAAGTTGTCCTATTTCTTTTACTTTCTGGGACAAGCTGGGATGGTTCAGTCATCTTCCCTTCCTTGGCAGGGCAGAGCATAGCCACAGGAATACTCTACCATGGCTCAAAAACAATTGTTTCATTCTAAGCCAGTGTAAAAAAGGTGTATTTTGCCTTATGACAATTGTATGTTATTTTTTTTCTCATTTCTCATTGCTGTGGCAAATTCTCTGACAAGAAGCAGCTTGCCCTAGAGTTTAGGGGGTGACACCCAGTCACCACAGTGGGGGAGGGACCACAGGTCATTATATTGGATATGCAGGTAGGGAACCATTAAACAGGAAGTTGGACATGCTATAAAATTTCAAGGCCCAACCTTAGTGACCTATATCCTCCAGCAAAGCTCCACCTCATAAAGGTCTCACAACCTTCCCAAACAGTACCATCAGTTGGAAAACAAGTGTTCAAAAACATGAGCCCACGGGAGACATTTCACATTTAAATCATAACAACTAATTATATGTATATGTCTATATCATGTAGTAAAGCTATAAATTTACTTGGAGCATATACAATCACTCAGATACAAAAATAGCCATCTGCAAACATATGTTTGTTTTAGAAATATGTTGAAAATATTTCATGAAGCACTACATTCTAAACACTGTGATATTTTCCATTCCTTTCTGTCCCATTGGACAAAGGACTGTTTATTATCCCATAAACTGACTGGAAACTGCTTAAGAAGTTGCTGTGGGTGTTGGCAGGCTGCAGGCCCAGTCTCTGGGCTGTCTGTATCTCTATTAATCGGCTTTGGTAATGTCAGCCATCTTAATGATATGGTGGCTCTCAGGATTCATGTCTCCAGCCTAGTCCTCCTCCACATCTCACTCGTACATGCTCCACCTAGACATCATCATGTCTTCACCTTTCCTGGAAGCCCTCTGGTTCAGCCACAGTCTCTCCCTGGATCACCCTAGCAGCATTAACAGACACATTCATCTTCAGCTCAGCCCAAGCTGCCTTTAGAATCATCTGCCAGGTCAGCTCACTTCTCTGCTGGAAATTTTCCCCCATCTTGTGCAGAGGGAAACACAGTTTCTTCATGGCCTTCAAGACCCTCCTATCTCAGACGCCCATGACTCTGGCCTCAGCCCTGGCTGCCCTCCCTTGTCATTCTGCTCTGCCTGTCCCTCGCCCACACCAGCCACACACTTACCTCTGGCATTTACTATAGCTGTTCTCATGGCCAGGAACTCTTCTAAAAGTATGCACAGGGCTCATGGTGTTAATCAGGGTTCTCCAGAGAACACAAAAGGATGCATTCCAGCCATTGGTAACCATGGGGTACTGGTTCCAGGAATCCCTTAGATACTAAAATGCATAGATGCTCAAGTCCTTGATAGAAAGTGGCTTCATGTTTGTGTATAATTTGTATAAAGCTTCTCATTTACATAAAATCATCTCAAGATCACTTGGAATGATACAACATAAATACCATGGAAACATGTTACATTGCATCGGATAAAGAACAGTGATAAGAAAATATCTGACTATGTTCTGATATCCAGCTAAAGGAAACCATGGATGTGAGGCCCATACATTTAAAAGGCTGATGATGTAGGATCAAAAGGATTTATTATAGTAAACTGGCTCATTGTGAGTATACAGCCAGGTCCCAAGACTAGCAGTCGGCAAGCTAGAGATGCAGGAGAGCTCTTCCAAGTTCAAAGGCCAAATAAAACTGAGGCCCATCTAGCTATGAGAAATTCAGGCAGGGGGATTCCCTTTTATTTGGAGAAGTTTAGGGCTTTGTTCCACACAGGATTTCATCTAATTGGACAAGACATAACCTTCTACAATATACTACTTCAAATGTTAACTCATCGCCAAACACCGTTGCATGGTATTCTCAGAATAATGCTTGGCCAAATATCTAGGCATCCTACAGCCCAGTCAAGTTGATAGCTGTAATTAACCAACACTCTTCTTCTTGTACAGTCCCTAGGTTTTGGTCAAGTGTGACTTTAGCACTGAGATTTTCGTAGCTAATTATTGATAATGAAACTTTCCTTCCATACCATGACTTACCCAGTGACTCATCTTGCTTTTCTTTCTCCAAAGCACTTCCCACTAACCTGCCATTTAATGTGTGTGTGTGTGTGTATATATATATATATATATATATATATATATATATATATATATATGTCATTATAATTTATTCATTCTTTTCACTTAGTGCTATTTATCTAAGGCTATAAAGTCTTCAGAGGACAGGGACCTTGCTTTGTTGGCACTTGCATTTCCAGTACCTCAAACAATTCCTGACACCAAACAACTGCTTGTACACTCTTTACTGACTGGGTATATGGTCTTCTACTTGGCCAATGAATGAAGTCATTTTTGAGCTGTATACCTTCGTTTAGTCAGTGGTCAATCTGGTGTGTGTGTGTGTGTGTGTGTGTGTGTGTATGTGTGTTATACGCATGTTCATATGGTTGTACGCATGTTTATGGAGGTCAGAGGCCAATGTCTGGTGTTTTCCTCAGTTGCACATCTCCCTCCTTTTTGAGCCATGGTCTCTCATTGAACTAGCTCACTGATTGAGCCAGACTGGCTGATTTAGCTAAATTGACTGCCCTCTTAACTGGGATTATGGTGGCATAGAGTCAGCCAAAGTGGTCCTTAGGCATAGTAAATCTACAGACAGTGAATCTAACACACATGTGTGTTAAGCCATGTATTCTCTCCCTTGGTTATGGACTGTCCGTAGGTATCTTTCTATTCTTTATAAAGTCCCACAGAAAGTGAGTTTTCAAAGGACATAAGAAACTTGAAGGCACTATGGACTTTCAGAAGAGGGAGAGATCTGAGCTCACCAGTAATATGGAGTCTCCATGTGAAGACTGAGCTCTGAGAGCAGGATTGTGTAACACAAATTGTTAAACTGTCTTAACAGAAATCTGGAGCCAGATATTGGGGTGAAAGCTGAAAGATCAGAGAAGCAGAACAGCCAGCCATTAGCTTACCTCTACAAAATCCTCAGCCGAGAGAGAGAGAGAGAGAGAGAGAGAGAGAGAGAGAGAGAGAGAGAGAGAGAGAGATAGAGATATCCTGTTTTTTCACACCTTATATACCTTTCTGTGTCCTGCTATATTACTTCCTGGGATTAAAGGCGTGTGTCACCAGTGCCTGGTTCTGTTTCTCTCATGTAGCCCAGTGTGGCCTTGAACTCACAGAGATCCAGACGAATCTCTGCCTCCCGAGTGATAGGATTAAAGATGTATGCCACCACTGTCTGACCTCTATGTCTAATTTAGTGGCTGGCTCTGTACTCTGATCCCCAAGTAAGCTTTATTGGGGTACATAATATATCACCACTGAGTGGAAAGGACATGTCAGGCTAAGGACTAATTTCAAGTATAAATACAGGGTTAAGAGCATAACTGTGGATGCAAACCATAGTAGAAAAACCTCCAGGAAGTACCAGTTGACAATTGCTATGCTGGGAATGAGTTGGTCAGGTACATTCAAGGAGTGTGCAACTCAAGTCTCCAAGTTTGACTTTCCAATGAGGTAGTTTGCTGGCCTGCATGACACTGCATCTCCGGCCCTCACTGATGCTGGAAGCTCAGGCATCCTCTGCTCTCCTGTCTAGAGTACCTCTGATGTCTGATAGGAACAGGTGAGATCACAATAACCCTGGAATCAGCGAGAAGCTGCATCTGTAAAGCTCTCATCTCCATCTTCTGAGTGTTTAATTAGTTGATTCTTACACCTTCAGTTGCACAAAGGCACCTGGTTAATGCTGACTCCAGCTCTTTCTATGGGAGGTGGGTGGAGAGGGCAGGCGCCTAACTGAATGATTATGAGTGTGACAGAGCCCTGGACTCCTTCTTGATTTCACTACTGCTCCCCATTGACTCCGACTTGCTAACGAACTGTGCCAGTAGTTGCTATGGTATTCCTTTTCGCCTTCTTCCTTTTAAAACTCACCAACTTCTCATCATTTTAAGGACCTCTTCAAAGAACAAGATTAAAAGGTGTTCTTAGCTCACTGCTCTTTGACTTTCTCTTTTTCTATATTTTTTATTTTTTTCCTGTCTCTATTCCTCTGTCTGTCTCTATTTCTGTCTGTCTGTCCCTTTCTGCCCTTTCTTCCTCATCTCGATCTCTCTGACACATAATGGAGCATTATAATTAAAAAGAGTACATGAGGAACAATGAGAATGTCCCTGAATAGCTGGGCTTCATTGGGCAAGTTGTGTCTCCATATAGGTAATCCCACTGAACACGGGGTGTTTGCAGAAAGAGAAGGCAGAGCAGAGCCATAGAAGACAAACCATTCTCCTTGTGCCAAGAGGCCCAGGGTCTTCTGCTCTGGGTCCTCTGCCAGCTCTGCAGGCCTGCGTAGATCTTCCTGGATCTCTAGCATCTAACTTGATGGAATAAAGATCACACTAAACTGGGGGTGCAAAGGACAAGTGATGGCCTAGCAGGTGGTTATGGCTTTCTGCTCAGGCAGGCCAGGGTTTATTATCAGCTGCACGGCCTTGGGAAGTTACTTATTAATAATTCTTAATATTCTTTGTGTATCAGCTGACAGAGTAAACTCCTACACTGTGTCCCAGTGATTTTTTTTTAGTGCTATGAAGGGGCTAATTTTATTTGATCCATTTATTTCTCGAGACAGGGTTTTATATACTCCAGATGGGCCTGGAACTATGTAACTGGTGACCTTGAATTTCTGACCCTCCTGAGAGTTTCCCTAGTGATGGGGGGTACCGGTGTTAACTGCCAAATCATCTGCAGTGCTAGGACCCTAACCCCAAGCTCTGGGCATGCTAGACAATATTTTATCAGCTAATTTACATCCAAGCTCTGTTTGCTTTATTTTGTAGAAAAAAGAATGGGGTTCCAAAAGGCTCAGGTGATTGCTAGGAGCATGAAAGCAGGGACAGAAATGCTCTGTTAGCTCTGGAGCCCATATTTTGTCATTGGGGTACCGTGGCACCAAGCTTCTGTATGCGGCCTCTCAAGTTCACAGGTAAATTGTTCTTACAATAAGTACTAAGGAGTTATGTGTTACTGTGAGGATTAAGTGAAATAATACACATCAGTGTCTCAAGGCACATTGTGTGTGTGTGTGTGTGTGTGTGTGTGTGTGTGTGTGTGTGTGTGTATGAGTGTGTGTATGTATGTATATCTGTTGGTTTATGCAGGCAAACATATATGTATATCTGTGGATACCAGAGGATGCCCTCTAGTGTTGTTCCTCAGGAGCCATTCACTCTGTTTTTTAAGACTGGGTCTCTTGCTGGCCTGGATCTTGCTGAATAGGCTAGTCAGGCTGGCTCTTCAGAAAGCCCCAGGGATTCTCCTATCTCCAGGATTGAGACAACAAGCATATGGCTCCATGACTGGCTTTTCAATGTAGGTTCTGGGGATGGAACTCAAGTCATCTCACTTGAAAGGCAAGCACCTTGCCAACTGAACTATCTCCCTACCCCCTATGCCATCTTAAATATTTAGTTTTGGAATATGTGAGACAACATACATACATGGATATGAATAAATGGTTTACAACCATTTAAGTACTGTGCCAGGCGCTACCAAGACGTCTCTCTCCAGCATTCCTTCCAGCTTTTGATTCAGACCTGGTGTGACTCATAGTCCTCGGGCTGTCAGCTCCAGCAGGAGTTCCCAGACCACTTTATGCATCGATGACAAATGAGATCCACAACGCTTTGACTTCTGTATTAATTAAATGTGAGAAAGCAAGCAGCTCTATGAAGTGACATCTTTGTGTTTCCTAACTTTGTATTTCCACCGTGCCTTGCAGCCGCACCCCTCAGAGCAACATCGATTCAGAATTCTGCTGTCTGAATGATGAGTCACAGGTTTGCTACTGAGTTTTACCCCATGTTCCAAAAAGGAAAACTGTGCCTTGAGAAGCACAGGAAAAGAACAGTCAGGCAGGGGTTTTGGGTGATTTGTGCCAAGTGTACAGACGTCATGCTCATCTCCACTTGCATAGACAATAGGCATTCATGGATCCCTTCCTCAATCCTGGGTGCTGGGGAAACGATCAGGTGAGTGTGACTTCCTTTCTGGAGGAGGGAAGGGAAAGAGCTTCCTAGTTACTGCCTGCTTTGGGCTTGACATTTAAATTCTTACAACAACCCATTTGAGGTATGTGTTACTATTCCTAGCTTGAACAGGGATTGAAATTCAGAAAGTTCAGAAGTTTGCTCAAAGATCCTGGAGGAAGGAAGCAAAGACAAGGCAGCTGATGGCCCTGCCACCATTTTATTATATCTGCTTAGAGAAACTCATGTCCCATGGGGAAGAGACACCCAAATAATGACTCATGCAGAGAGAAGCGTCTGGATTGTTAACCCTGTGGTGTGTAAGGGTCAGCAGTAAGCTTCTGCCAGCAGCTATGGCTGTTCTTCCATTCCCAGCTTCACCCCATGGTTCTTAACAACCCATGTTATATGACTATTTCAGTCCACTGATAAATGCTCAGGAAGTTTTAAGGTCACATCGAAGATAAGTAAGTGTTAACGACAGGCAGGTCTGGCCTTCCTCATGCAGGTGGAAGAAAAACTGGAGGACTGGGTGCCCACAACCTTCTTAAACATGGGTCTCACCACACAAACTCTCCTCCTGTCCCAACTCCTGGTGCTAAAAGAGGTGGAGTGTGGAGCTCAGCCTTGAACCTGTGCACTGTGAGGCATTAGCCCACTGCTGAAACATCCTTTCCACTCAGTCACTGGTTCTTTACATGTCCAGTCATCCACATCCTTCTTCTTCCTTTCAGGGCTTCATGCACTGGCTTAACTTCTACAGCCAGCTAGGGTCGTAAGTCAAGCGCTTGCTTTCCCATAAGGCCTGGCTTCTTCCCAAATGCAGTGAATGGATCCCCCTTCCACCTGTTTTATCATAGCGCTTTGCTGATGCTTTTGCAACAGATCATCACATAGCCTGCCTGGGAACGTCCCTGATCATGAATGCTCGCACTTATAGAGGAGATTTGATCATCTTGGATTTCTCCTCAGGGCCTGGCACAGAGACTTGCTCACAGCACATACTCAATAAAGCATTACGGGACTTAACTAGCAAACCATGAAGTGTGAAGAATGATTCTAGTTCCCGAGTAGCCATTGGCCTGTGTGCCGTCAGACCATTCCTCTGTTTTCTGTTGCTTTGCTCTGGGTGGCAGGGCTCTCATTCTTACAAAACACTTCTCAGGGGCGTGTTTCCAGTTCTGAGATTACTCTATATATCTGGAACCTGGCTCCCAATTCTGTCTTTGCTACTAAACATTACTGAGAAATTCAGGTTCATTGGACTTTAGATTGCTCTTTAATAGAATGAAGATGTTGAATTAATATTCTTTGAAGACCTAAGCACTCATCTATCTATTCCTTTGTATCTACATACACACTCTCTCACACACAGAACAATGGATTAAGTACCTTTTCTTTGCCAGACGACTGGGCTTCTTAGTGAGTTCAGCATGGCTCCTCCATGCAGTAGTGAGAGTGCTATAAACAGGCCTGCTCTCTAGAGAAGGTGACAGTCTGCTGTGGAGTCAGCAGGAGCCAAGGGTTTGAGGATGAGATGAGAGTGTAATGGATGGAAGTCGGAGGAAGGAAGTCTGTTTTTGTCTCAGGATAATAGAGGGATTTGTTTCATCAATCAGACAAGTTGCAAAGTGATATCCCCACCAGCAAACATACCCAGAAAGAAGCTGCATGATTCCATAGCAAGTGATGGGATGCTTCCCTGCTTGGAGAAGGTAGACTGGGTGGCTCTTGAGAAGGGCATTTGGGTCTAAGCTATTAGAATTCTAAAAGGCAAGCTCTCCACTCTTCGAAGTCAGTGGTTTTGAATCTCTGTGAAAACTAGCATAGCTATCCCTTGACATGAAGCCCTGTGGAATCCAGCCAGCAAACCTGAACCTATTCTAGGGTCTCCTCTCTGGGTCCTATTCCCCTTATTTCCCAGGAAAACTGCAGCTTCATGGGTCTAGAGAAATGGCCCAGTTGCTGAGAGCACTTACTGCTCTTGCAGAGGACCTGACTTTGGTTCCCAGCACCCTCACTGGGCAGCTTACAACCATCTGCAACTCAACTCATAACTGCCTGTAACCAGTTCCAGGGGATCTGACATCCTCTTCTGCTTCTGCAGGCACCTGCCCAGTGTAGTGCACATAAACTCAAGTCCACACACACACACACACACACACACACACACACACACACACACACACAGAGGGTGAGAGAGAGGGAGAGAGAGAGAGAGAGAGAGAGAGAGAGAGAGAGAGAGAGAGAGAGAGAGAGAGACCACCACCACCAAGAACAAAAAATGAATAAATACATAATTAAAACCTGGGCTTGGAGGGAGAATTCAGAGGTTAAGAGCATATACTGTTTTTCTATAGAAGAAAGTTCAGTACCAAGGAATCCAATGGCCACTTCTGCCTCTGTGGGCACATATTCATATGAATATACCCACACATAAACATACACTCATACACATTCAAAAGAAATGAAATAAAACTATAGCTTCAGAGGATGTAGGATATTCCTGTGACTGAGAAGATCTGTTCTGTCATAACATGCTGGTCTCAACTCCTCATTTTCTCTGGTCTTCGTGGCCCTGTGGCCATACTCTCATTTTTCTTGCTAACTTATCTTTGGTCACCAGGATCTTACTGTGGGACAGGCAGCATATTGTCCTGTCTCTAGGTCTGCCTGTGATTATGTCATGTTCTGAGGCTGGGCCTTCTGCCAACAAGTGTCTTCTCACTCCCTCCTGCCGTCTCCATGAAGACACTGCAATATGTCTCCTTTCTGACCCTCTCCTTTCCTCTTCACCCTCTCCCCCCGGCCCTGAGGACCTCTACTCATAGGCAGTAGTTCACATTTTCCAAGTTTCCACTCTGAGCTGGCTTAATGCTCACAATTTGTTCTCACATCAACAGTAAGAAATGGACATTAGCTTTTGCACCTCTGTCATGAATGAAGCAACTAGGTCTCAGAGAAGGTGAGTCACCCAAGGCTTGCAGTCTCTCAGCTGGAAAGCACTCAGCTGGGGTCATGTAACCGGATCTGCCATGTTCATTTTTGACTTCATGGAAACCCAATCCCTCCCCTCCCCTGCCCAGCCTGGCCTGGTTCTTCCTGGCTGTTCTCTCGGGTTTCTCACTACTCATAGATAGATGTCCTACCTAGCTTTTATTACAGTCTACTTTTATCTTCATTCTGTTCATGCGCAGTCACACTAAGTTCTCACTCTGTGTTGTGTAGCTAGAGTTTTCCTGCCTGGCCCACAGTCAGGACAAATCTCTCTCACCTGCCAGTCCCACAGCCGCTCAGACCCAACCAAGCAAACACAGAGACTTATATTGGTTACAAACTGTATGGCTGTGGCAGGCTTCTTGAAAAACTGTTCTTACAGCTTAAATTAATCCATTTCCATTAATCTATACCTTGCCACGTGGCTCGTGGCTTACCGGTACTTTACATCTTCCTTGTCCTGACGGTGGCTGGCAGTGTCTCTGACTCAGCCTTCCACTTCCCAGCTTTATTCTCCTCCTTGTCCCGCCTATGCTTCCTGCCTGGCCACTGGCCAATCAGTGATTTATTTATTGACCAATCAGAGCAACACATTTGCCATACAGAACATCCCACAGCAGTGTTGGACATGAGTTTTAAACATTTGATATCCTTTCCCCAGATCTTCGGTAGGCATACTTTGTTTTAGCCATCTTGAAAATGAGAATGTTGAGGCCCAGTGAGTTGAATAACATAGCCACACAGCTTTTAAATGGCAGGGCCAATGCACTTTGGGCCTCTGGTGGCAGAGCCTCAATTCCCAACAAGCAGACCATGACATGCAGAGTTCTGCCTGGCTAATTTATGTCTTCTCCACCAGCAGCAGCTAAGATGGTAAGATTCAGTGACAAAAGTCCTCAGTGGGGCTTGGTGAATGCCCCTCTCTATAGGTGTCAAAGTAGTAGTTACCCTGCAAAACTTTTTAACATGGAGACTCTTCAGCTCAGGCTGATAAATCAATGGTCAAGTGTGTTTGTGCATGCCTCTCTGTGTGTATATGTGTGTGTGTGTGTGTGTGTGTGTGTGTGTGTGTGCGCGTGCACACATGAGAGAGAGAGAGAGACAGAGAGAGACAGAGAGAGAGACAGAGAGAGAGAGACAGAGAGAGAGAGAGAGAGACGGGATGGTATTGGAGATGTCTCTACATAGATTAACTTGATAAGACAGGATTTGTTCATTCCCTCCTGGCTGCATCAGAATGTCTCACTCTGCTGCCATGAATAGCTGAAGTGTGACCTAACAAATAGATCTCCCCTGTTGTTCTGAATTTGGTAGATTTATGGTATGTGCTTGAAACCATGAGTTGGAAAGGATTCTGAGGTCACATTTGGTCCCAGCAGGAAAGAGAGAGACAATCTATTAATAATGTTTGTCATATGTACGGGAGGTGAAGGTGATACATATAAGTTATCCGATATCATACTCTGATTCCTTATCCTGCATCTTGCTTATTTTATTCTCATTTAAGAGTGACTGACCCATCCTTAGCCTACGATGTATCCTGAGCTTTCCCTGGGTCTCACCTAGTTCATGAGGATGGGCTCACTACAAACCAGGTAAAAAAACAAACAGAGGGGAGATGTTTATCCATAAAGAGGTTCTTTGTGTATATTTCTGATGTTCTTTCATGATTCAAATAAAGCATAGGGTAGAAGAGATTCTTCTCATCAGTACCACCCTGCACTCTTTCTTATAGGAAGTCATGGCGATACAGAACAGCATTTCTCCCGCTTTGCACCTGCTCTCCCGATGACTTGGACAGCTCTAGTGGCTGGTGAGGTCCTCAATGTTGTCGTAGATGCTTTCTAAGCTCAGTTTCCTCTCTTACAGGTTGAAAGCCATGTGACCTCACCTTGCAAAGCTCTCCATTCCGCCTCCCATCATTGTCTCCCTATCATTCTCTATCACAACACCCTGCTTTATTTTCCTCATGCCTGCTTCAGTGGCTTGTCTTCATTTTCTTACTGATTTATCCACTTGTTAAGGGTCATTATACACATGCCTCTGCATGTTTGTAAAGGTAAGTTTTGTTTTTAATTTTCTTATGCACCCATGTATCCTTCATACCTCTGAGATAAAGTGGAAAATGTGAGATTGATTCTAGACGTTAGATGCCTGCTCTGAAGTGAAGGGAATCTGAGATTTCAATGTTCCTTGTGGGGTTTGACCAGTTGCCACATGGAGACTGTGTTCTCTTGCAGTCTCCCAGATCTCCGAGAATTCTTAAAGCTCAAATGCCTCTCTGACCTTGAAGACATCTTCCTACTGTGCACATCCACCTGCTTTCCATCAAATCTGTCACAGGCTGGAAATAACTGAGAACTCACAATTCCATTCCGAGAGTGAATTGTGTCTCTTCATTCAAACAACCTTCTGGGACTAAGTCCAAAAACTCCATGCAGACAGGCAGAGTCTTGTGCCCAGTGTTCTCCAAACTGACATTCGTTCAGTATCTCCCTCACTCTCTCCAAAAGCTTAGTGAGTCCTCTTTGCCTAAAGACTGAAAGTCTAACATTTTAGGGGGAGATACTCAAAGACTTTCAGGTGTCCTGGCTTTTGTCCTTTTGACTCAAAATAGGTCTGAACCTTGACTGTTTCCCCAGACATGCCAGGCACAATCCTGTCCTCCTGCGATCCCTGCTTGGTCATCACTCGGTGGATAGTATTCTCTAGTCTTCCTTACCATCGCCGGAGATGACTGTCCCTTGAGGCCCTCCCACCCTGCACATTCCTACACTCACGCTTACTAACACATGATTTTAAAATGTACCATGCCCATGCATTTTCCTTAATCCCAACCCTCCTGGGAGCAAGTATGGTATCTAATTTATCTCCACATTCTTAATGCTCAGCAGAGTGTCTAGCCCAAATTAGAAAATCTCAAGTAGAGCCATATCTTAAAATTTAGAAGTGAGAAAATGAAAGTTCAGAAAAGAAGTGTCCTGTCCACATCTACACAGGTGGCTGCTAGAGGAAGACCTGGGCACCAATCTCATATTTATATTAGAAGCCATATGTTCAAATGCTACAACGGGCCACTGGCAGAAGGTTAGTAGTAGTGTAGGAATGGCAACCTATCTACCTAGAAGAAACCACCTAACAGCTACAGCTGACAGCCATCAGGCAGTCATGTAGGGGTATCACTGCCGGACATTCACAGTCTAAGGAAAGTAGGAAATCTGATACATGACATCTTAGAACATTTTTCATCTTGCCAACTTGACCTAATTAAAAGTACCACATGGTCCAAAGCACACCTCCTCTGTGAGCCAGATGAGGCCTAGTCTGCCTTTCGTGACCTGTGCTTTTTTTTCCTCCATAGGGCATCTCTGGACAGAGGACCATCCGTTAAGTGTCTCAGGCTTGCAGAGTCAGAGACAAGTTCCAGTTGCCTTTGTAGCTGAATTATTTAAAGCTGCTGGTATTAGGCTGATCTTAGAGCCTTCAAGGTGAGTGGGATGGGCACCCTTGAGTTTCACATGGGTGCTTTGAAGTTGTGTCAAGTCCAAATGACAGTTTTCCTGGTCATTAAAAATGGTCTGGAAATGGACTTGGCTGTGGATAAATGCAAATCAATACAAATTATGAAAGAGGTCCAGTGATGGATTGGCTGCCTGTCAAGAAAGATGAAATACTGAAGAACTGCTGTGAGAAGGTGGGGGGTGATGATGTCTGAATGCCTGGCTCTTTGGAAGGGGAAGGCAATTAACTACATCACTGTTCTGGTCTTGGGCTGGGGTCTGGGTTGTTTAGCCTTAGAAGTGATCAGCTCTGCCTTAATGTACACAGTGAGAGCCATGCAACTGGAGTTTGGTCCACTCTGACTTGAACAGCCATTTATTATGACAAAATGAGTGGGTATTGACCTGCAGACTCTAATGCTGGGTGTCAGTGTATTAATAACAGGCTGTTGCATGCTGTGTCTAAATGCTGGGGATGAAAGGATCGCCATCCTTTCAAAAAAATCAAAGAGCTAGTGTCACTTAGATCTGCAGTGATTGCTCCCAGGTTATCTACTTGCAAATGTGAGTTGAGGGGTGTGAAGGGGAACAGCAGGGAGTGAGATGGGTTCAAACTGAAACTCTACCATCGCTAGCCTCTCATCCTTGGGTATTTCTGTCTAACCAGGCTTTGGTCTCAGGACTATCATCTGTAGACAGGGGCATGATATCTTCCTCTCATATTGGCTGGGATCTGAGGCCAGTGAACCAACCTTGCACAGTGTGAGACACAGACTTGTTGCTGAATGCACACTCGATTCCCTTTTCCACCCCGTTCTCAAACCACCTAATCAGAGATGGTCATGAGACTTGCTTAGCTCTCTACCTGACGTTGCCTCAGGCTTTCCTCTGCTGTGCAAGAAATCCTTTTGTGTTTCCCAGCTGCCCTCTTCCCCCAAGTACTGGGAATTCAACGTAGGCCTTGTGTGTCCTAGGTAAGACTCTACTGAGCTACACAAACTAGACCTCTTTTTACCTTTTCATTTGAGACAAGGTCTCACAGAGTTTCCCAGGCTGGTCATGAACTCATACTGTAGCTCATGTAGGCCTTGAACTTGAGATCCTCCTATCTCCAGCTCTTAAGTAGCTGGGTTTATGAGTTTTGCCCATTGCTGGCAGCTACTGCTTCTCCTCTTCATCCTCTTCCTCTTTTTCTTCCTCTTCTTCTTTTCCTTCTCCTTCCTGTTTCAGTATTTCATCTTTCACATTCTACAGTAGGTACCAAATTGTTCATTGTGACATTTGTGGCTCAGGCATTTCACAGGAAGCATGTTCCCTGCCAGTCACTTGTGCCATGGGGTTATTCTGTTCCACTAGGGCACGTGACTCAGGTGAAACCCTGAACATGCTAGTCCTAGAACCTGCAGAGTTCCTGACTCTTCACCTGTTCCTGGCATGGACAAATGACTATTGGGAATAGAATAGAAGCTACAACTTCAATGCCAGAGGGTGAGCCTAGCAGGCATCCCTGAGTAAGTCACTTCTGAGCTGGACTGTGGAAGATCAGGGAGATTTTTCTAGGCATAAAATAATGAAGATCAATGTGAGCAAGAGAAAGCCTATGTAGAGGAATGGCCACATGATCATAGGGGCTGTGCAGCTGGAGGAGGAGGCACACTTCAACATAGTGTGTGTGAGCTTTCTATCTGGTGGCCACATTGCAGTCCCCCACAAGCTTGTTAGGAAAACACTACACTTCCTGCTTTGTGGAGGGGAACACTTCAAGCTGAAAGCTTAATCATTTATTGGGGCCACACAATGCAAATGTAGCTGAGGTGGATTCTGAACGTGGGTCTGCCTGACTCTGATGTGATGTTCTTAACTCCCACTATATGTGGCTATTAGGATTCACGGATATAATGCTGCTAGAATTCCCCAACATGCTGGTGTTAACTTAATCCCTAAAGGTGAGCACAAGTGACTGCCTTTGTTTTTAAAAGCTGTATGCCTATGCATGTGCACCTTTGTGTGTCCATGTATGTGTCGTGTACATGACCACATGGTTTGTGTGAGTGTGCTTGTGTGTGTATGTGGAAGCCAGAGAGGAAGTCAGGTGTCATTCAAGTGACATCCACTTTATTTTTCTAGGGACAGAATTGCTTCCTGGCTTAGAGCTTGCCAAATTGCCTGGCTGGCTGGCAAGCCCCAGGGATCAGTCTGCTTCTGTGTCACCAGTGCTGGCTTTTCTGTGTGGGTCTGGGGATTGGACTCAGATCCTCATGCTCACAAGGCAAGCACATTACTGACTGTGCTATCTCTGCAGTCCATGACTGCCTTTCTCGAAGCTATTCTTTCTCAATTTTGAAAGTCTTCCATTGCTTGGAAAAACTATCCTCTATTTGCATGGCAGAGTGAGGTCAGCACGTGAGGAAAGCCATATTCCCACACAGCTTATTTCAGTTTGTATTTTAGCCAAATCGCCTGAGATGTTTTCAGCTTAGACTGAGGACAGCTTGCTGAGATCCATACTGTCTGACTTAGAGAGTTTTTAATTTTACCGGGTATGTTTCACTGTGCTGCAGCCCAGGCTAATCACCATGGTGATATCTTGGGACATTCAGTAGGGTTAGCACAGGAGCTAAAGACAGCTACTCCTATAGGCTGTGTTAGTGCAGGTGAACAAGGCCTTCTGATAGATCTGACACCTCTGGGATCCTTCTGTCTGCTGTCAAGATGTCTCCGATGCCGTGGGCTCCTGAGTTCTGAGCTCAGTTACACCATCTTTCCCCTAAGTGCAATCCTCAGTGTGGATTTATTAAGTTAGATATAGACATTTCTTTCAATAAGGTAACGTAAATAAATAGATGGATACTAAGTGAGCAGCATTAAACTTATGCAGGTACTTCTGAGGAATGGTCACATACACCCGGACCACTCAGGCACTTCCAGTGAATGGTCACAAGCACCTCGACCACTCAGGCACTTCCAATGAATAGTCACATACACCTCGACCACTCAGGCACTTCCAAGGAATGGTTACATAGACCTTGTCACAAAGCAAAAATAGAAGCGAACAGACAAACGAGGTTCTATTTCTGCTCCATTGTACACCTCAGCTATCCAGCTAGATCATAGGTGGCCAAGTCAGTCACCAGTCACAAGTCCTATCCGCTGTCACAGTGTCTCCACAGCGCCAAAAACATCAGAAGAGAAAGCCAAGCAAGACGCAGAAGAGACTTTCGATTAGACCTGATTGCTAGCACAGAGTCCTTGGTCCTTCTCCAGTTCCTATTTGTTCCCTAAAATCAGAAATGTGCAGTATCCTCTTGGTTGTACATTCTGTGTCCATCTCCTGTGTGTTAGCAAGTATACACATAAAAGAACTCAAGATGTGATTTGTGGAGACTGGTCCAAATGTTTACTTCGGGGCTGTGGAGATGGCTCAGTGAAGTATCCTCCATGCGAGCATGAGGACTTGATTTCCATGCCCAGCACCAACATAAAAAGCTAGGTGTGGTGGCATGAGTTTGTAACCCCAGCACAAGGGAGGTAGTGGAGAGAAAGAGATCCCAGAGGCTTGCTGGCCAACAGTCTAGTCAAATTCTAGTGAGCGATCCCCATTTCAAAAAACAAAGTGGACAGCACTGGAGGAGGAATATCACCTGAGGTTGTCTCCTGGTCTACACACACACACACACACACACACACACACACACACACACACACACCCATGTGCAAATGTACCTACACACACATAGATGCACATGCATACATACAGAACTCACTTTATTATTGGTTGATCATAGAACAGTAAGCATTATGGTTTGAATATGAAATGTCTGCAATAAGTTCATAATGAATATTTGGTCCCAAGCTGGTGGCACTGTTTGGGAAGCTATGAAACCTTTGGGGTAGGAGGTACAGATAGTGATGGTGGACTACTAGAAGCTGCCCTTTGAAGATTATAGCCTGCTATCTCCTCAGACCCAAGTTCCCTGCTTCCTCATCTACCTAGATTCCAGGAGCCTCACCACATGCTCTGGCCACTATGAACTTCACCGAGCCTTCCCAGCAATGATGAACTAAAACTGTGATCCATAATGAATCTTTTCATTCTTCACTTGCTTCCGGAAGGTGCTCAGTGACAGTCATGGGAAAACTAATGAACACAGTGGGCAAGTCAAGTCATCCTCAGCCCTTTACATCTGTACCAGGAAAATGGGTAGTAATACCTACCTTGTCTCTCCCCTAAGACAACTTGGAAGACAGTGATGTGACATATGCACATTAAACTTTATGAACCCTCTTTGTACCTATGACTTTGCCTTATTCATTTAAGCCTCAGTTTCATAATCTGGAAATGCTGTTCATCCCTAGGGAATGTACTAACACAGTAGTTGGCACAGGGCATGCACTCAGGTAATGAACGATGTAAAGAATCAGTCCTCAATCTCACGATAACTTTCAAGGTTGTAATAATGTTAGGATTCCTTTGTACAGACAAAGAAAAATGTGCATTGTAAATATCATTTATGGTAACAGTACTTATCACTACAACTATTATTTAATCATATTTGGAGAGCAATCATAGCTAGTTCATACAGAATTCTGCTCCTGTTCTTTCATAACAGTAACACAGAGCTTAATTAGCCTCAGTATTAAGCAGGCATGTTAGCAACTGGCAATTGAATAGAACCGAGCAGATGTGAGCAGCACTCACTTGTGAGGGTGCTACCCCACTCCACCACAGCTGTGGAGGGTCCCTTTTCAGTTGGTGTTACTCTCCGGGACTCTGGGCTGCTCACAGCCCCATCCTGATCGATGGGGCTTTTTCAGCTTCCTTCATAAAAAGTAGTATGCGCCAAGCCTGCTGGGGCAGGAAATAGTTTTGCGCTAATGAGTTTGTGCTTCGCTGACGCTTTCCCATTAAAATCATGTTAACCATGCCCCCCCCCCTTGTTAATCATCCCAAAATCAGTTTATTAATTAACTCATTTTGGGAAATGGCAATTTAGTCAGAGCTCTCCAGCTCATTAGCATGTTACCAGGACAGAGGAAATAGATGTCACTGAGACCCCTCCCTGCACGCTCAACTCAGCCAGCCCTGTGACTTCTTCAATGCTTTCACTCTGTCCCTCCACTAATTCACATGACAAAGAGTGACTGGAAATGTCCTGGCTGCCTGACTCTGCACTTCACTTGGGGGCAAGAGCTGTAAAATACACTCTTTGTCTCAAGAATATCTTAGGCTAAGACAGCAGGGGTGGGAGTGAAGTTGGAGTGGGAGAGTTGGAAGCAGAACACAGAGGCTTCATGTAGTTCTGGAACTTTACCCCCCCCCCCTCCGGCACACTCTATGTGTGTGTGGTATATGTGGTTGTTTGCCTGTTTGTGTATATGTTCACGTGGCCATGTGAAGTCACATGCCTGTGTGTGTATGCCCACACAGAGGCCAGAGGTTGACGCTGAGTGTCTCTCTGTATTGTACGCTGTCCTAGTTTTTGATATAGGGTCTCTCTCATTGAACCTAGGAACGTAAAGATGGCTACATTAGCTCCTGGAGATCACCAGTTGTCTAGACAAGTTGGCACGAGAGCTGAGGGGATCTGGCTTCCTCTGTCTTCTCAGCACTAGGGTTACAGATGCACAACGCCATGCCTAGCTCTTATTTGGGCACTGGCATCCCAACTCAGGTCCTCACGCTTGCCATGTCTGCAGTCCTGTTTTGGCATTTTTTAGACTATCCATCCATCAGGCATGCCTCAGGAGCGTGCATAGCTTTTCAAAGGCACTTTGAGACAGTGAGAAGTGGATAATTGCATTTGTGTAGGGAGTGCTGAGACTTTCCCACTCAAACTCCCGTTTTATAAGGATGGTAATATTATGAAAACCAGGATCTCATAGGAATGGAATGATTACTGTGTGCCAGGCACTGTCCCAACCACTGTGTGATAACTCACTCAGTGAATCACGGTGATTAATGACTCACTGAATGAATGACAATAGTTATTGACTTACTAACTTACCTAATGCTCACTGTAGACTGGTAAGATGGGCATTGTTAATACCCCCATTTACCAGTGGGGAAACCAAGGCAGGTTACAAAGATTTGGACACAAACAATTTAGCCTCAGAATTATAAGTCAATGAGACCCAGGAAATGAAGTGACTTTTCGCCATCACATGGTGTATGTGTATGTGTGTGTGTGTGTGTGTGTGTGTGTGTGTGTGTGTGTGCAGTTCACTCCTCTCCAGTGGCCAAGTCAGTATTTTTCCTTCTTTGTCATGCTGTTAGTTTCCAGAAATTCCCATCCCTTGGCTAGGTTTCTCATAAACTATAATTCAGATCTTGTGCACATTTGGGGGGCAGGGAGCAGTTCAAGTGTTGGGTTAACTCCTTATCTTCAGTGTTGGGAGAGGACATGCCTGAGTAGAACCTGTGAGTGGGATGTTTGAATCAGACATAGGATTTAGCCATTGACAATGTAGGATCTCACTCCAGAGGAGCTAAGCTTTTTAACTGACTGGGGATCAAATGCTTTACCAAGCCCAGTCTTCTCATATGAAAAATAAGCCTGTAGGTGGATACCCAGGGCCAGTAGGGTGATAAGTGTCCTGTGACTAGAAGTCACTGTGATGGATAGCAGAAGTCATTCACTCTCCTTATTAACTTGACTTCCTTTCAATTCCAGGCTTGTCCCCACTGCAGGATTGAGGAATCTGGGGGGGCAGTCTGCCTGTGCGGAGATGGTGGCCTTTCCTTCAGCTTATCAGAGATTAAAGGATAGTGCTGGGTTTAGTGAGCTAGTCTGCCCAGGATGCCTTCAGGTCATTAAGGTATCCCAGCCAGAGAAGCATGCAGAGCTACCCTGTCACTATTCAGAACACCCTTGGTTGATTTCTTTCCTCCTTAGGAGGTGAGATGATGCTGGGATCTGACCAAGTCATGGCCCTGGAAGGGGTATGGTCCCTTAAACCATTCAGCTATTATCTATATCTGTTAAATGCCCATCTATGCTTCCCCTTCTATGTGCTTATAGCTGATTTTTCTATAATCATTAAAAAGAGTATCAAATTGTCATAGGTGACATACATGTCTTCAGGTAGTGCCAAGATCCAAAGTGGGTGTTCTGTGAGTAGACTACTTCTATTAGTCACTTACAGGTTAAGCTGAATTAGGAAGCCATTTTTCATCTTAAACAGGTAGCAAGAACAGTACTTATGATTTTAGAGGTGTTGGGGAGAATAAACAGGTAAGCCCAAAGATCCCAATGGTGCTTGGCTGTGAACAGAAAGTTGGTCCATAAGAGACCAGTCATCATCATTGTTGTTCAGTGCTGCTTGCTCCTCTGTGGTTGGCAAGGAAGCCAATCAATTGTACCATGAACCAGAGACAAGAGTTTTGGTAAAGGAGCTGGGGAATCGGTCATGAGTGTTCTCACAATGGAGTCCAATCAATGGGATTGAACACTACTTGGTCTTTACTGCATCCATCACTCTAGACAGGGAGGTCTATGAGCACGGGGAGGTCATGGCTGGTGCTCAGCATGCAACATCACCATCCACCATTGTAGGTGACAGTGAGTGACAAAAAAACCTTAATCTGAGTCTACAGAGTGCAACTAAGATTTATGAAGTACCTTTAGGGATAAGAGGCAAGATCCGTGTAAATACCAGCAAATACTATGCAAATAAAATAGGTTTGCCTAGTTGTGTTGAACAATTTGCTAGGAGCCTAAAGATATTTCTTATGAGAGAGGTGGAGAGACTTGCCTTGCAGCTCACAGACATGATCTCAAGAAGCAGACAGAAGTTCAGGCCTGGGTTCTATAGCAATGACTTTCAATATTCTTGTGTTTTTTCTATTAAACTATATGCCTGTGTGTATATTATGTACATATGTGTGTATGCTTAAGTGTCTGTGTGCATGTGTGTGGTTGTGCCTTCCCATTCATGGTGTGCACAGGGGCTAGGAGGTGTCAAATATTCTTTATCCCTCTCCCCATATTTCTTTGAGGCAATGCTTCCTCCTGAACATGGGGCTTACATTTCGGCTAGGCTGGAGCCAGCAAGCCCCTCCTGTTCTTGTTCACACAATCCTCTTGCTCACACCCCAAATTCAGAGCTAGGGTAGGGTTAGAAGTGTTTACAGGGATGCTTGATTGTTATGTGAGTGCTGGGAGCTGAACTCCAGTCCTCATGATTGCAGAAAAAGTGTTCTTAGCCACTGAGCCATCTCCTCAGCCCCAGAAGGTTTTTTTTTTTCCATAAGTAACATTCAATCTGAAGACCAATATGCAAAACAACAACCAAAGAGGAAGACAGGAGCAATGAGTCATCACATTCAACTCTTTGCCGCCTCAAAAATAACATCCTTGGTAAGGCTCATGATCTTCTTCAGAAGATGCTTGGAGATGCTTGGAGAAGATGTTTTAGAGATACTTGGAGTCCACCTTCCTTCAAGGTTCTCACAGCAGGATGTTGTTATACCAATCGGACAGCTAGCTTCCTACAGGATCTTCTTCAGGAGTTTCAGCCCTTCTAACCCTTGTTTAAGTGGGACATCTTTATTCATAAAGGAGAGCTGGAATCATCACCAAAAAGGGTTCATTTCACCTGAATGGGATAGCTACTAAATATTAAGAGCTGCTCAGAGAGGGATACTGGCTGAACCGAAAGGAGCTTGGGAAATACTTTGTCACCCTCCTCATGCTCATGATGAATTGGGGTCCAGGAAGGAACTGAGTGCTGGCTGTTCGCCTAGCCTGACTCAGGCCCAGAGTTGATTTCAATGTTGATGACGACATGATGGTAACAGCTGCCGCTTCATGATACCTTGTTCTAGACACTTGAACACCTGCCCTTATTTAACACTCTTATTCCCTCTGTGACGCAGTGTGGCAAAGGAGCTGCTGTGTGTTCATCAGACCTGGCCTCTACTCCAAGACATGAGTGGCATTTCCCACTTGTCTTTGAAAATGCGTTAGGTTGCAGTCCAAGGAACAACTAAATTCCAGTCTACAAACTGTAGGTCCTAGTTATATGTCTTTTCTTTTTTTTTTTTAATATATTAAATTTTATTAACTCTTTTTTTTTAATTTTTATTTTGCAATACAATTCAGTTCCACATATCAGCCACAGATTCCCTTGTTCTCCCCCCTCCCGCCCCCCTCACCCTCCCCCCCAGCCCGCCCCTGATTCTAATCTCCTCCAGGGCAAAGCCATCCCCACAGACTGAGATCAACCTGGTGGACTCAGTCCAGGCAGGTCCAGTCCCCTCCTCCCAGGCCGAGCCAAGGGACCCTGCATAGGCCCCAGGTTTCAAACAGCCAACTCATGCAATGAGCACCGGACCCGGTGCCACTGCCTGGATGCCTCCCAAACAGATCAGGCCAATCAACTGTCTCACCCACTCAGAGGGCCTGATCCATTTGGTGACCCCTCAGCCATTGGTTCATATTTCATGTGTTTCCGTTCGTTCGGCTATTTGTCTCTGTGCTTAATCCGACCTTGGTCACAACAATTCTCGCTCATATAAACCCTCCTCATTCTCGCTAATTGGACTCCCAGAGATCCACCTGGGGCCTAGTCATGGGTCTCTGCATCCAGATCCCTCAGTAGTTGGATGAGGTTTCTAGCACGACAATTAGGGTGTTTGGCCATCCCATCACCAGAGTAGGTCAGTTCGGACTGTCTCTCGACCATTGCCAGCAGTCTGTTGTGGGGGTATCTTTGTGGATTTCTGTGGGCCTCTCTAGCACTTTGTTTCTTCCTATTCTCATGTGGTCTTCATTTACCATGGTCTCCTATTCTTTGTTCTCCCTCTCTGTTGTTGATCCAGCTGGGATCTCTCACTCACCCAAGCTCTCTTTCCCTCGACCCTCGCCCTTCACTACCCCCACTCATGTCCAGGCTGTTCATGTAGATCTCAATCCATTTCTCTGTCATTGGGCGATCCCTGTGTCTTTCTTGGGGTCCTGTTTTCCAGGCAGCCTGCCTGGTGATGTGAGTAGCAGTCCAGTCATCCTTGTTCCACATCTAGTATCCTGTTATGAGTGAGTACATACCATGTTTGTCTTTCTGAGTCTGGGATACCTCACTCAGGATGATTTTTTCTAGATCCATCCATTTGTCTGCAAACCTCATGATGTCATTGTTTTTCTCTGCTGAGTAGTATTCCATTGTGTATATGTACCACATTTTGTTTATCCATTCTTCCGTTGAAGGGCATCTAGGTTGTTTCCATGTTCTGGCTATTACAAACAATGCTGATATGAACATAGCTGAACAAGTGCTCTTGTGGTGTGGTTGAGCATTCCTTGGGTATATGCCCAAGAGTGGTATAGCTGGATCTTGGGGGAGATGGATTCCCAATTTTCTAAGAAATCGCCATATTGATTTCCAAAGTGGTTGTACAAGCTTGCATTCCCACCAGCAGTGGAGGAGAGTTCCCCTAGCTCCACATCCTCTCCAGCATAAGGTGTCTTCAGTGTTTTTGATCTTAGCCATTCTGACAGGCGTAAGGTATCTCAGAGTTGTTTTGATTTGCATTTCCCTGATGATTAGGGATGTTGAGCAATTCCTTAAATGTCTTTCAGCCATTTGAGTTTCCTCTGTTGAGAATTCTCTGTTTAGTTCTATAGCCCATTTCTTAATTGGACTGTTGGGCATTTTGGTGTCTAATTTCTTGAGTTCTTTATATATTCTGGATATCAGTCCTCTCTCAGATGTGGGATTGGTGAATATCTTTTCCCATTCTGTAGGCTGTCGATTTGCTTTGTTGACCGTATCCTTTGCCCTACAAAAGCTTCTCAGTTTCAAGAGGTCCCATTGATTGATTGTTTCTCTCAGTGTCTGTGCTACTGGTGTTCTATTTAGAAAGTGGTCTCCTATGCCAATGCGTTCAAGACTACTTCCAACTTTCTCTTCTAGCAGGTTCAGAGTAGCTGGATTTATGTTGAGGTCCTTGATCCACTTGGACTTAAGTTTTGTGCACGGTGATAGATATGGATCTATTTGCAGCCTTCTACATGTTGATATCCAGTTTTGCCAGCACCATTTGTTGAAGATGCTTTCTTTTTTCCATTGTGCACTTTTGGCTTCTTTGTCAAAAATTATTTGTTCATAGGTGTGCGGATTAATGTCAGGGTCTTCAATTCGATTCCATTGGTCCACATGTCGGTTTTTATGCCAGTACCAAGCTGTTTTTATTACTGTAGCTCTATAGTACAGCTTGAAGTCAGGGATTGTGATGCCTCCAGAGGTTGTTTTATTGTACAGGATTCTTTTGGCTATCCTGGGTTTTTTGTTTTTCCATATGAAGTTGAGTGTTATTCTTTCCAGGTCTGAGAAGAATTGTGTTGGTATTTTGATGGGGATTGCATTGAATCTGTAGATTGCTTTTGGTAAGATTGCCATTTTTACTATGTTAGTTCTGCCTATCCATGAGCATGGGAGATCTTTCCATTTTCTGACATCTTCTTCAATTTCTTTTTTCAGGGACTTAAAGTTCTTGTCATATAGGTCCTTCACTTGCTTGGTTAGTGTTACCCCAAGGTATTTTATGTCATTTGTGGCTATAGTAAAGGGTGATGTATCTCTGATTTCCTTCTCCGCTTTTTTGTCCATTGTATATAGGAGGGCTACTGATTTTTTTTGAGTTGATCTTGTATCCTGCTATGTTGCTGAAAGTGTTTATAAGTTGTATCAGTTCCTTGGTGGAATCTTTGGGGTTGCTCATGTATACTATCATGTCATCTGCAAATAGGGAAAGCTTGACTTCTTCCTTTCCGATTTGTATCCCCTTAATCTCCTTATGTTGTCTTATTGCTCTGGCTAGAACTTCAAGTACTATATTGAATAAGTATGGGGAGAGCGGACAGCCTTGCCTCGTTCCTGATTTTAGTGAAATTGCTTTGAGTTCTCTCCATTTAATTTGATGTTGGCTGTTGGCTTGCTGTAAATTGCCTTTATTATGTTTAGGTATGTTCCCTGTATTCCTGATCGCTCCAAGACCTTTATCATGAAGGGGTGTTGGATTTTGTCAAATGCCTTTTCAGCATCTAGTGAGATGATCATGTGGTTTTTTTCTTTGAGTTTGTTTATATGGTGTATCACATTGACAGACTTTCGTATGTTGAACCATCCTTGCATCCCTGGAATGAATCCTACTTGATCATGGTGGATAATTGTTTTGATGTGTTCTTGGAGTCTGTTTGCCAGTATTTTATTGAGTATTTTTGCATCAATGTTCATGAGGGAGATCGGTCTGTAGTTCTCTTTCTTTGTTGTATCCTTGTTTGGTTTGGGAATCAGGGTAATTGTAGCCTCATAGAAGGAGTTTGGTAATGTTCCTTCTGTTTCTATTGTATGGAACAATTTAGAGAGTATTGGTATTAACTCTTCTTTGAAGATCTGGTAGAATTCTGCACTGAAACCATCTGGTCCTGGGCTTTTTTTGGTTGGGAGACTTTTAATGACTGTTTCTATTTCGTTAGGGGTTATTGGACTATTTAAATAGTTTATCTGGTCTTGATTTAATTTAGGTATGTGGTAACTATCCAGAAAATTATCCATTTCTTTTAGGTTTTCCAGTTTTGTGGAATAGAGGTTTTTGAAGTATGACCTGATGATTCTCTGGATTTCCTCAATGTCTGTTGTTATGTCCCCCTTTTCATTTCTGATTTTGTTGATTTGGATGCTCTCTCTCTGTCTTTTGGTTAGTTTGGATAAGGGCTTGTCTATCTTGTTGATTTTCTCAAAGAACCAACTCTGTGTTTCATTAATTTTTTGTATTGTTCTCTTTGTTTCTATTTTATTGATTTCAGCTCTCACTTTGATAATTTCCTGGCATCTATTTTTCCTGGGAGACTTTGCTTCTTCCTGTTCTAGAACTTTCAGGTGTGCTGTTAAGTCACTAGTGTGAGATTTCTCCAGCTTATTTATGTGGGCGTTTAGTGCTATGAATTTCCCTCTTAGTACTGCTTTCATAGTGTCCCATAGGTTTGGATATGTGGTGTCTTCACTTTCGTTGATCTCTAGGAAGTCTTTAATTTCTTTCTTTATTTCTTCCTTAACCCATTGGTGATTCAGTTGGGTATTGTTCAGTTTCCATGAGATTGTAGGTTTTCTGTAGTTTTTGTTGTTGTTGAAATGCAACTTTAGACAAAATCGACCACATACTTGGTCACAAAACAAATCTAAACAGATACAAAACAATTGGAATAACCTCCTGTGTTCTATCAGACCACCATGGTCTAAAGTTGCATTTCAACAACAACAAAAACTACAGAAAACCTATATGTCTTTTCTTAAGCCATGCTCTATGCAGCCTTCAACACCTGCCTTTCCCAACACAGCTACTTCGGGGTCATATGACCAAGATGGAGAGTTACCAGGCAAAGAGGGGCCACCCAATACCCTATCTGTATCGGTCCAGACATGGATTGGTAAGAAGCAGTGTAATGAGGTTCTGAGAGGATCATTTCCTGAAATTCTGACAATTAGGTTCTATTGTGGTCTCATTGTGCAGCTTTTAAAATGAAGACATACTGATATAGAAGAGACACAGAACGGGACTAGCCATCATTTAAATCCACATTTGTCTGACATCATAGTTTGAATTTTCCCCATCATACCACAACTATACAATGGAAGGAGCCAGTAATGAGATGGAGAGACATCCAAGAACTCTAACACATGGGCACCCAGCTGCAGAACTTGGGATAGGTTTCTCTGGCTTTTTGAGTCCTGTTTGATGGTTTAGTAAAGGCCACACCAAACATCCCCGATCTTTTCTCCTCCTCATCTTTGGAGACTGACAGAGAATGCTCACCGAAGGTGAGGAATCTGCAGCATTAGACTGAAGCATGAGGCCCGAGGTTGACTATCTACTGTTTGCTGTGGTTCTTGGTCATGAGCCTCCTCTTTTATTTTCTTTGTCAGGATCTGTAGCAGCAGAGGGCTGGGGTGGATGATATGTGAAGCTGCTGTAAGAGTGAAGTAACAGGACTCAAGCCCAGTGTGTTTGCAAACTCGGAAGTATCGTGTTTTGGCAATGGAGCCTTTGATATGGTCTTTGTGGAAGGGGCAGAATCTTTTGCTCCAAACCCTTGTTAACATAAGTAAGCTATTTCTTCTGTACTGTCTGTCCCAGGAAGACGAAGAGGTATTGGAAGTCACTAACAGGGAGAAAGAGATAAGATCGTGGATAGTGAACAGACTATGATCCCCAAGCAATTGATGAATATAGTAGTAACAGCTTATCCTCATTTAAAAAAAAATGTCAACCTGAATGTAGAATAGTGATTACCAGAGGTTAGGAAGGGGGCAGTGGGTAAAGGGAGACAGTATGTGATTAGTGTTCACTATGTGCATGTGCTGAAATATCACACTGAACTCCAGAAATAAAAACAATCCTAACAAGATGACATTGCCTGGAATCCCTTCCCACTGTCCTTTCCTTTCTTATGTGAATAGAGGCTTTCCACCTGGCTTTTCCTCTGCCCCTTTTACCATCTCTCTTTCCTCATGACCTCTAACTGCTTTTCTCTTCTTCGCAGCCTTTACCAGTCACGGCCTGATCACACTGTGCACTGCCCTCTTGAAGTGAGCTCCCCAGGAGCAGGCCCCTGCCTGATTTCTTTGTGGCAGCCATCTCACTTGTGGAACAATGCTTGGCACCCACTATTTGTTAAATGAGGTAAAGGAAAACTTACCTGCTTCGTAATGCAGAGAGAATTCCCAGAAAACAGAACATGAAGGGACCCACATCATCAAGTGTTCACACAAAAAATCTGCTTCTAGGAGGCAATCTGGCAGTCAAGAGAGCTAGAACTTGAAGAACAGGGGACAGTCCCCAGAACCAGGGCTTGCACTGCCTCATGGGCCTCTTCTGACCATGGAAGTGGGGCACCTTGACTGAGGCCCCACACTCATGCATGTAAACTGTGGGTTATGATTCTGGTACCTAAGAGAGATGGCCTGTTCAGGCAAAACACTGATTCCTAGTCTGCGCCCCCACTGTCTAGCCTGGTGAGATGTTGTATGTGGGCATTTATCACAAGGATGGAAAGACCAAAGAGTTTTCCTTTGTTTCTAGGCCTCCTTGCTCTGGGTCCTAAACTGTCACTCTTTATGCCTGATCTGTGCCACCCTGTCCTGTGCCAAAGCTCAAATTATCTCAAAACCTGTTCCAGTCTCTCCCCCATTTACTCATTCACTTTTCCCAAATGAGTTTCTCCTGCTTTTTAAAGGCATTTTGTTCTGCAAAGACGGGGCAACTGTGGTTACTCAGTTCTCCACCCTCAGTGCCTCACAAGGGACCCGGCACCATATAGTCATAGGGACAAGAAGATTAAAAACAGCAGCTGTCATTCTGTAAGCACGTTGTTTGTCACATGTGGTGTGAAGAATTTTACACGATCCGCTTAATTTGAATGCAAGAGTTGGCGAATGACCATGTCCATTCTCCAAATGATAAGATGTCAATTTATTGGTAGGCCACAAAACACAAAAATTGTAATATTCACTCAACCATAGAGTAACTGAACTGGAGGAGTGATGTGGCTTGAACTGCATTTTCCACTCTGTGACTGTGTTGGGATGTGTATGTGTATGCTCAGATCTGCCTCCTCAATGCCATTTCCTAGAGTGTATAGATATGAAAGTGAGCTGAATTGAAATGGGAGTTCACCACGCCCATCAGGCCTTTAAGGATTGATGAAGCAAGCCCTTTTGCAAGACTTTAACCTTGACCTTTTCCTAGAGAGACTCATTACTCAGCAACATCATGTCGTCCCTCGGATACAAGTGACACGTGGGTCCTCGACCCCATCCCTTAGCAGCAATTACGAAAACTCACTTGAGTTGCAAATTAATATGCAATTATGATTTTGGCAAGAGCTCTAAGGAAACCCAAAAGGGCTTAATTGAGTGGCATTTTCCCATGCACCTGTCCCCAGACAAATGGGACAAAATGCTTTCCGACATGCACTGGCTCCAGATAGTAGAGGGGAAGCTGTTGGAGTCTCAGGAGGCCATGGGCACTGACATGTGAGGTGTGGTGATGGGAATTCAACAGGACAAGTATAGGCAATTTGCGTTTGCTAAGCTTCGGTGGGAAATCCTACCATTTAGAAGTGTACACTGTAAAGGAAGAGATAGAAAAACAAATCTTGCCACAATTAAAGTAAAATGTCACACGTTTTCCCACATGGGATTCTCTGGAGCCCAGTCAGAGGCTTGAGCATCAGCCTATGTGAGGGAAATCTGAGAAACCTGGGCCTAGCCTTGGTGCCACACACTCTTAACTTTGATTCCTGCAGCACTGAGGGCAGAGTCAGTCCAGGGATGAACCAAGGGAGGAGGGTTGAAGATTCAAGTCAAGCCAAAAAATGATTATGACATCTTCTACTTCATATCATACCCAAAACCAAGTTCCAAATGAAAGGGGTTTAAGCAGAAAGGGCAGAAAAAGAGCAGGATATTTACACCATCTTGGGAATCAGGACCACTTTCCTAAGCAATACAAGAAAGGAAAGATAACTATTTTTGAATTTGTAAGCGTTTAAAATCTATGTATGCCAAAACACTATAAACAAAGTCCAATAACCCCCAAACAAAATAAAGCAATTGGTAGTGTCAAAAGAGTATGATAATGTGTATGCAAAAAGGTTATAGCGGCCTAGTCAGTATATCTGCATACATATTGCTTTCACAGACAGAAGAAACACTCTTTTAAAAAAGGGTGAAGGCTATACACAGGGAATTTGTGAAGAGAAGATTTAAATAACCAATAAGCATATGGAAGATGGCCATCCTGAAATGCAAATTGAAGTAACAAAGAGATGGCACTTCTTATTCTCTAGAGAAGCAAACACTTTAGACAGCAAAATGTTACCATGAGGTCAGAGGACGGTGGCAGTCCCATGTACTCCTGGTTGGAGGATGAATTACTAGCACTTTTTTCAAAAGTTTTACCTGGAACTTTTTGTATAATCAGCACTACACTATTAGGAATCATTTGACTCCAGACAAAGGTTCATTGTGCTCTAACACATATAAATACACAAAGATTTACTTGTAATAAAGTTCAATGCAGCAAATAAACACAAATCAGTGAAAAATTCTTAGAAACCATTAGAATGTCCATGGATGTGGGAACAGAGAATGAATAGAGGTTTGTTTATATTAAGGAGCTGTTACGGCTAGGTGTGAGGTTGAGTCTTAACTATGTTTGTAAAGCTTGACCTGGAGAACTCTTGCAAGGTTCTGATATATTATATGTAATTTTGAAGGTAAAAACACCTCCCAGAATATTTGTGCAAATATTTCTATGATGACATGAAAGGGAAGTTGGCTGGGGCATAAATATTAGACTTTTACTTATTAAACTTTAATTAGAAGGCATGTAAATGCTTTATGATTAAAAAAAGTCCCTAAACATTGGGAATCTAAAATGAGGACCACTGAGGATGGATGAATGAACTGAATGAACGGTAAACACTAGAAAACAGGTGTGTGGTAGTGGAGTCCTTCCTACCAGCAAGCTTCAGGAAGCTGCGGGGTGACTTCCTGTGGGGATGCTATGGAAGGGATTCCTGACTTGAGTAGGAGTTTCATTTGAAAACATTTAAATTCTCCTCTTGCTGCAGGAATTGCTGGTTGGGTTAAATGACAACTATAATAACAGAGGGTCACAGCAAATCGATAAGAGGAGGCTTGCAGGAGGTGGCCACAGCCTCAGCAAGGGGCAGTTCCTCAGTGGAGTCAGTAGAGGTGAGGCTAAAGGCCACCAGGGTTGATGAGCTGCGGGTCTCTGATGGCCGTTGAGGGCACATCCTTAGCAGTCTGGAGCAGCAGACATTGGGTTGCAGAGGATGTAGGGATGGGGGAGGTGAAGGAGGGAGCCTGCAGGGTCAGCAAACTCTGGGCAGGAAGAAGTGGGAAGACAGGGTGTTAATGAGAGAAAGAAGGGCAGAGCGGGAGGTTAGTTGGATAAACCTGAGTATGTTCACAGCAAAGTGATGTGAGTTGACAATCCATTGAATGGTAGCCACCCAGGGACTGGGAATGGATGACAGCGCATGAAGGAGAGCATAACCTGGGGACAGAGTCCCTGTCCTCTGAAGCAGGAAGGTGGTCCAAGGTCAAGATGCAAGGCTTTACTTTGGAGGGTTTAATCTAGCAGGTCTGAGGACGTAGGAGGCAGGTTGCTAGCTCTCTAGTCTGAACTATCTAAGCCTTATGCCTCTTACTAAGGTGAAAAACTTAAAGCCTCCTTCTCAGGCTTGCTGGGCATGCTAGAGGAATACACAACACCTGACCTGTAACTGGCACTGTATAAATGACAACCGTGACTGCCTTAGACAAGCATTGTACAGAGAGAGGAGGCATCTGTAAATCACACAGAGAGACACTGGTTGGAATTCAACCCTGGTCACTCATTCTCTGGTGATCACAGAGAGCCTAATGGAGGCTTTTTTTTTTTAATGAATTGAGACTCTGAATATAACATTATATATAAGGTTACTGTTCAGAGATAAAGTTTGGCAATGATTGTGGCTGGAACAAAGAAATTGCTTAATAGAGAGAAGCTGTTATTGTTTTTCTTTCTCATCATCTTTTTTTTTTTCATGAGAGCTGAGGTCATGGGATGGGTAGAAAGAAGAGTCTGAGAAATAGTTTCCCAAGTGGCAGAGACCCTGCTCCATTAACACGGTATTCTCTAGGGTTCCTAGGCTTTCAGGAATTGGGAGTAGAAACACTAGACAGGTGAGAAGGGAGGGCAGGATGGGTAAGTCTCTTTTCCTCTTTTGACCACACCACCCTCACTCTATCTTGTAATTCATTTATGATGCATCATTTCTGTCTTGTAAAGATTTCATTGTACATCTGGGGTATTGAGTGGAAGATGCAGAAAATGGGTCCAGCTGGACTTGATTTGATGATGTGTTTCCCGGGTGATACTGGGCAAGGGATTTTATGAGCTTCAGCTATCTATCTATGAGCTGTCTCCTAACTCCCACACTGGATTCATTAAGCCAGGCACTAGGTAGATGCCCACCAATGTGAAGTTCATTTCCCCTGGATGCTAATGAGGACCCTGTCTCCTTCATCTGATTCTTCCTCACCTACCATGACACTTGACTGAAAGAAGACACATTGTATATGTTACATTTCATAAATAATATTTCATCAGTCAGTGAATAAAAGGGTCAACACATGAACTAGTGAGGCCTGGTGAGGTCAATGTCAAGCAGATCTTGCAGCCCTCTGCACACTGCATGGAACACAATGCATGGGCGTGGTTTTAGAAAGAGCAGGACCCAAGTGATCCTCTCTCTTCCTGTCTTCAGGGACAGTGATATGATGATAGATTCTTTTACTGCTGACAGTAATTAGACAAGGGGGTCACTGCAAGCTCTCTCTTTCCAAGCTCCAAGGGCTTTCATTTCCTGCTCCTCCCACATGGTTCCTCCTTTACAAGACTCAGGGTCCAGAATGGACTGTTACAGCGGATCCCAGGTTGCCTAGAAGACTCTAGCAAAGACCTTGAGTCCCAGACCAGCAAGTCAAATCCACATGCTATGGGAACTTGGCCTGCCAGTATTATCCACTTTCTTACTCTCACTTCTGTCTTCTGTAGAATAAAGTTTACATTAAACAATCCTGGGGGCTCTTTTTAGCATCAAGATCCTTCATGCACATCCATCTCTGTTTTAGTGTGTGTGTGTGTGTACACTCATGTGCTTGTGCAGGGGGAGTAGGTGAGGCTGATTGGCCAGCCAGCCCCAGGGGATCTGCCTGCCTCTGCTTCCCAGTTGCAAACACAAACACCACTATGCCCAGATGTTTGTTACATGGATTCTGGGGATTGAACTTGGGTCCTTATGCTTGTAAGGCAATCGCTTTATGGACTGAGCTATCTCCCCTATCCCCTACACCCAGCTTTTCAAAGCAAGTATTCAGCTAGATTTCTCATTCAGATATCTGTATAAGACTGTCTGAGTAGGTTTTCAGGAGTTCTGTTCTATATCCCCAGGTATTAATAGATGCTATTCTAACCTTAATAAATTCTTTTAGTAAGTTAATCCTAAAAATACCCACCATGATCTTCTAGCTTATAGCTTATAGAGTCATGTCCTGCTGTCATTTGTTTGGCCTGCATCTCCCCTGTGTCTTTAAAATCCTTCATTTATTTAACATGCATTCTGCTAATCTGTTTCTCACTGCTCCTCTGTTCCCTGAGGCTTTTGAGTTTGTGACTCTGAAAACTCAAGTCAGAATGAGCAGAGGTGGACTTGTCCGGGACCTCTCAGTTGAAACTCCACCAAGAACTTCTGACTCTCCCCCAAGCTTCTTCCTCCACAGCACTCTAGAGGGAAGTTCAGATTCAAGTGGCAAGGGGATGAGCAGTCTCTTGACGTAAGCTGCAGTGGGGGTAACTCCTATTGGGAGGCTCCCATGAAACATATTTTAGTGGGAAGAACAGAGGATGAGAGCAAAAGACGAGCGTCAGATGGGTCTGGCCTCAGCTTCTGCATCTGTAGAAAATAGTGTGACTCTACAGTGCTCCTTAGGAGCCTGGGGGAACTTAGAGTAAAACTTCTAACTTAACTTTTTAAGTTAAATTAATGTTTAACTTCGCAGGAAAATAGAAAGGAGTCAGCATATAGCAGGCCTGTGATGGTCTGCACAAATCAGCCCTTTCCCTGGGAATGGTGTGAATACAAGTAGGGTGTTTCTCTCCTGATCCCTCAGATTGGAACTATCACGAATATTCTGTTTCATTCCATGAAGTTGGTAATTTGCATAAAAATGCATGAGTGTTTTGAGCTCTCTATAAGGGAGGGATTTCAGAAAGCCAAGGCTCAGCCCATAGAGCAGCCTTTGTATCTACCCTCCTTTTAAGTGGCACTCAGGCCCAAGACAGCTCCCTGCTAGGATGCCTTAACTGTCCACCAGACCCGATTCCTCTGAGTCTGCATTGTGGAAAGAAAGCATTTACTTTAATAGTCCCCTCCTCGGTAGGCTGAGAGGTCCTTCCTGCAAACATTCCCCTGCAGATGCATCACGTTCCTGACAACATATTCTCTCACCCAGCAGATCAGAACGATCATTTAAAAGCTCAGAGTGAAAGCCGAGCTTCTGATTGATCTGATAATATTGTCTCAGTCCCATTTCAAACTACCTGTTCTTTAAATTGCATATAAAAATACAGCCCATGCAATATTAATACACCAATGAATAATACACTAACAATTTGAAACACGCCCAACCACCCAAAGATTTTTCATCTCCTGCATGTTTCATCTGACACAGCTGGTATGTACTGAATAATCGTTAGAATGATGAAAATGTTAATAACAATGAAATAAATATAGAACAGTTTTGCCATAGTGGGGAAAGCATGAAAGGTAATTCTCAATTACGAGTGAGAAATGACCGCCTATGATCCAAGGATGGGCTTCTGGCTTTGATGTATCAGAGATAAGGGTGGTAGCTGCTGTGTGAGTTTTGTGTGTATAACATAGTCACAGCTGTCCAGTGCTATTGGAAAATGTAGCTTTGTACAAGCAAAGGGTTTGTAGACATGGGAAAAACATAGCTTGAGAGAAAAGACATGGATTTGGAAACAGCTGGCTTTGGATTCAAATGTTCAGCCACATAATTGGCCTATCAATTCTTTTAGCCTTCTGTTTTCTCTCTGGTAAACAATAGTAGGATGGTGACGTGGCCCAGTTAGTAAGCCTGTGTGCAAGCAAGAGGACCCCCGAGCTTGGATTCCCAGCATCCATGCAAATTGCCAGGTGCAGCAGTACACACCTGTAACCCCAACACTGGGGAGGTAGACACAGGATGATCCCTTGAAGTCACCGGCGTTCAGTCTAGCCTTATTGATGAGCTCCAGGTTCAGTGAGATATTGTGCCTCAAAAGTAAGCTGGAAAGAAATTGAGGGAGACACCTGACATTGGCCTCTGGTCTACACACACACACACACACACACACACACACACACACACACACACACACGGAAACAGCAAACTAGCATAGCTTCCCCAAGGGTTTCCTGTGAAGATTAAATCAGGTCATGTACATGACAGTTCCTGGTCTAAGGCCTGACAACAGGAAACTGCTTCATTCTCAGAGCACAGTCTAGTACCCACAATGCTTTGTAAGTGCTCCTCCATGCTGCTGAAGTTTTAAGCCTTGAACTATAAGGGAATGGGTTAAAAAAAATCTAGAGACACTTTGCCACTGATCTGTGGATGTGGGAACATATCACCGACACTGGGATTCTGACAGCTCTGGTTTCCACATAAAGAAGCCTTAGAGCCCACCTACCTCCAAATACAGATCTGCAAGCATGGATGGTTCATGCAAACAGGAAGGGACCTAGCACACCAGGGTTACAAACTTTCTTTACATGAAGCTTTGTGGGGGTAAAACTATTGTTCTGAAAAAAAGATTTTCAGTAGGATTTTTTTGATGATGAGTTTTATGACGGGGACTTTGTCTTACAATTAAAAGAATACTTGCAGCTATTCATTCATCCATTCTTGTTGAGGACTGACTGTGAGCTAGTCACTATACTTTGGAAACAAAAGGTAGAAAGATAGGACGGGATGATAGGCCCATGAACTGTTGACTAGTTAAGTAGAACTAAATAAAACACCCAAACATGGGAATGTTCAGTCTTCTCTGACAGCTGTGATTGGGGACTACCTCTTGAAGGAGGTGACATTTAGGAGAAAGGACTTAGAGATGTATCTTCTGGGCTTAGCACAGAACGAGAAAGATGCAAGCGATTGCAGGGTAGCAATGATGCAGGACAGACTCTGGGTACCACACGTGTCTGCACATCAGGCTGCTGGCTGGGAATAACGCTAATATAGGTTTCTGTGAGGCACAGGATTCCCAAGGCACCCCATTCCACTCTCACCTGTGTTGTCTCATTTGGTCATCTTTGCCTCTGCAGACTATGCACGGGGTCACCATTTTACCCTTGAAGGAACTGAAACAGAGAGGTAATGAAGGAGGCAGTTACAGCCTCAGAATTTTATTTCATCCTTTGGGTGCAAAGCCTGTGCTTGAACTCTACTAAATGTCAGGGTATTGCTTTCAAGAGGGATGGGAGGGAATAAAGACCTCACACCTTAGAACTGCTGTGAGGTAAGACTCAGGTGCGAGCTGGAGTTCTAAGATTTTAAGCAAGATATGATCAGTCCCACCTTGCGGACAGGCTGGCTGCCAAGTCCACTGTTGGGTGGAGTTAACAAAGGAGCTGTTTGTGAATTAGCTCTTGACATGTGAGTTAGGACTGCGGCCAGCCTAAGAGAGGAAAGGGCATTGCAGGCAAGGGATCACAGTGTCTGCAGAGCTCACACCTAAGGCTAGGGGTCAGCAGCAGGCTAAAGGGGAGGGAAGAGCAGAGGGGAACAGAAAAGAAGGAACTGGAGAGGACTTTAAAGGCTTCAGGATATCAGGACTATTGTCCCATGTCTCTTTCTGACTACATGAGACAACTTGGTTAGGCAAGGCCTTGAACACCCTTTTAAATGTTACTTTTGTCCCATCTGTCCAAGAACTTGTCATAAAGGCAATTCTGGTACTGTGAAAATAGAGATCAGAAGTCACTGCTGGGAAAGCATTCAATGAATATGGGTGCAATATACAATATGTTGGTAAATTGTCTGTCATATGCTGTTTAAGGTTACAGAGAAGCTGGCTCTAGGAGGGTAGACATTCATTTGAGACACACATGTGTTTGGCTCAAAGTCTCCTTCAATGCCCCTTGTCCAGGCTGGGCTGGGCCCCTGCCTCTGAAATGGGTAAAAAGAAAAGCAGCAAGCAACTAAGGGTATTAAAATTATATGTCCTTGAGAACTGGTAGAAGATAAGCCAGTTCCCAGGGCAGTTACTCTTGTTTATTCCACGGCATAAAGAATGCCTGTAGTGGGAACTGGAAGCCCGAAGCTCGTTGTTGGGAAGACTAGATTGGAAACTGCAGCATGACTGCTGCTTCCTCAGCCAGTCCTGCTGGGTGTTCTAAGTCCCCAGTCTGGTTTCCTTTGCTTGATTTCTTTTGATCAGGCTACTCAGTGTCTCTGCCGGATGTTGCCAATGCTTGGTTTGATGTTTTGTCATGTATCCATTGCTTCTACCAACTGTCTGCTAATCCTTGGTTTTACCTTTGCTTGCTACGTACTTAAACTCACTCTTTTGAAACCAGAAAGATGGCTATCACAGGTCATTCTCTGGATCACAAGGAGCAACAGGGAGTTACAATATAATGGACAAGGGCAACTTGGCCTAAGACATAAGACATTCTAGCACCTAAGGCATCATGATAGGAACAAATGAACTTGACTCTTGGGAACCTATTTTTGTCAGTTCCTCCAGTAGGCAGCAGACATCAAGGCCTTTTACTCTAAAACTCAGCTCAGAACTCCTTGAACGACCACTGTTTAATCCTTAACAGTTGGGGGAGAGTTGTGAACATGTGATGTTACTAAGGTCCTTTTTTATAAAGCCAGTCAAAAGGTGGTGACAAACCTGTTTGTACTGTGTGACACAGGCTATGTTATTTTGTCTTCCTGAAGACCTCAGTTTTCTACCAGTAAAAATAGTAGATACTCCCAATGACTGTCTCAAGGTGCTATGTCCCATTCTAAGAAAAGTGATGCTTCATCCACTATCATCTATGCAAGACATTATGTCCTGGGATGTAGATATATATTAAGGGAATAATACAACCATACAACAAAGGAAGACAAAACAATAAGGAGGAAGATTCTAGAGTCAAAAAGGGTTAACCATATTAGATGGGACTCTTTACTGGACCAGTAGTAAGGCACTGAGACTCTAGTGAAATGAGATGTGAATTTCTCAGAACTCGATCAGATCACCCCTATCCTAAAACTGGAGTTCTATGGGTCACAGTTGGAGAAATGTCACACTAGGCTTGCCTAGTGACTTCATACCCTGGTCTGTCTTCCCTGAGGCTTCCCTAAAGGCAACCTCCTAGAGAGCATGTATTAGTATGGATCCAGAGATCCTGGTATTTCAAGTCCAGTCCTGGCATCCTTTTTATGCTCTTTTTTTTTTTGCAACTAATCAGATTGGATGATAGGATCTCTGACATACTTTCGAGCCTAACACTTTATGAATACATACTTTTCTATAACTTGTTCATTTGTTCTTTCACTCATTTGGCAAACATGTGCAGAGCAGAGGTTGGCATATTAGCTGCTGGAGATGGATTTCAAAATATGCCCAGCACCTGACCTAGGCCAGCGAGAGAAAGACACACACACAGGCAGTTGCAAGCCCATGATCAGTGTGGGTGTTCACACATGGCTTCAGTAGAAGCTTGGTCAAGGCAATGTGACACTCAAAAGATGAACAGTTGGCCAACAGAGCTCAAGAAAAAGTTGTTGGTATAAAGAAAGAGGTGAACTCACACTCCGAAAACCATAGGGATGTCAAGGATGCAAATAGGTACAAGAGCAATGAAATAATACATATGTACTTGCTTTAATCATTTCTAAGTGCTGAAACCCAAGCAAAAAGTTTTTATCCTGATTTTATAGTTGAGTCTGTAGCAGCTAATTCAGTCAGTTTTGGAGGAGACTGTGCCTATGCATATAGTTAATGTTTAGCTAACTTCAAATAAACTGTCCATTTCTTCTGTTACTCATTCACTTTTATCCCAGGACTCATCATCATCTCTCTCTCCTATCATTCAAGGTCCTTCTGGCTGCCTCTTAACAACTCCACAAGGGTCACAAAGTTCAAACTCCTTTTACTATTAGCTTCGACAAAATAGTAGAATGCATGAGAATTGTGGTGTGTTTTAATGTAAAAATGGGTAAACGGTAGGTTTTGCAGGCAACAGCTTTTATCTCCATTGGGGATGAATAGTGGGGATTAGGACTCAATTCATTCAGCTTTCCTTCCTGACTCCATCAATCAGCTGTTGGAAGCCCATCCCATGCTGGGCATTGAATGAAACACTTGGGCTTATCTCCAGTCCTTCATGATTGGGGCAGATGGTATCTCTTCTGGGAGGTTGTTAAGATTTAAGAATAGATACTTCATTGAAGCTAGTAGGCCAGCCTAGATGGTGAGAGGACAGAAATCACCACAGATTTAATAGGCTGTCAGATGTCTTTGTCTATGTCCCCCAAAGAGAAGGTATACGCTATGTACTGAGGAGTTGATAATCAAGCAAAGAAGATAGGTGATTTGCTATTGGCTAGCATCCTTGTAAATCTTCTCTTTTATTAATTCATTTCATTCAACACACATCTAGGTGACCCTATTATGTTTCAGGCACATTGACAAGCACTTGGGATATCTAAATGCTATAAACTGATACTATATTCAAATAGCTGAAAGTCCATTCATTTGATCAATAACTGTTTGTTAGTTCTATTATGGCACCAGAGAGTGTGTTAGGCACCAACTATTCTTTCTTCCTGGGCCATGCTGTCTGGATAAGGCTCCACACCCTGCCACAGAGTCAAAGAGACTCACTCTAAAAACTGATTCAGAGACACCTGAGCCAATTCTTCAGGAAAGAAAAAAAACACACATCATATCAATTTGGGGAGAGGGTGCCTGAGGGGACCTGTAGCAGGAATCTTAGGAGGTCTTATTAATAAAATCAAACCTGAGGCCAGTTATTGGAGTGAACACTGGAAGATCAGAGAGACAGAACAAGCCACAGCTAACCTCACCTGGCCAACTTCTCAGCTGATCTTGTTTCCTCAGACTGGAAGCCTCTGTGTCCTCATATCTGAATGGCTCTCAGCTGAACTGTGCTGCTCAAAACCTAAAAGCTTAACCAGCCAAATGCTTCTAGTTTCTGGTCCTCACACCTTATATACCTTTCTGCTTTCTACCACCACTCCCTGGGATTAAAGGCTCGCTTTCTGGGATTAAAGGCGTGTGTCACCATGCTTGGCTGTTTCCAATGTGGCCTTGAACTCACAGAGATCCAGAGGGATTTTTACCTCTGGAATGCTAGGATTAAAGGTGTGAGTGCCACCATTTTCTAGCCTTTGTGTCTAGTGGCTATTTTGTCTCTGACCCCAGATAAGTTTATTAGGGTGTACAATATTTTGGGGAACACAATACCACCATATTTCCCCTTTTTTGTCTAAAATTAAAAAAGCTTATAACTAATACAAGAAAAATTATGTCCAATAAATATATACAATATACAATCAAGATTACATTAACGATATCTAGTCCATTAACATTTGACAGATTCAGACAAAAAACTCCATTAATATATAACAATGTCCAGTCCAGTAACATTTGACAAATTCAGACAAAAAATTTTCATTACTTATTTAAAACAAGTAGTTCCTTTTTAAAATTATTTTTTCTTTTCATAATAGATTCAGTAGTCTACCTTCTGTCATTTTTATATCTTCCCCCCTTTTTCTTTTTAGTGTAGATTCAGTGATCTACCCATTTATCCTATTATTTCTTTATCTTTTTTCTCAGAGTAGACTCAATGATCTATCTCATTTCTTTTCTTGGCTCCATTGGCAATGGAAGTAGGGTTGTGAAGCTTGAGACTTTTGTGAGTACTTACTACTAGGAAGGAAGCAATA